>NW_016107836.1:166565-218876 GCF_001604975.1 Cebus imitator
GGCCTTCACATTGAGCCAGTTGTCTTCCTAAAATACACGCTGATTATGTCACTCTGCTGCTCAGAATCCTTCAGTGGCTCCCCACTGCCTACAGAACAATGTTCAAACTCCTTCAATTGCCACTTGGACCCTCCAACAATGTAGTCCCAACTGACCTTTGTCACCTCACCTGCACGCAAGCACCTTGCCCTCCTTCTCAACAGAATGATCACTGCTCCTTTCAGACCAGATAAAAGATTTCATTCTCTCCAAGCAAAATTAATTCTTCCATTCACAGAATTTCCACAACACACAGCTTGTATCTTAACTGGGCACTTCTTTATTCTGCCTGTTGGTACGTGTGGCTCCTTTCATAGCATACTGGCCCTGCAGATTGCAGACTCTCAAAACCAAGAAGCCTGCTTTACCCACCTTTGTCATCCTCCACGTTGCCCTGGGCATGACACACACTCGAGGTATTTCCATTAACTTCAAATGAGACAAGTGAATCAAAGATGTTTTGTATTGTGTTTAAATAGGTTCATATGGGTTTGGAGGCCATTGTGGTCAAGATCACGGTACAAAGCAGTTCTGGATGAGAAAATGGCTCTTAAGGAATTCACAGCATATTTCAGATAATACAGGTGAATGTCCAGACACTAAAAAGCCACAAAGTAATAGAAAGAAAAATAATGTTCTTCAAGCATGCATGCAAAATGAAGCAGGGATTGCACACAATTTATGCAGCACATAGAGGTATTTTCATGCCATGACTCTGAATCACACATTTGAGATTGAAAATACTTTCACCTTTGCTTGGAGAAACAGAGAATCTGAAAAATCTTAATATTGGTGCACATACTGATAGATTGGATCATCATAATCAGTCCACACAGGGGAGTCTCCCCAGACACAACAGCCTACTGGTTATGAGCCAGACCACCTGGGTTCAAATCCCAGCATCACTGTATCCTGGTTGTGAGACCGAGCAATTATTTAACTTCTCTGTGCCTCTTTTTGTTTCTCTTGTAAATGGAGAGAATAATAAATGCCTGCCTCATTCAATCTTTAGAAGAATTAATATACATCAAGGGCTTATAACAGTAAATTCTCTGTCACCACTGAGTCTTATTATTATTATAAATCTTTTTTTGAGACAGGGTCTTGCTCTGTTGCCCAGGCTGGAGTGCAGTTGTGCGATCTTGACTCACTGTGACCTCTGCCTCCCAGGTTGAAGCAATTCTCATGCATCCACCTCCTGATTAGCTGGGACTACAGGCACGTGCCACCATGCCCAGCTAATTTTTTGTATTTTAGCAGAGACGGGATTTCACCATTTTCCCCAGGCTGGTCTCGAACTCCCAAGCTCAGGCAATTCACTCACTTCAGCCTCCAGAACTGCTAGGATTACAGGCATGAGTCTCTGTGCCTGGCCATCACTAAGAATTACTTTTAATAATAATTAGAGAAGGCCAGACAGACTGTCCAGCTGATAAGCATTTGCATAATACCTAGTATCAAGGTACTGCTTTTTCCTTCTCATGTTTTCAGGATTTACTCTTTCATGGGAATCATCTTTTTTGTGTGTGTGGCTACCATCTGTTAAGGGCTTACTCTTTTTCTAGTTTATATCAATGAATCTTGGATTCCAAAAAAACACAACATGGTAGCAAAGAGCTTGGGTCCTAGAGCCAGGCCACCTGGATATTTTTGTAGGTGCCCCCATTATGCGAATTAACTTTTCCAGATCTGTTTCCTCATCTGTAAAAAGAAGATAATCACAGTTTCTACCCCCTCCCACCATTGTGAGAAGTAATGAGTGGTGCACGTTAGATGCTTAGAACAGCACTCGGAGTTTTGCTAATCCTCAATAAATGCCTCTATTCTATTTAATAAACAGGTACTGGGCACCTACTATGTGCCAGGCACTGTGCCAGGAGCTTGGGATCCAGCAACAAAAAGGTAGAGTCCCCGCCCGCTGGAGATGTAGGTACTGTTTTTATCATCATCAACCTCTAAGCTGAGGCTTTGAGTGGTTAAATCTTCCTGAAGTAGGTGAACAGGCTGGGGTTTGAACCCAGCCCAGGCTTAACCACGGGACTATCCCTCTCCAACATGGACCCCCTGGAGGGGGGAGGGGATTAGTTTTCACTCCCTCAGAACCCTAGAGACCCTGCTCAATGTCTACAGAATTATACTCTGAACTCCTCAGGCTGTCACTCCAGACATGTCAACCATGGTACCAGTCATCATCACACTCCGTCTTTGGAAAGCAGCCCAAGGCAGATCCACAAGCAAGTCAGAGCTGAGAACTGGACCATGGCTGAGCACCTGACCTCACAGCCACCCAACGCTAGGCTAACCATGACCTATGATGTGGCCAGTGCCAAAACTCTGCCCAAGGAGGATAATGGTAATTTGTTACACCAAATAGACTCGAAGTACCCCTCTAGAACGTAAACAGAGAGCTTCAGAGAGAAGCCAACCAATAGGAACCAGGCGCAGGAATAAGAAAGCAACAAGATGCAGAGGACACAAGAGAGTCGAATCTGCACTATGGGCAGAGGACAGAGGTGAGGATCTCACGCCGCAGGGGCTGAGGGAGGGACCTCAGACCCGGGATGAGGGAGAATCCCATGGGAGTCCTACTCATCTACAGCCCCCACCTCCTGAGAAGAGGCCCCTAGCCCATGAGAGTCTCTGCCCAGCTGTGTGCAGCCATTCAAGACTCTCCAATCCCAACCCACCTGCTATGCCTTCCCTTCTACTCCTGCTCCACACATAATGCTCCTGGGCCCCAAACAGCAGGAGTGAGCACATCTGCTCACTCCTCCTCCCCATCCCAAACCCATCAAGGCCCCCAGCCACACTCACCCTCTGCCTGACGGAGAGACCTCCCAACATAACTTCAGTCACATTGCGACCCCGGTGCCTTCTAGTACATACCCAATAAATGTTGGCTGGCCAAGTGGCGTGATAATCTGAAGCATAATACAATAGGCCTAGAGCAGTAGTTCTTTCTATTTTATCATTTATTTTTATTTTTTGCTTCTCAGGTGCTATAGAGCAGTAGTTCTTAATCCCCCAGCCCCAGAGGGCAATTCCGCTCCCCAGGGGATATTTGGCAACGTCTGGAGTCATTTTTGGTTGTCACAATTGGGGCCGGGGAATGTGCCACAGGCACCTGTTGGGTAGAGATATGATAGGATGTCTCTATGGATATGCTAAATGTTCTGCAGTGCAGGGTCAGCCCTCCACAACCACCAATTATGGCCCCAGATGCCAATAGTGCCAAGGTTGACAGACTCAGTGCTAGAGTTGTAGGAAAACTTAAAAGAAACAAGATTTGGGTAATACAATTACAATAATAACATTTTTAGAAGTAGAATGGTTGAACTGTATTTCCCAGAGTGCTGCTCTGGATTTTAGATATATTGTAGTGAACTCCCATCCCAAGCTCCATATCAATGCTGATTTGGATATAATGCGATCAACAATTGGCAGCAAACACCCCAACCTTCCACTCTCTCCTCTTTAGCAATAATGTGGCCCCTTATTTTATAGGGCAGAGTTGTTTGGACCCACTGATAGCATGACAGTGGCATTGGATTGTCATGCCACAGTGCTGGCGGAGACCATGAGCAAGCTAATGCCATTCTGGCCAGTCTGCCCATTTTTTATCCAGTCTGTGGGGCTGCATTGGACAGATCCTATTCAGCATTATTATTATTTTGAGATGGAGTCTCCCTCTGTCGCCCAGGCTGGAGTGCAGTGGCATGATCTTGGCTCACTGCAACCTCTGCCTCCCAGGTTCAAGTGATTCTCCTGCCTCAGCCTCTCGAGTAGCTGGGACTACAGGCACATGCTGCCACACCAGACTAATTTTTTGTATTTTTAGTAGAGACGGGGTTTCACCATGTTAGCCAGGATGGACTCAATCTCCTGACCTCGTGATCCACCCACCGCAGCTTCCTAAAGTGCTGGGATGCAGGCATCAGCTACCATGCCAGCAATTTTTTTAAAGCCTGAATGGCATTTCTCACTTCATGCTGGTTAAGAGGATAGGCTTTGGAGGTGGCCATAGCCAGATTGTACTCTCAGTTCTGGGAGGGTCTGTTCCATCAACCACTGCATATTCAGTGCCTGGAAAGAGAGGGTGCTCAGGAAGTATTTGGGGAATAAATGAACGAAGCATAGTCTCTGTTTCACTTCATTAAGCCTTACTTTTCTTCTCTATAAGACGGAGCAAATAGCACTTAGGACATCAAGTTGTTGCAAGAATGAAATGAAATTAGACCACGCCTATCAAGCTGACAGCCCAGAGCCAGACACACAGCTCAGGCAGTGGCTGCTATCTCCATGCTCACAGCTAGTGCAGGTCTGTGGCTCTTTCGGAATCCTGAAAGGTACCATGATTTTCTTCCCCAATCCTCTGTTCTTCAGCGAGAACTATCAAGACAAAGCAAGTTCTAAAGCACTGAGAACGGGGTAGGTTTATTTTTCTGAAACTAATTAAAAATCAGAAGCTCTGCCATGATTTCCAAGCCAAGTTTGTGCTTGTACGTGGGCTTCCTATTTTAAATTTTCATTTGATTATGTACATCTCAGTTTAGCAAAAGGAATGGATGATTTCATTTGATTATGTACATCTCAGTTTAGCAAAAGCAAGTATCCTGTCTTTTTAGGTTTTCTCAGTATTTTCTACCTATTACAGGTGTCTAATATATTAAATAGTAAACAAACAAAAGAATGAACTTAGGTTTTAACCACTGGGGTTTTCTAAGGCTGAAGACTAGTTATATAAACATGATATGATTATCTACTTTTACTCTGGTTCGCAATTAAACATAAAGCTATCAGGATGAAAGAGATTAACTGTGGCATCAACTCTTCTCATAAAACCTTGCATAGCCCACGGCTGCTGAGAGCATTTCCCAAAGGCAGTATCCATTGGCACAATAGCCCTGGAAGGCAGGAAGGCAGGAAAGCACAGCACACAATGCGTTGGCTTAGACCACACTGGGTCCAGTCCCTGGCTCCAGCACTTTATAGCTGTGCAATTTCAAATCCCTATTTTCTTTCTTTTTTTTTTTTTTTTTTTTTTTTTTTTTTTGGAGACAGGGTCTTGCTCTGTCACTCAGGTTTCAGGCTGGAAGTGCAGTGGTGCGATTATAGCTCACTGCAGCCTCCAACTCCTGAACTCAAGCAGTCCTCCCACCTCATTCTCCCAAGTAACTGGGACTACAAGCACATTATACCATGTCTGGCTAATTTTTAAATTTCCTTGTGGAGACGGGGTCTCACTGTGTTGCCCAGACTGGTCTCAAACCTGGGCTCAAGCAATTCTCCCAACTCGGCCTCCCAAAGTCTTGGGATTACAGGTGTGACCTACCATGTCTGGCTCAAGTCTCAATTTTCTCACCTGTAAAAGGACAATGGCATACCTGCTGTTACTGGTTGAATTATGCATCTCCCAAAATTCATATGCTGGCATCCTAAGGCCTAGAGCCTAGAGATAGGGTCTTTAGAGGTAATCAAGTTTAAACAAGATAATTAGGGCCCTACTCCTGTATGACGGGTGTCCTTATCTAAAAGGGAAATTTGGAGACAGACACGCACATAGGAAGAATGCCATGTACAGATGAAGGCTGAGACTGGAGTCATGCTTCTAGAAGACAAGGAACATCAAGGATTGCTAACAAACCCCAGAATCCAGCGAACACCCTGGAACAGATTCTTCCTCACAGTCCTCAGAAAACACCAACCTGGTCAACACCCTGACCTCAGACTTGTAGCCTCCACAACCGTGAGAAAATAAATTCCTATTGTTTTTAAGCCCCTCAGTCTGTGACACTTTGTTATGGCAACCCAGAAAAACTAATACATGCGCCTTGCAGGGTTATCATAAGGAATAAAAATAAAGTTTAAAAGACATAAAAAACACATTTCATAGTTCATAGTAGGTGGGTAAGGTTGGCAACTGTTGCTATTACTAATTATTAGAGTATCACAAGTTGAATATAACATAAATATCAGGCATGTGTATGTTAGACACAGGGAAGATCATATGTCTGAATATAAAGCAACGCCCTAAATGCCAATAACCTTTTTGTCAAAGGGAAAATCAGAGAAAAAGCCTTTTAGATATAGAAATAGCCAAGTGGAAACATATTACATTTAATTAAACTTAGGAACCTTTACACATATAGAATCACACGGTATACAAAATTCATATGTTGATGTATAAAAAATCATATTCATATTTCATGAAGTAATTTTATTTTAATATCAGTTTTTGTCATCACAAGAACCTTTTTTGAGTCAGTTTTCCAGATAACTTCATCTTCATTTCCATCCAAGTCGTTTGAGATGAAGCACTTTGAGTCTGTGTATGATGTTAACACAAAAATTTCATCCGAAGCTGCAAATATTATTTTCACATACCATTATAACTGTTGTATCTGTCTTTCTTCTGTACTTATATGTATATTTATTCATGATCTTCACTTGTAACCACGTACCTTATTGCTTTGTAACATGATTTCTAAAAAGTGCATTTATAACAGAATCTAACACTCGCCATTGTGAAGTCGCGCTCAAAGAAATAAATCCTAATTCAGTACTGGGAACCTGTATAAGCATCAAAAACTAACATTGGTTTAGGTCATTTCAGGCTAATACAGTTTTACAAAGTAAAACAATTGAAAGTGAATCCCCTAGTGTGGGGGAATTTGAAGGATTTGAATATAAGGCAACTCTTTATTGAGAGGCAGATTTGGGGGGGGAAACCTAGCCAGCTAACTTCAGACTATAAGCATTTTTTCACCATTGGCCTTATCAATTCAGACGCTTTTTCCATGTCTCACTCAATTCTTCCACAACTGTGGAAGTTAGGTACCATTATTTCCATTTTACAGGCAAGGAACAAAGGCTGAGAGATATAAACCATTTGTCCAGTGATTCATGACCAGTTAGTGAAAGAGCCAGGCTTTAAATTCCAGTCTGTCTGGTTCCAAAGTCTTCAATCTTTATGTCTATACAATTCTGTCCTTCTAAAGGCCTGGCTTGTTAATATTTATAGAGAATGCATATATGTTAAAACCAAATGACCTAGGACTGAAATGAAAACTGCATGTAAAGTTGCCAGATATGAGGTAATAGATGACAACTATGAAAACCAAATAAATTATATTAAAAAGCGAAGGTAAGATATCTATGTGAGGGGATGGGTATGCTAATTAGCTTGATTATGGTAATCATTTAACAGTGTACACAGATATCAAGGCATCACATTGTACATTTTAAATAGACACAATTTTATTTGTTGATTATACCCCAATAAAGCTAGAAATTTAAATTCAAATTAAAACAAGATAATAAATATAGTACTCAGAACTCATTGCTTCCTAATCAATTGACTTCATTTTACTATTAACGATGCTTTTATACCTGTGTGGTGGAAATACAATCTCAGGGTGTTCTGCTACACCCCTCTTCCAACTCCATGTTTCACAACATCTCCTTACAGCTTGAAATTGGCTATAGTGGGAGTATTTACACCAAGGAAATCAGCGAACACTACCAATCAGAGCTCAATTTATTATTTTGTTGATTGTTTAGATTTAAGAAAGTGGCAAAGAAAATGTGAATAATGTAGATTAAACCTGAACCATGTCACCTTTGTAGCTGTTACATTGTGAATTGCACACAACATTGAGATATTCTTCCAGTATTTGAAAACTATTATCTGCCTTTCTAAAGAAGTGTCTTGTATCACTGACAAATGAGTAAAGTTCTGATATGCCTTTGATGTGTCCTTCATGTTGAAACTGCACTCCTTCACCAATGATGTGAGCACCTCTATGTTGAACCAGAATGCAATAACGCACATATTTGTAGCTGACTATGTCAAACTATGGTTGAATTACAACCACAGGTTGGCTACTGATACACAAGTTCAGTAAAAATCAGTGGAAGAATCCTGTGATAATCAGTTGACTATGTGAGATTTACAATACAATATGTTGTATTTTTTAACTATTTCATTTTTTCTTTTATTTTCCCTGTCCTTCAAAATCAATGTTGTATATGTTAATATTATTTGTAAATTGTGAGCTATGCATCTTTTATATCAGTAAAATTTATAAAAAACTTTTTTTTTCCCAGAGAGTCAGCTGTTAAACATTGAAAGCACACCACTGGGTAGAACCATGGACAACATACATGACTCCTTTAGTGACAAACTCAGAAATTTTCAGAACTATGGACAAGGTCTTCAATGATTCCCAAGGAACCTCGAGGTGAGTGACATTTCAGACCTAGTCCTTTCTCAACTACAGCTGCCCCAACTCCCAACTTGCTAAGTATCACTGGACGTCTGGGCCCATCTTTCAGAGAACTAGCCACAGATCACTCAGTAGAATTAGAAACTCTCCTTTGGAACACAAGTTGCAAACAAAACAAGGTTTGTGCAACAGAAAGCATTCCTGGAAACCTTGGAAAATATTAATCACACTCTCTTCATGTGAGTGCTTCATTGCTATATCCAACATGCAACATTGTCAGTTACTGATTTTTACTGACTTATACGTTAATCTCCCCCATTGACCATGGGTGCCATGAAAACAGGAGTGTCTCTTATTCATCCCTTGCCCAGCCAGAGTTCAGCCAGTGTTTCTGAGCTCATGTATGAATGACAAAAGAGAGGGGGATTGAGGCCCAGCAGAGTAGCTCATGTCTATAATCCCAACACTTTGGAAGGCTTAGAGAGGAGGACCACTTGAGCCCAGGAGTTTAAGACCCGCGGGGGTAACACAGCAAGATCCCTGTCTCTACTAAAAGAAAAATTAAAAATTACCTGGGCATGGTGGTACACGCCTGTAGTCCCAGCTACTTGGGAGGCTGAGGTGGGAGGAACACTTGAGGCGAGGAGTTTGAGATCAGCCTGGGCAACAGAGTGAGACCCCATCTGTACCAAAAAAAAATTAACCAGGAATAGTGGTGTGCACCTGTAGCCCTAGCTACTGGGGAGGCTGAAGCAGGAGGATCGCTTGAGCCTGGGAGCTGGAAGCTGTAGTGAGCTGATTGCACCACTGCACTCCTGCCTGGGTGACAGAGCAAGACCCTGTAACGAGAAAGAAAAGAAAGAAAAAGAAAAGAAAAGAAAGGAAAGACAGAAAGAGACAAATAGAGAAGAGAGAGAGAGAAGAAAGAGAGGAGGGGAGGATCTTTTTACAAATCTGGCATTGGCAGAATTAACGTCATTTCATTGTGTTATTTAGGTGTTTCCTGTATGGCTCAAGAGCAATACCTTTATTGCGATTCTATATCCAAATATATATATACAATAGCAAGTCAACTGACAAGATCACCCAGATTTTTCTAAATATACTACATATAATTGTTACTCTTACTAAAGCACACAACCATTGTGATTAATGAACAATAACCATGGAGTTCATTCATACCAGTAAGCTGCCTTTACAAATAGGACCCTCAAATCCCCAAATGTTTATGGGCTAAAGATACAAGTATAATTTAGAAATTTGCCCCTTTTTATGTTCTGTACTTAAAGAGTAGAGGGAAGAACAACCTGCCCCTGGCCATGTGGCTGTGCATTGTAGGGCCAGGTCCTATATGGATGATTTTTATCTAGAGGGTGTCATATCTACCTTGTTTTGGAGTATTTGAGGGATCCAAGGCCAGGACGCTTTGGGAATGGGAGCCAACCGCAGAGGGGGCAACAGCTACCCTCAGAATTGATACTGAGACCAATAAAACCCAACACACACAGGAACTGCTACAAAACCATCACAGCATAGACAGTTTTCTAAACTGTGCCTGGAATTAAAAAAAAAAAAAAAGCCAAAGGATACACTTAGATAATTAAGTCATGTTTAACTCAATCGGTGAAACAACAGACATGAAAATCGGCCCAGAATTCTCCTTCAGGACCCCACCTTCCTCATTTTCATGCTTTCCACGGCTTTTAATTTCTTCTTTCCATGACTGAAAACCAAATACACAATTTTCTCCTCCTTAATTCTCTCTCATTCGGAGCTGGGAATTTTCTGACATAACAAGCTAATTAAAAACGCATTACTACAGCAAGGGTTGTCCCGTGATTCACCTGGCATCTAGGGGTTAATCTCACACATTTCGATTCCACCTTAAACAGAAATAATAGAAACAGGGACCTGGCTTTGGGCAACCTTTCTAAGATGGTGCTTCAGAGCACAACAGTGAAAAAAAAAAAAAAGAAAGAAAAGAAAAAAACCTCTGTGCAAATGGAGATGAATGGTACGCAGGCCACTGAGGTAATTAAAAATGTATTTTCCATCTCCTAGTAATTGAATTGTGTACAAGCTGCAAGTTAATGAGGTCATCTACCCTCGAGCACTGACAGGAAAGCAGGAATAATTATCTTTCAATTTTTTCTTATGTAGCAATTAATTTTAACCATTCGCCTGCACCCCACTTCCACTCCCCCCATTCCAGTCAGTCAAAGTCATCGCTAAACCGAATTGACAAGCAATTGATACGGTGGTGGCACGGAGCTGCCGAGGCGGGCAAGGTAATCAACGGGCTGCAGCTGTTGAGGGCTAAGCGCTTCCAGGTGACTGTCGCCTGAGATCTCACATTCTGCCTCGTGGAGGATGTGGGACACACAGTGGTGGCTGACGGAACATCTGGTGCCAGGTGGGCTGGGAAGGGGCACCGCTGACTTGGGAAGGCAACAGAAGGATGGACACGGATTGATGGATGGACAAGACTTTGAAACAAAAATGTCACTTGTAAAAACTGTTATCCCAAAAATGGTAGAGAAATGCCCAGCCACTTGCTACACACATTTTGAGCTTATGACCTCCCTGAACTTCTGGGGGATTTTGGCTGGTTAAGTTTAGAGTAGGGTCCAGCTGCTCAGTTCTCCTAGAACTTGTGAGCACAAACTTTCTTCCCTCATCAAGCTCAACAAAAGCTCACCCCTGTTTTTAATCACCCTCATTCTAGGTCCGCTGTTCCAAGCCAGGGCAGTGCTGAAGAGGAATTAATTCCAACTCAGCTGCAGTCTAGCCCAGAATGCATCACGCTATGACAGGTATTGATGGAAGGTTGTGCTGGTCGGCCCAATGTTTAGATCAAATTCTAGGTTCGTAACTCCACTTCACTTTCACTTGTCTTTCTAATTGGCAAAAGTAGAGAAAAATCTCACTTTTGATAGGTTTCAACCAAAATGATTAAATATTTATGAAAGAGAGAGACAGAGATCAGGTCTGCGATGGTTAATTTTATAAGTCAACTAGACTGGATTAAGGCACGCTAATCCAGATAGCTGGTAAGGCATTATTTCTGGATTTGTCTATAAGGGTGTTTCCAGAAGAGATTGGCATTTGAATCAGTGGACTGAGTCAGGAAGATCCACCTTCACCCAGTGGGGCTGGGCACCATCCAATCCATTGAGGGCCCAGATTGAACCAAAAGGCAGGGGAAAGATGAATTCACTGTCTTCAAGAGCTGGCACAACCATCTTCTTCTGCTCCTGTACTTCAGAATTCCAGGTTCTCAGGTCTTCGGACTCCAGGATATGTACCAGCACCACATGGTTTCCAGGCCTTTGAACTCAGACTGACCATACCGCAGGCTTCCCTGGTTCTCCAGCTTTCTCGGGTCTCAGTGTGCAGCCAGGAAAATGTCAGCTTAGTTCCTGAAGAATTCTGACTCAATATGCTATCATCATTTTTTATGTAGAATCGAAGCACTTGAGAGCTTGAAGAGACCCTAGAAATCACCTCATCCAAAGTACTCATTAAATGGGGAATTCTCAGCTTCCATAACAGCATGAACAAATTCCAGATATCCATATTTATACCTAAATCTATATCTAATTTCATATTATTGCTTCTGTTTCTCTGGAGAACCCTGACCAATACAATGCCTTCACTCATTAACCCTATTCAGATTTGGTAAGCATCTAAATGGCTCTTCATGCTAAGTATGCTCTTAACACTAACTTCTATAAGAGGAGCATCCATAGTACTAAGTATTAATACTTAATACAATACATATTACTAAGTAAGCATATTGCTCAGTTTATGTCTGCTGTCCTGATGCAATTATTTATAGCAACCCTTCACCACTACATGAGGTGGCATGGGTGAAAGCTATCCAGGGGGCCAACAGACATAAACTGAAGTGTCTTTTAGTTTAGGAGAAGATTAAGATACAATACCTTTTTCTCTGTTCCTGAGGCTTTTGTTAACTCTTTTATATATTTATTTTTTGTTGTTTTGTTTTGTTTTTTGAGACCGACTCTTGCTCTGCTGCCCAGGCTGGAGTGCAGTGGCATGATCACAGCTCACTGTAGCCTCCAACTCCTGGGCTCAGGCAATCCTCCCACCTCAGCCTACCAAGTAGCTGGGACTATAATCGTGTATCACCAGGCCCAGCTAATTTTTGTTTCTTTGCAGAGACACAGTCTCACTGTGATGCCCAGGCTGGTCTTGAACTACTGGGCTAAAGTAATCCTCCTGTCTCAGCCTCCCAAAGTGCTGGAATTATAGGCAGGAGCTACCACACCTGGCGCTTTTCTTGACTCTTCATTCTCATTTCTCCAAGGGGACCACAGAAGGAAGGGCACTATGGATCCATTTTTACTCAGATCAACGCAAAGGTCATCCGGTGGACTCAGGGATCCATGACAGAGCAAAAAAGAGGAAAAAGTCTCCCTCCAACCTGCAAGGGGTGACAGACATGTTCCCCATCTGTGTTCTGAAACAACCGTAGGAGGAGAGAGGAGAAGCTCTTGCAGGCCACTTTTCATAGTGGGCAGGGCCAGGGGCAGCGGCTCACACCTGTAATCTCAGCACTTTGGGAGGCCAAGGCAGGTGGATGACTTGAAGTTAGGAGTTCGAGACCAGCCTGGCCAACATTGTGAAACCCCATCTCTGCTAAATATACAAAAAAATTAGTTGGGTGTGGTAGCAGACTCCTGTAGTCCCAGCTACTCGAGTGGCTGAGGTGGGACAGCTGCTGGAACCCGGGAGGCGAAGGTTGCAGTGAGCCGAGATTGCACCACTGCACTCAATCTAGCCTGTGAGACAGAGCAAGACTCCATCTCAAAAAAAAAAGAAAGAAAAGAAAAGGTGAGCAGCTCTCATCAATTATAGGTTTTGCTGCTCCTGCAATTTTAAATGCATATCTGGGGCAGGCACAGTGGCTCATACCTGTAATCCTAGCACTTGGGAGGCTGAGCAGGAGAATCGCTTAAGCCCAAGAATTTAAGAACAGCCTGGACAACAAAAGGACAGCCCCATGTCTACAAAAAGAAAAAAAAAATAGCCAGGCATGGTGGTGCATGCCTGTGATCGCAGCTACTCAGGAGGCTGAGGTGGGAGGACTGCTTGAGTCCAGGAGGTCAAGGCTTCAGGGAGCCATGATCTCTAGCCTGAGTGACAGAGCAAGACCCTGTCTCAAAAATAGATAACTGCACAAATGCTTAAAAATAAAGAAATTCTGTAAACCCAGAATGATGGATGTCATCAGGGAAGGATGCACTTTGTATACAGGTTTAAGTCTCACTGCCCCTGCCTACCTTCAAATAAATTTCCCTCTTCAGAGGATAAAGAAGTTAGCATTGTTTCAGCTCCGAACACGTGCTAGGAAGTTTATACATATGCATTGCTTTTCACAGCAATCCTCTACAGCATTAAAACTGCAATTTCCAAATGAGGAAGCTGAGGCTTAAAGAAGTCCAGAGATTTGCCCAAAGACAAAGGATGTAAGCCTGAGTCCACGAGATGCCAAAGCCCATGCTTCCTCCCTGATATCACTCCAGCAGGCTGGACTAGGCAGGTGAGATTTTGTTCTTTTTCTCATTTCGGGCTTGCTCCTTCTAGCTCTATGACTATTAACCGATCTAGCTTTTGGAAAAATGAGGCAACATTGCCATTGATCCCTAAGTATCCATTCCTAGAGTTTTGTGTAAAGTGTGGCCCTCTTCCTTTTCTATGGCAGACCCCACATGGGAGGGGACACATATCTGTCTCTAATGCCTTGGTATGACTGTTTATCAGGTCTCTTTTCTCCTGAATTATATGGCCTTTAGGAAATAAATCCTATCAGAAGAGAAGAAACCAGAATCAGGGAGAAGGAGGACACGCATGAGCCAGCTGAGGTAGAGCAGTGTATTTTTTTTTCTTTTCTATTCTTTTTTGAGACAGAGTCTCACTCTGTCACCCAGGCTGGAGTGCAGTGGCGTGATCCCGGCTCACTGCAACCTCTGCCTCCTGGGTTCAAGTGATTCTCATGTCTCAGCCTCCCTAGTAGTTGGCATTACAGGTGCAAACTACCACACCCAGCTAATTTTTGTATTTTTGGGTTTTTTTTTTTTAGTAGAGATGGGGTTTCACCATGTTAGCCAGGCTGGTCTCGAGCTCCTGACCTCAGGTGATCCACCTGCCTCGGCCTCCCAAAGTGCTGGGATTACAGGCATGAGCCACCATCCCTGGTCTACAGCAATGAATTAGACAGGGTTTTCCAGAAATAAAGCCAACAGGATGTTAGAGGGGGCAGAGGCCAGCATGCTGGAGAAACTGAGGGAAGAGTTGCAGTTTAAGTCCAAAGGCCATTAAGCTAGAGGCCCAGAAAGAGCCAAGGTCACAGTGCAAGTCTGAAGTACCATCCGGTGCAGAATTCCTCTTGCTCAGGGTGGTCAGCCTTTTGTTCTATTCAGGCCTTCAACTGATTGGGTGAGGCCCACCTACATTATGGACAGCAATCGCCTTTACTCAAAGTCCACTGATTTAAATATAAATCTCATCCAAAACACCTTCGCAGAAATCATTTAAAATATCTGGGCAATGTAGCCCAACCAAATTAACAGATAGAATTGACCATCACAAGCAGGGAGGAGCAACAAAGCTGGTGTCATCTCAAGGAGTCTCTTGGGCCAAGACCCTGGAGGAAGAAGATTGCCTCACAGCTTCCATTCTTGGCATAATTCATTTTTCTGATTTCCCTAGAACCTCTGCTTCTCTGAAACTAAGGAAGTGTGTATATAAAGCATTCAGGGTACTTGCTGGGAGACAGCAGACATATGGTAAAGGGTGCTTTGTTTCAAAGATGGGACAGAATGAGCTATGAGTCTACACTGGCAGGAATGACCCACAGGAGAAGGAGAGGGAGTGATTCGAGAGGAACAAGCAAGGACTAAAGGAACCAAGACCTCTGGAGGGCCCCTGGGTAGAATCACAGAACCCCAGAGCTAGAAGGACTCCCAAGTCCCTACTCTTTCTAACCAGCAGCACGTCAAGGTGAAACAACATAGGTAAGGCCACTTAGCTAGCAAACTGCGTCACCAAGAACCCCTGTCTTAGCAATGACTTGGTGTTCGTTGAGCACTTACTATCTGCCAGAATTTATTCTACAGAAAAGGAAACAGGCTCAGAGAAGTGAGTTGTCCAAAGTAGCTACTAAGGGTTAGAGCTGGAATTCAAACCTGATAATGTCTGAATCAGAAATCTGAACATTGACTCCCCACACTAGATAGTCTCCTGGCCAAAGTACCCCGCCCCGCCCCCGCATCCTGCAGGTGTGAGTCCCCAAGTCTCTGGAAATCCTCATCTGTAGCCATTTATAGTCTCAGGGGAAACCAAAATATCCTAACCTCTTGGAAGGTGGTTCAGACAAGAGGTGATATTGTCTATCTGTGACACAAAGCCACACCGCCTCTCAGAGGTGGAGATAAGATTAAGATAACATCCTTGGGAAAGTTCATCAAGAACACCACACATACAAATGTGCACAGGTGTGCGCACGCACACACACACACACACACACACACACACACACACACACACAAAAGTGCTCATGAACAGACGGTACAGATTTCCCATGGCTCTGTGAGGAGAAGGGGCTGCCAGCAGGACACTTCACTGTCACCTGCTGAACACAAGCTGTTCCACCCCCTTGCTGAGTCCTGGAACCAGTGTGCGATCAGACACAAAGAAGCTCAGCTCCGTTTTAGTGGCTAAATTCCCATCCAAAGAAAAGACTTCCTAGGACAACAGATTTTCTGAGAATACAAAAGGGTGGACAGGTGGTTTCCCATCGAAAAGCATCACCCCTAATTTCCCCTCCAGACTCCAGGCTGCCTGGTTAGGCCTGGAAAGGAAGAGACATGTTGGCGCAAAATAGAGACATTTTTGGAAGTGCAAATGGAACTTGTGAATTGTTTGGCGTTTTGTTTCGATAAAGAACATCTTTTGAAAAAGGTAGATGACGATGATGATAATGATGAAACTGCTACTTATTAAGCAATAATAATCATGATTGCTACAATTTATTGAGCACTTACTACATGCCAAGAACTGTGCTTGACACGCACTCTCTAATTTGATCTTCACAACTCTCTGATTAGTATTCTGTTCATGCTGCCATTTTACAGAGGAGAAATGGAGGCTCTGAAAGGCTAATTCTCTTCCCAAAGAACACCTAGCTAGTAAGGACAGTAGCTGGGTTTGAAACCTGGTCCTGATTTTGAGGCCTGTGTCCCTAATCAGAGAGAGAGAGAGAGTGAGAGAGAGAGAGAGAGAGAGAGAGTGTGTGTGTGTGTGTGTGTGTGTGTGAGACTTAACATAAAAAGTAAGATAACTTGAGCAATTAACTCTCCAAGAAGCAAGAACTTCAGAACACAGACTGGAGTCAAATTCTCTCCTCTCTCTGTTCCGCTAACAGGTCCACATCTGGGGATACACAGGCGAGCACCCACAGCTCCCCTATACTCACAAGGCAAAGGCGTGGGACCCTCCACCCCTTTCCACTTCACCAGACTCTCCCAGCTTTCTGGGCTTTTGTGAGTCATGGGTTCCCTGGCACCCTCTCCAGCTCCCTCTGTGGTGCCCACTGCCTTCTCTAGATCCTCTCCACTGGCTCCATCACACTTACAACAAAACCCAAAGCCTCCTCTTGGCAAACAGGACCCTGCGTGATCTGGCTCTGGCTTTCCACTCACCTATTCTATTCCAAGTGCCCTCATCTATGCCATTCTCCCCGCAATGACCTGCCCAACCATGTTCAGAGGCTTTGCCCTCGCTGTTCCCACTGCCTGGAATGCCTGTCCTGGGGTATTCACGTGGCTTGCTGTATTCAGGTTCTTTGCCCAAATGCCACCTGATGAAAGAAGACTTCCCATTTGCTTTCTCTACAACAGCACCCTTCAGCCTCCCAGTCTCTGGCCATTGAGCCTGCTTTATTTTCTTTAATTTCATTTATCACTACCTGATCTTTCGTTGTGTCTGTGTATGTTATTATCTGTCTCACCAACTAGAGGAGGAGCTCTGTGAGGACAGGGACATCCCCCTGTGCTCACACTTGTCTTAGAATGTAAGATAGCACCTCGCCACTGAGACCGCTCAATGGACGTTGTCAAATGCACACTCAAGTCTCCAGGTTGTATCCCCCTGCCCTGTTTTACCATATGTGATGGGTTATTTGACCCAAAATCATTAAGCAAGAATTATCAGAAAAATGTCATTTTCTACCTCTTTCTTCTTTTCGATCCTAAGTATCTGCCTTTTTTTTTTTTTTTTTTTTTTTTTAAAAAGGTCTTGGTCTGTCACCCAGGTTAGAGTACAGACACGCAAACACAGCTCACTGCAGCCTCAATCTCCCAGGCTCAAGCAATTCTCCTGTTTCAGCCTCCTGAGCAGCTGGGACCACAGATGTGCCACCATGTTGGCTTATATTTATTTTCTATTTTTTGGTAGAGATAAAGACTCACTATGTTGCCCAGTCTGGTTTCAAACTCTTGGCCTCAAGTGATCCTCCTGCCTTGGCCTCCCAAAGTGCTGAGATTATAGGCATAAGCCACTGCACCCATCCTGACATTATTTTTATACAACATCACACCACTACTCATCCTAAAAAAAAAAAAGCAAAACATCTTCAAACTAATATTCCGAGGCTCACTCTCATGTTGGAATGCACCTGAGCTGCCATTGCTCCAACCACGTTCCATAGGTTGGGAAGATGAGGCCCATACAAGGTAAGCCCCTTGCCAAGATATCACAGGTGGTTAGGGATCGAGCAAGCACTGAAATCCAGGTGTTTTCCTTTATATTCTGGTCTCTAATGAAGAGACGTGTAACTTGTAGGAAGTACAAAGAGGACACATCATTTAGTCCTGGTCTCTTGGTATGTCCTCCGGTGGTAGAAAGAGAATTCAGTTTTTCCCACTGTTCATCCCCTAAATTCAAAACACTTCTGGTTCCCCACAGACTCCTCAAATCTGCTAGCCCAGATTCTCAAAGCCCCTAGCACAGAAACTAATGACTGCTCTAGAACTAAAGGTTTGGCACCCATGGTGCATAGGTAAAAAGGTATTTAAGGAAAGATCATCGCCTAGAGAAGAGGCCAAGTTCCTTAGTGGGAAAGAGGCACAGGCAGTTCAGATCCGGCGTCCACAGCATCTAATCTGGAAGACGGAGGACGTGATGGGCTGTGCCATTGCCAATACTCACCGTGTTCCCGTGGGGACGCGTCTCCAGTGTTTCACCCACCAACTTGTCACGCTTGTCTAATGTTTATTGGACTTACCCATACATGGTGGGAAGTCGAGCAAAGAATGTGTCAAGAGCCCACACCAGGCCCAAACAGGATGGCCTGGGAAGAACAAAGACAAAGCAATCCAGAGTAACTATGAGATCTTAAGCCAAATAAACAAGAAACACTATTGATTTCCAGGAATGAAAAAAAACAGGAGAGAGAGGAAGGAACAGGGAAAGGGAGGAGAGAGAGAAGAAGCAGGAAAGAAAGAGGGGAAGGAGAAGGAGAATCCCATGTCCAGCAAGTACAGGTCACAGAGCAGCTAACAGCAGAGCACCTAACGGCTTTTCTTTATACTGGTATGGCAGAGCCTGGCACTGTCCCTCCAGTATCCATTCTCTCCCTCCAGACTCATGGCTGCCCCAGTAAAGACTACAATTCTAAGACTCCCTCACAGCTGGGTGTGACCACAGGGTGAGACTCTGGTCAATGGGATGAGAGTGAAACGTGCAATTTCAGGAGCTTGCCCTCTTCTTTCTTCCCTCTCCTGTCAGGGAAGCCCTGCTGTGATGGCACATCCTCTCAGCCACACGGGCGAGGACAACACTCCAACGACAGCAGAGCTACAGGAAGAAAAGAGTAGGGGGCCCCAGCACAGGTGAGCTCCTCTGCCGGCCCCAGATCTTCTCCCTGGACTGTGATGTGAAAGGGAAATAAACCTCTCTCTTGCTTACGCCACTGTTTTCGGGTGTCTTCTATTACGGCAGCCTAACCGACCTTCTAACTAATGCGCTTGGTTTCTGCACTTAATATTTAAACTTTTTCCACTCTCCTTGAATCTCTGACTTGCCCACTTGCCCTGTCCACCTATCCCCACTCTCAGCAGATGATCTGATCTTCTGTTTGAGAGAGAAAAGAGAAGCCAGCACATGGGAACGCTCAGCTTCCACCACCTAACCTTTTTAGGTGACATCTGCACATACCTGCTCCTCCCATCCCTGCTGGAACTCCGTGGGAGTGTCCCTCTTCCTATCCTGGCCAGGATTTCCATCTGGACTTTGGGTCCCATCCCTTCCTGCCCTTCAGGGTACCCTCATTATCAACCATCCCTTCTCTTTTATCATTCAGCCTCTCCTTCCCTTTCAACTGTGACCACGGCAGAATTTTAACACACTGATGTCTTTCCCACCTTAATGATGATAATAATAAAATACTGAGATCTTTCTTGATCACACACTAGCATGGCACATTTCTACAGCCTCCTCCATAGTACACAAATAACTTTGTATGGGCTGGGCACGGTGGCTCACGCCTGTAATCCCAGCACTTCAGGAGGCCAAGGCAGGCGGATCACAAGGTCAGGAGTTTGAGACCAGCCTAGCCAACATGGTGAAACCCTGTCTTTATTAAAAATACAAAAATGAGCCAGATGTGGCGGTAAGTGCCTGTAACCCCAGCTACTTATGAGGCTGAGGCAGGAGAATCACTGGAACCAGGGAGGCGGAGTTTGCAGTGAGCCCACTGAGCTCCAGCCTGGGCAACAGAGTGAGATTCAGTCTCAAAAAAAAAAATACTTTGTAAGGATTAGTGGAGGAGTGGGTGCAGGAGTGGCTTTGTCCTGTACCCCTTTGATCAGGCCAGCGCAGTCTTCTCAGCAGTAATTCTGAGCATCTGCATGCTTTCCTTGCCCTGAAAGGTACAGATTTCAGATGCCAAAGTCCAACAGTACTACTCTGCCCTGCTACTCAGCCTGGCAGGACCCCCAACCCCTGCACTTCAGTTTCATTTATCATAAAATGCAAGCAATGGATATGCTACCTCATAGGGTTGTCGTGAGGATTAATGCATATATGTGTCTTTATTAGGATTTCTACTTGCAATCCATAGAAATGAACTCTGGCTAATTTGGAAAGAAAAGGGATTTGTTAAAAGGATTTTGGAGAGCCCACAGATCTCCAGGAAGGCTGGAGAACATGTTTAAATACGATGTTGCCAGGAATAACACCCAAAATCACATCACAGAGCTAGTCCCCTGAAGAAACCTCTGCCAAGCTGCGGTCACTGTCCCCAGACACACTGTTCAGTGGCCCCAGAGCAGCAGCTGACATCACAAGTGGGATGTCACTGCCATAGGCCCCTCTCCCTCGCCAGAACGGATCCTGAACAGTCACAGCGTCAGCTTGTCAGCAGCTGCTGATTCACAGCCTAGGGTGGGTGCATTGGCAGAGCCTGGGTCTCACACCAGCATCCTAGCTGCAAAGGAAATGGGGAAAGCAAGTTATTTGCTATATTCAGCTTCTGTACTGTGTGCATTGGTGAGGAGGAGTATCCTATAGTCAGAGGAAGTGTGTTCAGCTATCAACAGCCAAAAAGAATGACTAATATTCACTAAACAAATATTTATCCCAGCCCTTGATGTATTATCCTTCACCATGGTACTTTATTTTACCCAAGTCCGTGTTGAGACCATTAAGCCCGCTTAGTGGCTCACGCCTGTAATCCCAACAGTTTGGGAAGAGGCAGGAGGATTGCTTGAGGCCAGGAGTTTGAGTTGCCTAGGAAACATAGCAAGACAGTGTCTCTACATAAAAAAAAAAAAAAAAAAAAAATAGCCAGGCATGGTGGTGTGCACCTGTGGTCCTCAATACTCAGGAGGCTGAGGCAGGAGGCTGGCCTGAGCCCAGGAGTTGGAAGCTGCAGTGAGCTATGATCATGCCACTGTACTCCAGCCTGGGCAACAGAGCAAGACTTTGTCTCTTTAAAAAATATATATAAAAAGGGCCAGTCACAGTGGCTGCTGCAGGCAGATCACCTGGGGTTAGGAGTTCAAGACCAGCCTGCCCAACACGGTGAAACCCCATCTCTACTAAAGATGCAAAAATGAGCTGGGCATGGTGGCACATGCCTGTAGTCTCAGCTACTCGGGAGGCTGAGGCACGAGAATTGCTTGAACCCAGGAGGCAGAGGTTGCAGTGAGCCGAGATCATTCCAGCCTGGGCGACAGAGTAAAACTCCGTCTCAAAAATTTGGTAAACAGAAGTAAGGCTAGGCCAGGAGTGGAGGCTCACACCTATAATCCCAGCACTTTGGGAGGCCAAGGCAGGAGGATCACTTGAGGCTGGGGTTCCAAACCATCCTGGGCAACATAGCAAGACCCGTCTCTACAAAATATGGTTTTTAAATAGGCATGGTGGTGTGTGACTGTAGTCCCAGCTCCTGGAGAAGCCGAGCAGGAGGATCGCTTGAGCCCAGGAGTTCAAGGCTGCAGTTAGCTATGACTGTGCCACTGCACTACAGCCTGGGCAACAGAGCAAGACCCTGTCTCAAAAACAAAAAAAAAAGTAAGACTAAAACTAGACCCAGTGTCCCAATTCCTGGCCAAGTGCTCTTTACTTTGTACAAATTCCAGCTGCTCTTTTTTTTTTTTTTGAGATGGAGCTTTACTCTTGTTGCCCAAGCTGGAGTGCAATGGACAATCTTGCCTTCTGGGTTCAAGCAATTCTCCTGACTCAGCCTCCTGAGTAGCTGGGATTACAGACATGTGCCACCACGCCTGGCTAATTTTTTTGTATTTTTAGTAGAGATGGGGGTTTCTCCATGTTGGTCAGGCTGGTCTCAAACTCCTGACCTCAGGTGATCCACCCACCTCGGCCTCCTAAAGTGCTGAGATTACAGGTGTGAGCCACTGTGCCCAGTTCAGCTGTCCTTTTTAGGTGGAGGAAATCCCAGTGGTGTCAGTGAATAAAGGAAAAAAGGAACACCAGAGAAAGTCCTTGGGAGGCTGGCAGGGGAGAATAAACAAGCCAGGAATGATCCCCTCTTCAGGCACATCCTATTTGCTGAGACTTAACTCTGAATGTTTTCAAATGGGTTCTGATTCCCAAACATTTACATTCACCAGGAGGACTAAATGTAATTTCTTCCTTTTATCTCAAAAATTGCAAAAATTAGGGGATGTACAACCACCACAGAAGGAATTCAGAAGCTGAGGTGAGAAGGGGTAGCACCCAATCTGCAAAGCCAGTGTGAGCCTTTTTAGCCACAGCAATGGGGAAGCTGCCGTCTCTGAGCTCCGTGATTAAAGCAACTGTAAATTAGTTTCAGCAAAGGTCTTTCCCCTTAAATTGAAAAGCACCGTGTAATGGAATTTCATAGACGCTGCTTTGGAAATGACTTCATACCTCACTCTGTTCAGAGCTGAGAGGTGGCCACATGCCATGAATCATAAGAGGCTCAGGCTCTCGTGGGGCTGCTGAACTATCCTCTGACTTCCACCTCTAGATGCTCACAGACAACTCGTCCCCATCCCTTAGCCTCTGAAGAGAATTACTCATCTCAGAGCACTGGAGTCACTGCTGCATGATTAGTAATCTCCTCTTCCCCCAACTCAGGCCACTTACTTGCAAACTGTGCTTTGTACCACAGTCAGGCTCCTAGGGGTTACTAGCTGCAAACAGATTGCCCAGGTACATGCATTTTAAGTAAAAGGCTTTGAAAAGCTGTAAGATTTGAGGGCTCTAGCAAGATTTCCAATAGAAATGATAAAGTCAAGCTGACAAAGGTATATATTGAATGCCACGCTGTTTTCACTGACCACCTTCGCCTTCTTGGGGGACTCTTAGAGACTGTGAGACTCATCTTTCCAAATTGTTGGCAAGTTTACCATCAACCAAAGCAGTTTGCATTTCAGTGTCAAGTATGATTGACAAATATTTTCAAACAGCCCAAATGTTCAATACATTTATGCACAAAAAATGTATCAACTTCTACCATGTGCCAGGCACTGTGTCAGGTCCTAAGCTACAACAGTAAGCAGGACAATCAGTCACAGTTCTCATGGTGCTTACAGTCAAACGATGGAGACAGGATGTATTCAAACAATACAACGCACGTAAAATTGCAATTATGACAATGCTGGACTTTGAGGGAGTCCTGGGAGAGTCCAGGAAAGGGGAATTAGACCTGGTCAGGGTCTAATTAGACCAGGTCAGCCCTAAGAAAGTGACCCATGAGCTGAAACTAAAAGGTAAGGAAGAGCTAATCAAATGGAGAGAGAAGAAGAAAGCATTGAGGCAGAGGGCACAGTGTGGGCAATGCCCTGGAGTGGCAGGGGCAAGGTAAGGACTGGAAACAGGGCCATATGCATTAAGCTAAGTGAGCAAGGGGAGTTCGAAGAAGGGGCAGAGCCCGCAGGGTTCCACAGGACACCCAAGGGAGCTCTGTCTTTGCTTAGAATGCAAATTGCATGCCATGGAAAAGTTCTGAATGGAGGTGAGGGCGGAAAGGTGGCCTCATCCAATTGGAAAATGTCTCTCGACTGCGGCGTAGAGGTCATATTGGGTTAGGGCTCTTAAGTTGCTTGCCGAAAACCCATGAAGGAAAGTATGTGTTTGAAGTCTTCCCTGCCCTGATGGTGACCTGACTCACCCAGAATCGCAAGGTCAATGACACAGCCAGCTCAGGTATTCAGGGCACCAGTCTCCTACCACAAAGCTCCT
Organism: Cebus imitator; assembly: GCF_001604975.1. Classification (NCBI taxonomy): domain Eukaryota; kingdom Metazoa; phylum Chordata; class Mammalia; order Primates; family Cebidae; genus Cebus; species Cebus imitator. Next base: position 190,586 of record NW_016107836.1, read on the forward strand.
TCTACCTCAGCATGGCCTAGTAGTAGCGTAATTTTCCAGATGTGATGTTATCACCTGGGCAATAAGTTGGTAAACCAGGCAGCATAACCTTTCACCTCTCTGGGAAGCTACCCTCTGACACAGGTAACAGCACTGACGATAATCAGCATTCAAGTACCAACCCCTGGGGTCATCACCGGGTAGCCTCTTTTCCAACTATTTCTGTCTACATACCCCCTGCGGAGGAGAGATGTTCAAGTGTGTGTGCTTAAAAATGATAATTTTAAAAATTTAGCCTCCAATCATTACCTATGTGCTTATATACTGTTACTGAGGAAGACAGCAGGTTACCCAAAGGACCAAGACATCTGAACACACTCCAGGAACTAAGGCTTAACTCTTGCAGTGATTTATTTATTATTATTATTAATTTTTTTTGAGACGGAGTCTCACTCTTGCCACTTGAGTGCAGTGGTGCAATCCTGGCTCACCACAACCTCCACCCCCCAGGTTCAAGCAATTCTCCTGCCTCAGCCTCCTGAGTAGCTGGGATTACAGGCACACACCACCATGCCCAGCTAATTTCTGGACTTTTAGTAGAGACAGGGTTTCACCATATTGGCCAGGCTGGTCTCCAACTCCGGACCTCAGGTGATCCGGCAGAATCCTCCTTGCTCGATCTCCCCACCTTCCTGACAAATGGAGAAGCCTCCATTGACTTAGAGCAGCAGTTCTCAACTCAACCAGGGCCCATTTCGCCCCCTTCCCCCAGGGACATTTGGCAATGTCTAGGGACATTTTGCGTTGACACAATTAGAAGCATCTTACTGGCATCTAGTGGGTGGAGGCCAGCGATGTGGTGAAACATCCTACAGTGCACAGGCTGGCTCCCACAACAAAGAATCATCCAGCCCCCAAATGTTAACAGCACTGCGATTGAGAATGGTGAACTAGAGGGAACAGAGCCACCAGGTGGGTTCTTGAATGACTGTCTGTAGCAAAGTGCCACACCCACATGTGTGCACACACACATACACACCTGTACACACACATACATGCACACACATCACACATATGCACATACACCGCACACACACCTACAGACACACACACACACACACACACACACACACACACACACACACACACTGACCTGTATGAGCTAGGGATTTCAACAAGAAATAAACTTCCATTGTTTTAAGTCACTGAGATTCAGGATAATTCATTAGAGCAACTAGCATTATTTACTTTAGCAAATACGATCACCAGGGGCCTTTCTGTGGAGGACGAGCATGCCTTAGCCACAGCTGCCTCGCTTGACAGGTACAGTGAAGGCTTCTGGAATAAAGAAATGAAGGGCAATGGAGGCCTGGACCTGTCCTTCAGTCATGAGGCCCACGGGGCAATGAGGGTGGAAAAGGCCAGGGGTGCAGGGTGTGTTTCAGAGCGCTTTCACTCTTCATGACCGGAGGAGGCAGCTTTGGGAAGAAACTTACCAACTCAGCCTAAGAGCACAACCGGAACCCCACACCTATCCAGGAGAAACACAAGAACAGCCAGAGGCAGAATCAGCACTAACCTCTGTCCTCTTCCTCTCTCCCTCACCCTTTTTCTGTGTGACAGAAATTCGCTGACAATAATCAACAAGGTCCTTTTAGTGTATGGGCTGGTCTTGCTGTGACTAATAAGATGATTGGTTGTATATATCCTCTTTATGGTTGTTCATTATATCACCCTAACATAAAGTAATTTAATTTCAGTGAGATAATTAGGGTATTTCTAATCTAACTGATAGTCTGAATGAAATGAGATTCTCAGAGGGAGATTTGTGTATCAGGAGACTGGTGACCTCCAGCCCCAATTTTCACACAATGTATTAATCTGGCAGCCCAACTTCCCAGGCACACTGCATCCGTATATTTTTGAGCCTGTGAGTTAGAGAACACAACCGCAAATGAGATTACTTTATTTATAATGAGATTTCCTTGGGCTCAAGGAGACAGATCATAATATTTTAACTGAGGCCTTCAAACTGACAGAGCATCCATATGTTAACTCCAGCCCTGAGACACAAATGCATCAAAGGGGGAGTGAGGCCCTGTCTAGGGTCTCAAAGACAAAGCTCAGCAGGAGAAAGAAAATGGAACCCTGTGAGATGTCTGCCTGACTGGGACGGGTCAGGGCCACCCTCACAGTGAAAACCTCACGTGGGCTGAGGCCACAGGAAGACTGCCTGGCTCTCATCTGCTCCCTTGAGGAAACTGCAGAATCTGCTCATTACATCTGAAATGGGGGGACAAGGAAAGAAACTGCTGGAAAGAAAAGGCAGTGGAGGTGGCCTGGCGTGATGGCTCACACCTATAATCCCAGCACTTTGGGAGGTCAAGGTGGGGGGGTGGATCACCTGGGTTCAGGAGTTCAAGCCAGCCTGGCCAACATGGTGAAATCCCATCTCTACTAAAAATACAAAAATTAGCCAGGTGCAGTGGCAGTTGCCTGTAATCCCAGCTACTCAGCAGGCTGAGGCAGGAGAATCTCTTGAGCCCAGGAGGCAGAGGTTGCAGTGAGCCAGATCACACCACTGCACTCCAGCCTGGGTGACAGAGTGAGACTCTGTCTCAAAAAACAAAAAAGCAGTGGAGGCTGGCAGGAGTCAGGCCAGCACTCTGAACAAGCAGGGATGTAGGAGGCCTACTGCCTGTCCCTATCCCCCCAGGACATCATCCTAGGAGCAGATCCAGCTTACCTCTGCCCTCCATGCTGGCTCTAAACCTTACAATTGGAGCCACTTTTATGTTAGCACTGGAGGCAGGATGCTGGCTCCTAGGAAAATCTGCTGAAAACACTCCTCATTCATTCATTGAGTGTCCACATGTGCTGGTCGGGCCCAAAACAGACAGAGCCTAGTTCCAGGCTCCTTCCATTCTTCTGGTTTTATTGCTCAAGACTTCTGGGTAAATTTCTTTCAGAATTTAATATGAGGTGGGGACAGGAGTCTGTTTTCCTGGAAGAAACACTGTTTTCTTGAGTCTGTTTTTCTGGAAGAAACAGTTTTCTTGAGTCTGTTTTTCTGGAAGAAACACTGTTTTCTTGAGTCTGTTTTTCTGGAAGAAACACTGTTTTCTTTCATTTGATAATGAGAATTATCCAGCTCATCTTATCTTGTTCCCCTTGTTTTCCTGGATGCCAGGAAGCTCAGAGATGAATGTCAGGCAGTAGCAGTATTAGGTTAGTATTTGGGACATTTTTCCTTCTTATTTTCTATTTTCTTTTTTTTTTTCAATAAAGTGGAAAAGCTTTATTTAAATGCATCATTTAACAAAACATTTCAAGTTCAATTTGGAAATAATATATTTTATTTTTTAAAATAAGCCAATTGACTTACAAAAAGCCACTGTTAAAAATCCTTTAGTGGCCAGGTGCAGTGGCTCACACCTGTAATCTCAACATTTTGGGATGCTGAGGTGGGAGGACTGCTTAAGCAGGAGTTTGAGACTAGCCTGGGTAATATAGTGAGACCATGTCTCTATAAAATGTTTTTTTTTCTCTAAAAATTTTTTTTTCTTTTTGAGATGGAGTTTTGCTCTTGTTGCCTGGGCTGGAGTGCAATGACGTGATCTTGGCTCACTGCAACCTCCACCTCTTGGGTTCAAGTAATTCTCCTGCCTCAGCCTTCCAAGCTAGGATTACAGGTACCTACCACCACACCTGGCTAATTTTGTACTTCTAGTAGAGACAGTGTTTTGCCATGTTGGGAAAGGCTGGTCTCAAACTCCTGATCTCAAATGATCCACTCACCTCAGCCTCCCAAAGTGCTGGGATTACAGGCATGAGCTACCGTGCCCAGTCTTTTTTTTTTTTTAATTAACCAAACACAATGGTATGCACCTGCAGTTCCAGTTACTTGGGAGGCTAAGGTGGGAGGATCACATGAGCACAGGAGGTGGAGGCTGCAGCAAGTTGAGATCACACCATTGTATGCCAGTCTGGGCAACAGAGCAAGAGACTGTCTCAAAAAAGAAAATCCTTAGTAAGTATTTATTAGGATTATAACTAATAACTAATGCCTAACTAATAACTTCCCTCTGCTCAGCACATGGCATGGGTCTTTCCCTAAACACTCTGTGTCTCACAATGGCCCCCTGACGTAAGCACTAGTACTATCCCTACTTTAAAGATGAGAAAATAAGGCAACAGAAAAGCTAAGTCGCTTGCCCAAGATGGCAAATTCAGTAAGGAGCAGAACCTGGGTAGTCCGGCACAAAGGCTGCCCTGTTGCTCACTGCCCATCAGCATATGCAACATAGTGGGCGAGGCAGTAAAACATGTAAGTGACAAGTACTGGACGCCTCCCGAGCTGCCTGGCATCCTCTGAGCCCCACTTCCCATTCCAGCCGTTGGTGCAGTGACCAGCCTGCTCAGGTGTGACCTGCCAGCACCTGCCACCTGCCGTGGCAGTATGGAGAAATATCTGGCTTTCCCCGCTGGGGTGTCTCTCCCCCAACCTCATGGGAGCCTGGCAGAAACCGCCCAATGATTCTGACATGTTCACACATTTGAAAGAGAGAGGGAGCTCACGCCCACGAGGCAGGTTTTGGCCAACGGAAGATGGAACCAGGAGATACATGTTCCCCATTTCTGTCCTGTGAGCAAGAATTCTGAAGCCGGTTCCACACAGCTCCTCAGGGATTGTAGGGGGATTTAGCACCTGCGGCCCACACTGTTCACTGGCTCAGGAGGGCTAGGTTGGTCCTCATCCCTCTCATTTACTTCTCCTGAGCTCTCACTCTTTTTCCTTGAAATCAATTTCTCAAAAAAAAACAACCTTTATGCAAGATCTTAGCTCAGCTCTGCTTTTGGGGTAAATCGAGGCTAAGACACTAAAGTTCCTTGTCTGAGGGGTTCAGATTAGGGTTACCCATCATTACAAGGGGAAAAATTCAGTAACAATGCAGAAGAATTTATGATTAAGTAGCCAAAAGACCTACTGAAGCTATGAAAATACAAGAGTGCAGAGAATGTGGAAAAAGTAGGAAATGACAATTTTTTAAATAAATAGTAATTATTATTATTTAAAAATAAATATTTTTTAATAAATAAAATTAAAAAATAAATAAAATTATTATTTATTAAAAAAATAAACTGACTCTCACCCAGTCTGGAGTGCAGTGGCACAATCATGGCTTACTGCAGCCTTGACCTCCTGGGTCCAGGTGATCCTCCCATGTCAGCCTCCTGAGTAGCTAGGACTGCAGGTGCCTGCCACCATGCCTGGCTAAATTTTGTGTTTTGTGAAGAGATGGGCTTTTCACCAGCCCAGGCTGGTTTCAAACTCCTGGGCTCAAACGATCTACCCACCTCAGCCTCTCAAAGTGCTAGGATTATAGGCATGAGCCACCATGCCAGCCTACAATGAAATTTTAGTGGAACATGGCCATGTTATTTATTTACATGTTGCCTGTGGCTATTTTCCTATTACAACAACAGAACTGAGTATTTGCAACAGAGTCCTATGCATGGCCCACAATGCTTAAAACTCTCTGACTGTTCATGGAAAAAGTTTGTGGGCTGGGCACTGGTGCTCACTCCTGGGCTAGCACTTTGGGAGGACGAGGTGGGCAGATCGCTTGAGGTCAGGAATTTGAGACCAGCCTGGCCAACATGGCAAAACCCTATCTCTACTAAAAATACAAAAACTTAGCTGAGGGTGGTGGTGTATGCCTGTCATCCCAGCTACTTGGGAGGCTAAGGCATGAGAATCGCTTAAACCTGGGAGGCAGAGGTTGCAGTGAGCTGAGATTGTGCCACTGCACTTCAGCCTGGGCAACAGAGTAAGACTATGTCTCAAAAAAAAAAAAAAGAAAAGTTTGTGGACTCCTAATATAGAAAATCCAGGATCCTACGGAAAACAGGATATGGGCCCAATCCTGTTTGAGGGGTTGGTATAATCAGACAAAGGTAGAAGAGACTGTGGAAGAACAGGAGCAAGAATATCCCAGCTAGAGGCAGTGGTTTAACCAAAGGCAGAGGGGTACGAGGCAGGTGAGCACAGGTAGTTTACTATTGCAGGAGAGGAAGAAACTCCAGTGGAAGCGATGGCACATGAGACTCCAGGCAGAGGTTTCTTTAAATTCTCTGATGCTAGGTTATTTCTCTCATTTTAGGATATTTCCTTCAATAGCCAAAGATGCTTCTTTGTTAAGAATATCCCCAGAGCCTAGTATGTACCTTCTACGGAAGGGAGTTTATGTAAAGTTTGTCCCATTTGCATTCTTCTGATGAGCAGTGGGAACCTCTGCTCCTAAAGCCACCCTCTTTTCATCTGGGCATTCCTAACATGAAAGAGTCACCCCTTTGTCTGCCTGGGATATACCTGGCAGGCAAAGGGGTGACTCTTCCTGTCTTCTGCTCCTGCTGCTGCTAAACCAGCCATGGCTGAGTGGTGGCCATGGCAGTGAGATCCCCTCTGGGTGCTCTAATGAGGCCTCCCTGGTGGGCCTGCCTTGTGGTTTCCAGGTCTGGGGACCCAGAAAAGTATGGCCAGAACAATCATGGAAGACTGAGACTCAGCCCAGAAGACGGCACTCCTGTATGCTATTGGAAAAGCATGGTCCGGGTGATCCAGCAAGGCGAGCGCCAGTTACTTTGTTTAGTTCTTTCAAAGAACATTCACTCAGGCCAAAATATATGCCATGCAAGGTAACATGCTGATGAAGATACTCTCCTCCCTCGAGGAGCTCACCGTCTACTGGGGCAGATGAACATGCAAATTAACCCACACCCCAGTGGGGGAAATGCTGCCCTATGGCTCCTTGGCTCACACGATGGAGGGAGGAAAGGAAACGGCTCTGCCTGTGGGAAGGTCAAGGAAGGCTTCGGGGAGAGAAGATGCTCAGCCAGCTTCCCCGGAAGGCCCCAGGGGCAGCGCAGTCCAGGCACGTGCAAAGCCGGGAAGCTGTGAATCACACGTCTCACCCAGGGAAATGCTCGGAATGATGGTTTGCTCACCTGAGCACTACCTGACTTCCACTACACATCTGTCTGATTTTCAAAGAACTGTAAGGCACTCAAATGCCTTAAGCTGGAACATATTTTAGGACCTCATGGGGCTCCAGGTTCATTGCCACAAACATCAGTTATTACTGCACTGATAAGTGAAGAAACAACAATTAGTAGAGCTTTCTGGTTGACTAATTTCAGATAAGCAATAAAATGAATCTAAACATCTGCACAAGGCCAGGCTGCTTGCTCCTGATTAAGGAGGTCAGCACTCACCCTCTGCAAGCTTTGGCTTTTTCTGGAGCTTTGGTTTCCTCTAGAGTGAGTCAGAGAGCATGCTCCTTCTCCAGTGCAGGTTTCTTGTTTTCTTATGTGTATTGCTTTAGAGCATGATGCTGCAGAATTCAGTTATAAGGTATTGCTTCCCTCCAGCACTCTCTAAAAACTTGTTGAGTAGCTCTAAGAGGAGGGAGAAGGTAATCCAGTAGATGACATAAAAATTCTATCAGTTCTATAACGGACTGGGCATGGTGGCTCAGGCCTCTATTTCCAGAACCTTGAGAGGCTAAGGCAGGAGGATCACTTTAGGTGAGGAGTTCAACATCAGCTTAGGCAACATAAATTTTTTTTTTTAATTTAGCGGGGGATGGTGGCTTGCATCTATAGTCCTCACTACTCAGGAGGCTGAGGTGGGAGGATCGCTTGAGCCCAGGAGTTTGAGGTTACAGTGCGTGGTAATTTTGTGCCACTGCACTCCAGCCTGAACAACAGAGTGAGACCCTGTCTCTAAAGAAAAACAATATATTAATATAATGGCCACCATTCTTTGTCAGGCACTGTGTTAAGAGAGTTATAAACATTATCCCAGTTAGACCTCACAAGGAAAGACTTATTCATTCCTTCAAGCAAATGAGGAAACTGAGGCAGAGGAAGGCTAAATACCTTGGTTCACACTAGTTATAGAGCAGACATCAGACATCTCTGTCCGGTTTCAGCCCATCCTCTTTAACAGCTAAGTGGTACTGCTCCGTACAGATTTAAAAAAAAAAAAAAAATGAGTTGCTTTTTCTTATTTAAAAGCGGACTTGATCTTTGCTGCCATGTGAAAATAAAATATAGACTTAATCCTTGCTTTTCATTTGAAAAGAATTTTTTAAGGCCAGGTTGGGCTGGTGAGGTGAAGAGAGACCTAAAATAAGCCTGTCCTTGGTCACCCTAGAATAGCTGTGGGTAGTGGCAGGCCTGGAAAGTCTAGAAGGGCCACCAGTTAATCACATAAGACAAATCTGTGTTCCTTCTTCCAGTGACTGAAGGACATTGGGCAGGGACGCTATAGGGAGCTGCTGCAGAGAAACGGACAGGACACCAGGCATCTGCCTGCTTGCTCTCAGCTCCAGTCCTACCCTTCCATGCTCTGCTCTTATTTTAGGGGCACTAGCATTCCCCCAATCCCCCTTGCTAGCTGGCTTCTGATTTGGTTCTAGCAGTGAGAGGCACTGGGGAAGTTTGGAAGGCAGGAGGAGGGGAAGCAAGGACTCTTCCTTATTCCAGTTCTGTCAGAAATCCATCAGCAGCAGTCAGCGATGGGCACCGGCTTCCCCCAGCAGCTAGTCTCCTCCATCCCAACCCTAGCACTTAGCATCCCCTCCTCATTCCCAGCACTGACTCAGCACGGCCCCTCCTCCAGGGTTCCAGCACCTACCCAGGATCCCGTTCTCCAAAGTTCTGGGCTCTGGGAATATTATGTTCCCTCTGCTGTTCCCCTAGCACTAAAAGTAAGATTTTGTGCAGTTGCCAATCTCTGTATTATGTCATTGTCTTTTTGTTTGCTCTTTGAGTTCTTCCAGTAACTTTGTTGCCAAATCTCTGTATTCAATTCCTTCTGCTTAAAAGACCTAGAGAGGTTTCTGTTTTCCTGAGTGGACCGTAGCTGACATGCTGCATGTGTCTATGTGCCTAATTGTTAGAAGAGGTGTTTCCAGGACTTTCACCGACTCCTCCACACCATCCTCATTATCCTGTTTTGGGCATACTCCCCTTCCTTCAGTCCTACCTACTAATAAAATCTATAGTTTACTGATTACTCATTATGTACTTTGCAAATACAATTACACTTAGTTATCATGCCTAAGATAGGGAACTATAAAATATTTTAAAGAAACGACTTAAAAATCCTAAGGCTGAGGTCACATGCTATTAAAGAGAGTAAGTCCACACAGGAACTGAGGCACCTGTGACAGTAGCCCACGCACTTCACTCTCCTCTCCTGCCTCCTCTCTCCCCTCTCGTCTCTTTTGCAAAGGTCTGTTCTGGGCTCTTTGATCTATGCTTTCCTATCTCTTTTCTTGTCTCCTATTCCTTTGTATTACCTGTGTAAAATATTTATCTTTTAAGAGGCCCCCTACTTCCTGCCTTCAAAAGGACTAAGTTCTGACTACTTGGTACCTGAAGACCGGGATGCTTTTATGCTCTCTCAGACCTTGCTAGTAGTCTAGGCTTATCCCAGTAATTCAGCCATCTCCCATGGCCTAGCCTTTTCTCACTGGCTCTGTCCACTCCCCTTTGCCCTGCCCCCTCCTACTTGTAGCTCCTTCTCCAAAAGTGGTCTAGCCTTCCACTATTTGCCTGGCAGGGAGATCTGGTGCCAACTCCTCCCTGATGGGGGTGCAAGCCCTGAAAGGTAAAGCATGAGAGAGTATGAAAAAGCTTAATAAACGTCCTAAGGAAATCTGCTTTAATGGTTATTCAGGAATGAACTACAGTTACCACATCAATGGCTGACACACAGATACATACATACATACCAGTGAATATTCCAAAACAGGCTACCCTCCTTAGGAGTTTCAAGATTTCCCTGACACTATTTATGTATACTCTTGGCTCATTTGGTGAAATATTTTTGAATAAGTAATGCAAAGGTAAATTTCAGTCCCTAAACAAGAAAACTTAAACATAATTTGTAAAACAAACGAATGGTGCCAAGTCGCTGGCATCTAGACACCCATTTGCATTGTTTCTGATTTGCCTATCAAGGCTAAGATGGAGAAAACTAACAATGATTGCTTCCAAGGGGAAGAGTTAACAACGTCTAAGTCTGCACATTTTGTCAACCCTGAGCTCAGAGCTTCGGGTGCCTGATCCCACTTAATCCTCATGACAATCTAGTGAGGTCGAGTCTAGAATTCTTACTATTCCCAAGTTACAGATGAGGCAACTGAGTCTTAAGCAGATTAAGAATCGGGTTCCCAGGCATGGCTGGAGGAGGCAGGTGTCACCTGACAGTTGACCCGTGGGGGCTGCACCCTTCACCACCACACCACCTGTCTCCCCTCGCTGGCCAGTCCCCCGTGCCCGCCTGGCACAGCTTTTCTTAAGCAGTTTGGCCCTGAATACACTTCAGGATACGTTCCTTCGTTGTGATAAGCAGGGCCCACGATCTCTGACAGCTGTTCCCCGCTCTTCATCATCATCTGAAACAATCAGTAAGCATTAGAGAGTACTTTTCCCTTTACAAAGGTGATAATTAGATAACAAGCTGAGATTAAAGTAATTACAGTTAGACAGCTGGCGAGGCAGCACAGTCATGTTGAAATATTGTTGGTACTTCAGCATCTGGTTCTAATAACAGCATAGGCTAAAGGATTTTACATTAATTACAGAACATAATTTAATATAAACATGTTTAATTACAATTGATGAGCAATAAACTGTTCAAGAATGACTTAACCCCTTCCTCATGTCAAAGTGATAGGAACTTGGGGCAGACTGGCCTGTTCCACTGTCTTTCTCACCTCTCCACCACATCCTCCACATTCCCCTGGCACCCCCTCCTAGACAAACCCCCCTCCCCAAAAAGGAATGTTCTAGGCGATGATGTGGCTCATTGATTACCCCATGGGCGTTTGGCCACCCTTAGGATGCCAGAAGAAAAGGAGGCTACAAGGCATCGCAGGCTGTGAAGCCTCACTGTGGCCAGACCTGCTCTTCCCCTCATTGCCCGAAATGAATCGATTTCGCCACTCCTCACCTGCACTTCCCCATGCTCTCACACCTTCATGGGGTGCTAGGTTGCTTCCAACAGTCAGTGAACAACTGTTAAACAATCTGCAGATCTCATAGAAAAAGATTAAAGGTAAATCCATTTTCTTTATGAAATCATGACTGCAAAGTCCCTGGGCACCACAGTCAAGGTATTTTCACAATTTAAGAGTCTGTGCATAATACCTGGAGACTTCTACCTGCAACAGAACATTATTCCAGCAGGAATTCTTCCTGATCTGCCACCAGGCCCCATCTCTACCCCCAAAACTGGCAGAAGCTGACCTTGGGTGAAGCAGTTTACAACACAGGATCACACAGACATGCTCTCCACTGAATAAAGGACTCAATCATCATTCACTGCATGTTGTCTTTCCACAAGCCCTTTTGTGAATGGGAGACATTTGACAGCCAGAAAAGCCAACCACCACTAGGTCTCACTTGGATTGAGGTAACTCAGGAGTCAACCCAAAGAAGCTACAAGGCTGGTCCTTCCTAAGAAAGAGTGGGTAGCCCTGAGCGAGTTGGGAAATTCACTGTCAAGTTTCCCTATGTGACAAATGAAGGAAATTATAAATAACCTCAAATGTTGTTTTTACCTCCTGCTGTGGATTTCACAGTATAAAACATACATTAACCTAAAAGCTAAAATGAGTGCTGAAAAAGATAGTTTATTATTTATAAGTAAGCAAATGCAAGATACTTCTATGGAAATTACGGGCAGGTGCACATAACGTAAAATTAGTGTGAAGATTCAGGACCACAAGAGAGAAACAGCATGTTAAAAGTGAAAGTGGGCCAGGCGCAGTGGCTCACGCCTGTAATCCCAGCACTTTGGGAGGCCGAGGCTGGTGGATTACAAGGTCAGGAGATTGAGATCATCCTGGCCAACATGGTGAAACCCTGCCTCTACTAAACACAAAAAATTAGCCTGGCGTGGTGGTGCGAGCCTGTAGTCCCAGCTACTCGGGAGGCTGAGGCAGGGGAATCACTTGGACCCAGGAGGCAGAGATTGCAGTGAGCTGAGATTGCACCTCTGCACTCCAGCCTGGGTGACACGGCAAGACTCCGTCTAAAAAAAAATTTAAAAATTAAAAAAAGGTGAAAGAGGTTTTATACCTATCCTTTAGAAAAAAGAGAGAGTTCAGTTGCTTAACATAGCAAATCTGCAATCTGAGCAAGAACTATAAGGTACTTTAAAGTAGATTAAGCACTCCTGTGGAAGGGAGGAAGAAACAAGAAGGGAAAGTAATCAATAATGCATTTGTTTTTGTTTTTGTTTTGAGATGGAGTTTCACTCCTGTCGCCCAGGCTGGAGTGCAGTGGGACAATCTCAGCTTGCTGCAACCTCCACCTTCCAAGTTCAAACAATTCTTCTGCCTCAGCCTCCTCCTGAGTAGCTGGGATTACGGGTGCCCAGCACCATACCCGGCTATATTTTTTTTTTGGATTTTTAGTAGAGATGGGGTTTCCCCATGCTGACCTGGCCAATGCATTTGTTTAAAAGTTACCAACCTGCCATCCAAATAAAAAACTCTTGTGTGTCAAAGACACTAGCAAGGAAGTGAACACAAAATTGGAGAAAATATTTATAAATCATATATATGATAAGGGCCTAGTATCCAGAATATATAAAGAACTCTTAAAACCCAACAATAAAAAAACAAAAACCAATTTGAAAATAGGCGCTGGGTGTGGTGGCTCACACCTGTAATCCTAGCACTTTGGGAGGCCGAGGTGGGTGGATCACCTGAGGTCAGGAGTTCAAGACCAGCCTGGCCATCATGGTGAAACCCCATCTTGAAGGAAAAAAAAAAAAAAAGAAAAAGAAAATAGGCAAAGGATTCGAATAGACATTTTTCCAAAGAAGACATGCCAAAGTCCAACAAGCACATGAAAAGATGCTCACCATCATTAGTCATCGGGGAAATGTACATCAGAACCAAAATGAGATATTACTTCACAGACACCAGAACAGCTATAATCAAAAAAGATGATAACCAATGTTGGTGAGGATGTGGAGAAACTGGGACCCTCATACATTGCTGGTGGGAATATAAATGGAACAGTGATATGGTTTGGCTGTGCCCCCACCCAAATCTCATCTTGAATTGTAGCTCCCATAATTCCCACATGTTATGGGAGGGACTGGGTGGGAGATATTTGAATCATGGAGACTGTTTCCCTGATACTGTTCTCGTGGTAGTGAATAAGTCTCACGAGATCTGATGGTTTTATGAAGGGAAACCCCTTTTGCTTGATTTTCATTTTGTCTTGCCACTGCCATGTCAGACGTGCCTTTTACTTTCCACTCACAGTGGAACTGTGAGTCCATTAAACCTCTTTTTCTTTATAAATTACCCAGTCTCAGGTATGTCTTCATCAGCCATGTAAAAGCAAATGAATACACACAATTACAGTAGAAAACAATTTGACAATTCTTCAGAAAGTTAAACAAAGAGTTAACATATGACCCAGTAATTCTACCTGTATACCCAAAAGAATTGAAAACATGTCCAGATAGAAGCTTGTACACAAAATATTCACAGCAGCATCACTCAGAATAGCCCAAAAGTGGAAACAACCCAAATGCCCATCAACTGATGAATGAATAAACAAAATATGGCATATTCATACAATGGAATATTATCCAGTAGTATAAAAGAATAAGGTACTAATACATGCTACAACATGGATGAACCCTGAAAACTCCATGCCAAGTAAAATAAGCCAGAAATAAAACACATCATTCCATTTACATGAAATGTCCAGAATCAGCAAATCCGAAGAGACAGAAATTAGATTAGTGATTGCCAAGGGATGGGAGGAGAGGGAAACTGAGAGCGGCTGCTAACAGATAGCAGTTTTTGTTTTTTTGAGATGGAGCCTTGGTCTGTCTCTAGGCTATAGTGCAGTGGCACAATCTCTGCTCACTACAACCTCCACCTTCCAGGTTCAAGCAATTCTTCTGCCTCAGCCTCCCGAGTAGCTGGGACTACAGGCGTGCACCACATACCCCACTGATTTTTTGTATTTTAGTAGAGACGGGGTTTCACCATGTTGGCCAGGATGGTCTCAATCTCCTGACCTCATGATCTGCCTGCCTCAGCCTCCCAAAGGGCTGGGATTACAGGCATGAGCCACCGCGCCCAGCCAATGTGGGTTTTTTTTATAGGTGGGGGAGTGTGGTGATAGAAATGTTCTGGCATTAGATTGTGGTGATAGTTGTACAGCATTGTGAATATACTAAAAACCACTGAACTGTATACGTAAAAATGGTGAAAATGCTGGATTTTATGCTATATAAATTTTATCTCAAGTAAAAATTATCAGTCTGGTTAACTGAAGCTGAATCCCACCAGGGAAACCTGGGAACTTGTGAAAAGTATGCATCTTAGAATATCTCCCCCAAGAGGAAAGGGATGTGGGGTATTTATACACCCACTATCATCAGTCAGTAGTTGAAAACTGCTTCTAGGGGTCCTCAGAACTTCTGGTCTGCCTATAAAAGGAGCTCTGGTGGCCAGAGAAAGTACTTAAGAAATGCTGCTAATGGCAGTTGACAGACAGGCCAGCATGCCCCAAAAGAGTACAGGCAAAAGGCAAAATAGGTTCCTTGTACTGACAATCTCTGCTACTCTCTCATTGAGTTGTCTTGGGATAAAATAAGAAAGCCCATGTAAAATGCTTCAGTGCCAGACACAGAGAAAGCTCTCAATAAATGTGAGTTATTTTTACAGAAGACTCTACAAGGTAAACAATTTGATCAAAACTTCTCAGCTAATGCAGGGTAGACCTAAAATTTACACAATCTCTATACAACACAATCGTTCATGTACAGAATTGTATTGGCCAAATATATACTAACCAGCCTTACAAACATACCTATCAGATGGCAGTCATGCCATCACAGCATCTAGAGGGTATAATAAACATCTGTACATCTTTGCTCTCTCTCCTCCCCTTTGTGTGCCCTCTGTGGAGGAAGCAGCTGCTTTTCCCACAAAAAGGCCTTGAGGGTTGATGTTCATGTCTGCTCAAGTTGCACACGGGCTGAACATTATGTGGTCTATTGTGTAGGTGCTTATTTGAGACTCAAAGCCTACATATTTGCTGACAATTTAGAGCAAAGGACCAAGACATATGAACACCTGAGACTGCAGGAGCAACAGGGCAGCACGTTTCTCACTCACATGTCAGTTCTGCTGTTCTCCTCTGCAAAAGTCTGGTAGTCACATGGCTCAACAAAAGAGATGTACTAGCAGAGGAAAACTGGGGGAACCTCTTCCCGGAATGCCCTACATGAACTCCCAACCGAGGGCACATGAGAGAGTCAAAGAGAGGGGCTGGAGCTGCAGAACTCAAGCAACCTGAAAGGTAGAGGTTGATAATAGTGTCCAAGCAGCTGTAGTACACGGTGTTGTTTATGTGGCTAGTATGGCCACGTAAACAAGACTGTGTACTACAGCTGCTTGGACACTACCACCTCACTGGATGATCAAAAAGTACCTATAGGCCTCATGGTGCCGATGGCAGACCTAGACTGTCTGGTCCTTTGATGATGTAACCAAGGAATGGACATTCTTAGGAAGCAGCTTGGATCTCAAGAGGTCATAATAATTGCAGCTTTGGAAAATATCTTTAAGAAAAAAAAAGCAACAATGGATAAGAATGTTTTTCCAAAATCTTGATTTTAGTGTAACAAAAGCAACTGCATTAAATGTTGGCTACTGGCTTCAAAAGGAAATTTTTTTTTTCTAGAAAGTAAATCTTCCTTTATAATCCAAGATCTTGTCATAAACTTACTTACTTTCCAAAAGGACTCTTTCCTAAAAAGGGATTGGTAGACATTGCCAGAAACAGGGGAAGGCTTTGTTTGAATCTGACTAGTGGGAAAATAAAGCATGTTTGTATGGAGGTCTTTTATTCCACATAATATTTTACCTTTTATTTTTATTTATTTCTTTTTTTGAAACAGGGTCTCACTCTCGCCCAGGCTGGAGTGCAGTGGCGCCATCTCAGCTCACCGCAGCTTTCCAGGCTCAGGTGATCCACCCACCTCAGCCTCTCAAGTAGCTGAGAATAAAGGTTTATGCCACCACGCCTGGCCCAACAAGTATTTTCAAGGAGAGTACTATTTCTAATGAAATCTGTTAAAACTACTAGGAGTACAAAAATAGACTCAGGCCACCAGTATAAAATAAAATGTTTGCCAGTGAACGTCAATGGGGCCTACCAACTGTATGATGTCTGTGTGTGTGTGAATTATTTTTAGAAAAAAAATCATTCCCTATAGAAAAGTTTTTAAATACACATAAACACAAGGAAGAAAATCCAACAACCAAACAATACCCATTATTAACGCCTTTATGTGCATTATTCTAGTCTGTGTATACAATTGTAAATGGGGTCGTACTGTATGTGTTGTTTTATCATCTGTACTTAATAATGGATCACTAACATATTTAAATATTCTTCTACATCACTTGCAACATTGAATTTTATTATATCCCTTTGCATTGAGGCATCACAAGTTATTAAGTCCCCAATTGTTACATATTTAAGGTTTTTATTCTAATTTTAGTCATGGGATGGGAATCTTTATATCTTCACATATATTCACGATTATTAGGACAATTCCTAGCAGCATAATTGCTGAGTCAAAGGGCAAATGAGTTGTTCCAGCTTTTGATATAAATGAATGCCCTCCAGAAAGGTGGTACCAATTTATTCCCTCCCCACCAATGTATGAACAAGCCAATTTCCTTGTCAATTTTAAAATGCTTTGTCAATTTGACTGTGTTCTCTCATTCCCATGGAAATTTAATAAAATGTGCTAAGTGGAAAGATGACTGACACTACTAGCTATGATGGAATAACTCATATCAGAATAACCCCTTTGTTTGAGAACAAATATAAAAGCTGGATAAAATGTGAAAGAAGTGCTGGTAGAAAGCATCAGGAGAGGCCGGGCGCGGTGGCTCAAGCCTGTAATCCCAGCACTTTGGGAGGCCGAGGCGGGTGGATCACAAGGTCAAGAGATCGAGACCATCCTGGTCAACATGGTGAAACCCCGTCTCTACTAAAAATACAAAACATTAGCTGGGCATGGTGGCGTGTGCCTGTAATCCCAGCTACTCAGGAGGCTGAGGCAGGAGAATTGCCTGAACCCAGGAGACGGAGGTTGCGGTGAGCCGAGATCGCGCCATTGCACTCCAGCCTGGGTAACAAGAGTGAAACTCCATCTCAAAAAAAGAAGAAGAAAAAAAAAAAAGAAAGCATCAGGAGATAATCAAGGCAACAGAACTTTACAGGCTGCAGCCCTGGGGACAGTGACATCCAGAAGTGAGCTTTGCATTTGCCTCTGCTCTCTCTCCTCAGGGTATCTGTCAATTCACCACGTGAGGAATAAAGGCTGAAGAGACAGCAGCAACCTAGAGCTTGTGGTGGTCTTGCTGTGCTGGGAGAGGAGAAAAAATGGAATGGTCAACATGCTGGAGAAGAGTGAGCTGCAGAGAAGTGAGCCCCATAATGCAACTTCCCCTCAAGGCATCTGCTGACTCCTCGGCTGCACCTGCTCCGAACAGGACAGAGAAACAAACAGAAAGCAACTGCAACAAGGCTAAAAGCCTCAGAAGAAAATAGGAGTCTTAGAGTGCCAAGGATTAAAAAAAAAATAGCTTTCAGGGCTGCAGAGGAGGAGGGCAAAAACCTCAGACTTGCAGTTGTGACCTGAGAAGCACTGCTCCCTTAGAATGAGGACTAACCTTACATTGACCAGCCTTGAGCAAGGTTATCTACCCATATCACCTGTCAGCCAAATTATCTCCAGAGGAAAATAACATCTTTAAAGCCTCTGTGACATTTTATATACAAAGTCTGGCATTCAACTGAAAACTACAAGGTCAGGTGGGGCACAGTGGCTCACACCTGTGATCCCAGTGTTTCCCGAGGCCAAGGCGGGAGGATTGCTTGAAGTCAAGAATTCAACACCAGCCTAAGAAACATAGCAAGAACCCGTCACTACAAAAAAAAAAAAAAAATTATTTTAATTAGCCAGGCATGGTGACGTGTGCATGTACTCCTAGCTAGTCAGAAGGCTGAGGCAGGAGGATCGCTTGAGCCCAGGGGTTTGCAGTGAGCTGTGATCATACCACTGCACTCCAGCCTAGGCATCAGAGCAAGAGTTTGTCTCTAAAAACACCAACAACAACAAAAACACTAAGACTTACCAGGAAATTGATACAAGTGACCAAAACCCAAAAGAATTTTTTTAAAAAGACAACAAAAATAGTCCTGAAGACTCAGACTTCAAAATAACAACGATCAAAATACATCACAGATAAAGGCCCGATATCCATTCTGGATACATAAGGAACTCTAAAACGGAGGAAAAGACCAGAATTCCAGCTGAAAAATAAAAGTCACAAACAGGAAATTCACAAAGAAAGATTTTTAACATGCTCTTTAAACGTACGAAAAGATGGACAACTTGACTCACAATAAGAGAAATGTAAATTATAACTGTGCTGAGATACCATTTCTCAATTAACAGATTAGGCAAAAATTATAAAGCCTGGCCAGGCGTGGTGGCTCACACCTGTAATCTCAGCATGTTAGGAGGCTGAGGCATGTGGATCACTTGAAGACTTTGTCTCTACAAGAAATACAAAAAAAAAAAAATTGTGGCCGAGGTGGCTCAGGCCAGTTGTCCGGTCGCTTGAGGAGCTAAGGCTATGCGTCCGAGGCCAACCAACCTGGGCAACATAAGAACCTCTCATTCATTTAAAAAAAAAAAAATGGCCACATGAGGTGCCTGAGGTCCCAGCTAGCCAGGAGGCTGATGTGGGAGGATTGCCTGAGCCCAGGAGGTAGAGGCTGCAGTGAACCATGATCACACCACTGCACTCCAGCCTGGAAGACAGAGTGAAATTTTATCTCAAAAACAAAATTAACAAAAAAAAAAAAAGAGAGGGACACTCATATCATGCACCGTTGGTAGGAATGTCTCCTACCAATTAAGGAGGGAAACAGAAATCAGGTTAATATCTAACAAAACCAAAAGTGAGCTTACCCCAACTCACATCTAGGGATTTACCTTGAAGATATACTTGCAGCAATACAAGAATACCTATGACAAGGCACAAGCCTCCTTCTGATGAAAAAATATTGGGAACAAACATACATAGGAGATTGGTTGAATAGACTATGTTTCATTCACACAATGGAGGACCAGGCAGCTATAAATAAAAACTAAAAAAGATGTGATATGATTTCCAGAATATACTTGCTGTGGAGCTAAAAAACAAAACTGCAAAAGAGCATATATAGTATGCTATTTTTGTGTAAGAAAGAAAAGAAAAGCAGATAATATAAATGTATTTTTTTATTATACTTTTAAGTTCTGGGGTACATGTGCAGAACGTGCAGGTTTGTTACACAGGTATACATGTGCCATGGTGGTTTGCTGCACCAATAAACCCCTCATCTACATTAGGTATTTCTCTTAATGTTCTCCCTCCCTCCACCTCCACCCTCCACCTTCTGACAGGGCCTGGTATGTGATGTTCCCCTCCCTGTGTCTATGAGTTCTCATTATTCAACTACCACCTATGAGTGTTTGGTTTTCTGTTCTTGTATTAGTTTGTTGAGGATGATGGCTTCCAGCTTCATTGATGTATTCATTTACATTTACAAAAAGAAAATCAGGAAGATTAAACATGAAACTAATGAGGGTATGTTAACAAAATGGATGTAATGAAGAAGGGAGAGTAACACTCCTCTGAATATATCTTTTTGTGTGATTTGGGGTTTGGGAACTGTGTTAATGTTTTACAATACAAAATGATGATGAGGATGATGATGTTCAATTAATAACAATGGAGAGGGATAAACCTAAAATGTAATATAAAGAGATAAAGAAAATAACTATTGAAAATTATATTCATTTAGCGTAAAGTCAAAAAGATTTATTAACAAATATTGAACACATGTTAGTAGATAGTTTTTTGTTTGTTTTTTAACAGTGGTAGGGTTAGCAATTCTAAATCTGCTTTCTCATTTGCCCAGCTTAGATTCAGTCTACTTTCTATACTTATAAGTACCTTCTTCAGGTGAGAAACTAGAAATGAACCTTCTGGTGTTAGATTGGATTTGGTAATTTCAATATCAACTCATGGATTAGAGAGAGACAGAGAGATTTCTGAGGCTTGTTGGGCCTAGACACAATGGCACTCCAGTAGCAAAACAAGCACACTTAATGACCAGATTTTCATTTCTAAATACCATTCTTCAGAAAAAGTAATCAGGACTTCTTGAAGACATGACTCACTACCATGTTGGAGCAGATAAAGATGATCCTGGAACATTGTGTCATGCCAGAAAGTAAAGAAATGCTCAAAGAACAATAGGGTATGCCAAACTTTCACAGGAGCCCACTAAAAGTAGGCTCCCAATGGCTACATCTGGAACATGTGAACATCAAACTGAAGAATGAGATCAGTGGATTATAATCCTTTGAATTAAATAAGAATTTTTATGTCTTACTAAAATTAATAGATGAGATAAAAGAAAAGCTATTCTTTACATCAGTATGCCAAGTTATAAATGCAGAAGAGATTCTGGAGTCAGAAAATCCTCACTTTGCAAACATCAGAGTAATAACTGATTCAGTCAGGAATCATCAATGGATGCTAAAATACAATGGATAAAAATTTTGTGAGAAACTCAACGCTTAAACTGTCTCAAAGTATCTCTCCACAAATTACTTACTCATTACAAATGAGTAACAGTAACTTTATGGCAGAGCACATTGGCAGATACTTCCTTCCCAAGTTATCAAGGTTGGTATCACCAACAATTAATGATATGAATATCATGTGCCTTCTGATACGATGGACTGAAGAGGACACCACTTCTGTGTTATTCCTGCCAAAAATGCATTGGCTGAATCTAATTATGAAAAAAATCAGACAAATAAAAATTGAGGAACATTCTACATTGTAACTGTCCTGTACTCCAAAAATATCAAGATCGTGAAAGACTAAATGCTGAAGAACTGTCCCAACTAAGAGTAACTAAACAGATATGACAACTAAATGCAATTAATAATCCTGGACTACATACTGGACAGACAAGGGGAAATATGTAGCTATAAGGAAGATCATTGGAATAGCTGATAAAATTTGAATTTAGAATATAGATCAGATGATAGTATTAAATTTAGGAAAATCAGAATATTTTTCCCCAAAATATGAAGGATCATTGAGCTGAAGATAATTAAGATGCAGGGGAACTCCTTGCCTTGTCTCTATTTGGCTGAAAGCAGGACAGAAATATACAAAGACAAAAAGGTCTTCTACTCTTCTCCCTCATCCCATTCCTTTCCCACCCAAAAACTGGACATAAATTTTTCTTTAATGCAGATAACACTTAATAGGTCAGAGATGGTGGAAGGAGAATCTGGGAACAAACTTACTCCTTCCCACAGGTTTCCTGCCTTTGAAAGCCTGGGACTGCTTTCCCCCTTGTCTTGTCACCTCTCCAAAATTTATCACTGTCTGTTGAAAATCTTATATAAGCCAGGACTCTACGCTACCACTTTTGAGTTACTTCTCTCCCACACGGTGTGCACTGCATGGGTTAATTATTGATTTTTCTTTTGTTAACCTTTTATTACAAGCATTTGTCCCAACTATAAATTTATGAGGATGGAGAAAAAATTATATACACTCCCCTTCAGTATCAATATTAAACTTCCTAATTTTGATAGTTGTACTGTGGTTCTAAGAGAAATTTATTGTTTTTAGTAAATGGAAATGGAATAATTTAGGAATAAAGAGGCATGATATCTATAACATCCTGTCAACTGATTCTGAAAGAAATAATGGAGAGAGAAATACCTGTGCGTGGAGGGGGGATAATTGAGCAAATGAGGAAAAACATTAAAATCGGTGAATCTATGTAGAAGATATACAGTAATTGTTTCTACCATTCCTACAAGTTTTCTTAATCTTGAAATTACAAAGATATTAAAAGTTTCCCCCAAAAGCTGCCATTAATGTGTTTAAGAAAACGTAAAAATTTGATAATTGTACCAGAGCACTGGAATCTATGAAATACAATCATTATATTAGATTAAAAGATAGTTTTATAGAGTAGACCAGTCACAGAAGAGAGAATTAACTAGAAGATAAGTCTATCTAAATATTCACAGTGAAACACAGACAGATTAAAAGTTTTAAAATATAAATAAAGTATAAGACACATACTGGAAACCACTTTAGAAAATATAGCATAATTGGTATAATTAAAGTTCTGGGTAGACAGAAGAGAAACAATAGGTAAGAAACAATGTTTGAAGAGATATTGGCAGAGAATTCCCCAAAACTTGACATGAAAATTCTTCCCAAGACATAAAACCACAGATTTAAGAATTATTATGAACCCAAGTTGGACAAACTAAAGAAAACCAAACATGGCCAGGCACAGTGGCTCATGTCTGTAATCCCAGAAGTTTGGGAGGCCAAGGTGGGAGGATCACCTGAGGCCAGGAGTTTGAGACCAGCCTGTGCAACATAATGAGAACCCATCTCTGTAAAAAAAATAAATAAAAATAGGCAAGAGTGCCGGCACATGCCTGTAGTTCTAGCTACTCAGGAAGCTAAGGTGAGAGGACTGCTTGAGTCCAGGAGGTTGAGGCTGCAGTGAACTATGATCACACCACTACACTCCAGCTTGAGTGACAGAGCAAGATCATCTCTCAGAAAAAAAAGAAATAAAAAGCCAAACATAACAAAACTGATAAAAACCAAAGATAAAAAAAATCTTGAATTAAGCAAAGTAAAAAGAAAAGAACTTCAAAGCAATAACCAGAAGCTGATTTATTCAATGAAAACAGCAGAAGACAGAGGACCACAAACGGCATCTTTAAAGTGCTTACATACTTGCAAAGCTAGAATTCTACATGCAGAGAAAAATATCCTTCAAAAATTAAAGCGAAGTCGTTATTTTCAGCTGAACAAAAAACCTGAAAAAATGAATTCATCTCAAGCAGAACTACACTAAAGGAAATGCTGAAGGGAGCTCTTTAGGCAGAAGGAAAATGATCCTTAATGAAAGAATAGTAATGTAGAAAAGAATGAAGAGCAATGAAAAAGGCAGGCAAGTGGGTAAATGTAAATTAATATTGACTGTTTAAAACAATAATGGTAATGTGTTGTGGGAGTTAAAATATAGACAGAATTAAAGTATCCCACAAGAGTAGCAGAAAAAACAGGAGGGTAAATTCAGTTATAATGTTGTAAGGTCCTTGATTTTTTCAGCAAGTAATAAGAGTCTTACTTGAAGGTTGACTAAGATACATCAAGGATACATGTTGTAACCTCCAGGATAGTCACCAAAATAATGTAGAAAGAACTTATAATTAACAGAGGGAGAACAAAACAATAAAAAGTATTTTTCAATCCAAAAGAAGGCAATATACAAGGTGAAAGGAGCAAAAAGATAACACAAACATAAAACAAATTGTAAGAGAGAGAATTTGAATTAAAAATAGCAATAATTTCATTAATTATTATCAAATATTGTCAGAAAGGAATTTTGTAAACCCAACTACCTGTTACTTATAAGAGACACGGCTCATTCAATATAAGGATGCAGAAAAGTTGGGAGTGAAAGGGTAGAAACCACACAAACATTAGCAAGAGAAAAGGCTGGTGTAAATATGCCAAAGGAAGACAAAATAGATCTTAAGGCAAAAAATATTACTACATGTAAAAGAGAGACTTTTGATCAAAATAAATGATTAATTCAACACAAAGTTCTTATAACATAGCAGAAAATATATATGAAACAAAAACTAACAAAAAATCAAAGGTGTAATGATGAATTCCCAGTCACAGTGAGCAGCTTTAACGCCTCTCTCAGCTGAAAGAACATGCAGAAAAAAATATATATAGAAAATTAGAACAATATAACACAAATTCCAACAGTTGTAGTATATGCATTATTTTCCATCACATTTAGAACAGTTACCAAAATAAAACATATATTGGGCCAAAAGCAAGTCTAAACAAATTTCAAAGAATTAAAATCAAACACAGTATGTGATCTTCCCACAGTGGAATTAATCTAAAAATCAGTAACAAAAAAAAGAAAAATTTAATCCCCAAATGCCTGAAAATCAATCAATATAGCCATGCTATACTTTGGTTTGTTTGTCCCCTCCAAATCTCATGATGAAATTGAATCCCCAGTGTTGGAAGTGGAACCTAACGGGAGGTGTTTGGGTCATGTGGGCAGATCCCTCTGGAATGGCGTGGTACCCTCCTTGAGGCAATGAGTGAGTTCTTGTTCTATTAGCACTCTATAAGCTCCCTCTAGAGCTGGTTGTTAAAAAGAGTCTGACACCTCCCTCCCCTCTCTCTTACTCTCTCACCAAGTGATCTCTGCACACACCAGCTCCCCCTTTCCTTTCTGCCATGAGTGGAAGTAGCCTGTAGCCCTCACCTAAAGCACATGCTAGCTCCATGCTTCTTGTACAGCCTGTGATCCATGAGCCAAATAAGCCTCTTTTCTTTACAAATTAGCCAGCTCAGGTATTCTTTTATAGCAACACAACAGATGAAGACAAGTTGCGGATAACCTATGAACTAAATAAGAAATTAAAATGGAAATAAGAAAAAAATTTAAAGAATGATAATGAAAATATGAATATAAAAATTTAAAGAATGCAGTTAATCTCTGCTCAGAGAACACATATGGTTGAATAAAAATCTAAGGATGGATATCAGTGATCTAAGGATCGATCTCAAGCAAGAAGTCTGAAAAATTTTTGTATTTTTAGTTGGGCATGGTGGCGTGTGCCTGTAATCCCAGCTACACAGGAAGCTGAGGCAGGAGAATTGCCTGAACCCAGGAGGTGGAGGTTGCGGTGAGCCGAGATCGCGCCATTGCACTCCAGCCTGGGTAACGAGCGAAAACCGTCCCCAAAAAAAAAAAAAAAAAAGAATAGCAAATTAAATTCAAAGTATAAAAGAGAAATGATAAGGATCAGGACAAAAATCAATGAAATAGAAAAAATATCTAAAATAGAGCAGAAGTAGGCAACATTTTCTGTAAGGAGACAAATGGTAAATATTTTAGAGTTTGTTGATCATAAAATCTGTCACCACTATTCAACTCTGCCATTGTAATACAAAAACAGACACAGATAATACATAAATGAATGGATGTGGCTATGTGTCAATAAAAAACTATATTTATAAAAACAGGTTGTGGGTTAGATTTGACTCATTAGTCATATATTGCCAATCTCTAATGAGGAATACAGTAAAGCCAAAAGCTGATCCTTTGAACAAAAATGAATAGAACTGATAAAAGTCCAGTAATACTATAAAGAAAAAACAAAGAGCACAATTTATTAATATAAAAATAATATATATGTTTCTTGTAAGAAATATTATCTTTATTAACATAAGATAATAATGATGATCCTAAAGGCATTAGAAAACTAAGAGGCTGGATGCAAAGGCTCACACCTGTAGTCCCGGCACTTTGGGAGGCCTCACAAAGCAAGTGGATTGCTTGAGCCCAGGAGTTCTAGACCAGCCTGGGTAACACAGGGAGACCCTGTCTCTACAAAAAATACAAAAGTTAATTAACCAGGCTAACTCCTGTAGTCCCAGCTACTCAGGAGGCTGAGGTGGGAAGATCTCGAGCCCAGGAGGTTAAGGCTACAGTGAGCCATGATTGTGCCACTGCACTCCAGCTTGGGTGACAGAGTAAGTTCCTGTCTCAAAAAAAAAAAAAAAAAGTAAGAAATACTATAAATAACTTTAGACAATAAATTATATAATTTAGATGAGATGGACAAATTTGGTTTTAGAAATACTAACTTGCCAAACTGACACACACTAAAATAGAAAACCCAGATTACTGTATGCCCATTAAATATATTAATCAGAAATTAAAAGCCTACCCACAAACAAAATTTCTGGCCTAAATGGAATTCATCAGTAAATTCCTCAAACATTTCAAGAATTAGTATTAATCTTATGCAAATTATTCTACAGAACAGATAAAATGAAATCACTTCTGAACTCATTTTATGAAGTCCACAAAACCTTGATAACAAAACTTACCAATAAAGGAAAATTATTACAAGAAAAAAACAGTATAGGCAATCTCTCTCATGAACATAAACAAAAATTTGGCAAAATCAAATAAAAATATCAGCAGATCAAATCTTGTGATATATAAAAATAATAGCTCTTAACCAAGTTAATCTATAACAGTAATATAAGGCTCGTTTAACATTTGAAAATCAATCAAGATGATTCATCCCATTAACTAAATAAGTAAGAAAAATTATATAGTCACTAAATAAACGCAGAAAGAAAGCATTTATGAAATTCAATGAGCACTCATGATTTTTAAAAATCTTAACAAACTGGGAACAGAGGGAACATTCTTAAGTAATAAATAAATCTTTTTTTAAATTATAATAACTATAATGGTAAAATAATGAGATTTTCCTCTGAGATTTAGAGTAGAAAAGGATGTCTACAGTCACAATTTCTATGAAACATTGTACTGGTGGTCTGAGGAATGTAAATTAAAATTATTTTTTAAAATGGTTTAAAGAAAAAATTGTCATTAACAGACGATATGATTATATACACAAGATAGTCAAACTAATCTTCAAATAAACCATTAAAAATTAAGAAGTGAATTTATCAAAGTCATTGGATATAGACATCATAGTTAAAAATCAACTGTATATCTATATGCTAACACACAAAAAAAACTAGAAAATGACATTTTAAACAAACAATTTGCATTAGGATAATGTGAATAATAATATCTAAGAATACTTAGTATCAAAACACTAGGTACCTAGAAATAAATATAATCTAAAAATGTATAGGAGCTGTACTAAAAACTACCAAACACTGCTGAGAGATTAAAGAAGATCTGCATTGATGAAGGAATATACCATGTCCACGGATTGGAAAACTAAGTAGTGTGAAGACGCTGGTTCTCCCCAATTGATCTATAGGTTCAGTTTAATCCCAATCAAAATCTCAGCTAACTTCTATAAAAATTAATAAACTTATCCAAAATTTTACATGGAAAGGCAAAAGACTTAGAATCATCAAAACAAAAATAAAAAAGAACAAAATTAAAGAACTTACATTACCAAATATCAAGATTTAGTATAAAATGTAGAAAAATTAAGAGTGATATTGACATGTGATAGAAAAACATATCAATGAAACATAATGGAGACTCTAGGAAACAAACTCATTCATATAAGATTCCCTAATTTATGAAACAAGTGCCATTAGAATGCAGTGGTGGAAAATATTGTATTTTTAATAATTAACATTTCAATGAAATTTTATCACACCTCAAAGTATGCAAAAAAATCAATTCTGCATTTATTATAGGCCTAAATGTAAAAGGAAAAACAATACAGCTTTTGAAAAACATGAGACATATTCTTAACATTGAAGTGAGCCAAGTAATCTCTTAATATAAGACACAAACTTCACAGTAGAGGCATTGGGAAATGTTGGTCAAATGATACAAAATTTCGGTTAGATAGTAAGAATGAGTTCAAGAGGTCTGTACAACAGGATGACTACACTTAATAACAATGTATTATATTATTAAAATTGCTAATAGAGTAGATTTAAGTGATTTTAACCACAAAATTTGAAATGATTTTTGAAATTAAAAATTGAAAAAATATAAAACCACATATTGTGGTTCTCACTACAACAGAATAAGTATATGAAGTAACACATACGTTAATCAGTTCATACAAGGTAGTCATTCTACAATGTATACCTATTTCAAAACATTATATTGTACAACATAAATATACACAATTTGTATTTGTCAATTTTTAAAAATTGCTTACCATAAAAGATTACTAAATCTAACTTTTTTAAAATTAAGAATTTATGTTTATCAAAAGCTAATATAAAGCTATGAAATATAAACGTCCAACAAAGCGCTCATATCCAAAATGTACAGAAAATTCCTACAAATCAATGAGAACAATGAAAGGCAGACTGGCGCTGTGGCTCACACCTATAATCCCAGCACTTTGGGAGGCTGAGGCAGGTGGATCATGAGGTCAGGAGATCAAGACCATCCTGGCCAACACGGTGAAATCCATCTCTACCAAAAAATAATACAAAAATCAGCTGGGCCTGGTGGCACATGTCTGTAATCCCAGCTACTCAGGAGGCTGAAACAGGAGAAT
>NW_016107836.1:219006-259412 GCF_001604975.1 Cebus imitator
TAATGAAAGAGGATATCCAAATGACTAATAAATAAAATAAAAGGTGATAAACATAATTAGTCATCAAAATAATACAAATTAAAACCATAATGACTAACTTTTTAATCTCAGAATGAGTAAAATGTTGTTAAGTGATGGTAAGAATATAGAGAAACTAGAACTCTAACACTCTGTTGGAGTATGAACTGGTATCTACAATTTAGAATCCTATTGGGCAGTATCTACTAAAATTTACAAATATATAGCTTATGACTCAGCAATTCCACTCCTTGATATAGAACTGAAATGAATACATAGGTGCACTAAAAGACACATACAAGAATATCCACGGCAGCATTGTTTATAATTGCCCCAGACTGAAAACAATATAAATATCCATTATTAGTAGGATGAATAAAGTGTTGTATTTATATAATAGAATACAATGAAAAATAATGACTTTCTGCTATAAAGAATCACATTAATAAATCTCACAGACATAATTTTGAGAGAAAGAAGCCAAACATAAAAATGGACCCACTATATGATTCTACTTATATTAAGTTCCAAACATCAGAAATAATCTATAGTGACAGAAATCAGAATGTTGGTTACTTTTGAGGGAGGGATAATTATTAAAAGGGGCCACAAAGGCTTCTGTAGTGCTTTCAATATTCTACACTGGGGGATGTTACATAGGCATGTTGCATTGCAGGATTTGTTCAAATTCATCAAGCTTCCTACATTTATGAATGTGTTTTCCCCAAAAATATGCTATGTGGACAAAAGTAATATGATTACACTAAATTAAGTCTCTAGTGTCCACAGCAGTTTACTTTTCATTTTTTATATATAGGAAATTTATCTCTTGTTCATTCACTCCAATGCAAACTCAAAAAACTTGAAAACAAGATTCTTCTTTACCCACATAAACCCTTACCGTATCAGTTCCGTGTGGATGTGCATATCTTTATAAAAGTACAAGTAGACACTGGGATGAAGATGGACTTTAAGTTTCACAGAGTGGAAGAGGAAGAGTCCTTGATGACCTGAAAATAACCTGCCATTCACAGAACATTTAAAATGAGAAGCTTCTTAAATATCTATTTTTACCATAAACTTTCCTAAGGAATCAGCCTATATCATCTTTTGGTAACACATAAGCTAATGTTCATCCGCTTGAACACATACAAAAATCTCAAAATAAAGAAAGCTCTTCATGACACTGAGTACCAGGTGGCATTTTGACACACCACTATGAGGAGGTAGAAGGAAGTGATTTTTTTAAACTATTTTAAAGAACTATAGCAAAGCACACCGGCATAACCCAAGGAAAATCAACGTTGACATCTGCTTTGTAGATATTCAGATTTTACCAATATATTAAGGCCATTCCAAACCCTTTGAGAATGTGCCTTGATGCCACAAAGAAAATTGCCACAAATGGGCACTTTCCTGAAGTCTAAGTGTGTGGGGGAACGGGCAGGGGAGGGGGAAGCTGCCATGCAAAGAAATTCTCAGGAAGCTGTGAAGATATTAGCTATTTTACTCAATTTATTCCAAGCTGAAACATAATAGTACATTATAAATCTGTTTTGATTTTACTTAATCTAATGAAAAAATGTTCATCTTTTTGATAAGTACTCATTAGCCATTTTTTTCTGACATAAACAGACAAGAAAGATGTTCTTGCGCTGCATTTAAAACTCAACTCAGCTAATTACAGTGCAATGACTCAAAGAACAAAATGGATGTACTGAAGTTTCTCACTTGAATTGTCTTTATAGTTGAATTAAAAATCTAACACAAAAAAAATTAAAAGGGTCCCAGCCATGTGTTTTACAGTTAGGTTGAACAATGCTTAAGTAAACAAAGGCCGAAGTCTAGCACATGATATAAATTTTCAAATTTTCTGATGTTATTTGCTAAGAGCAGCTGCTGAATTGGTCGCCAAAGGGCTATGTGTTTACACAGGGGTTGGGGAAGATGCTTCCTTTTTTTGAAGTGGTGATGAATTTGCATAAACAATTCACCTTATTTCACTCAGTCCGTTGTGAGACCAAAAGTCAACATGTAAATAAGATCTAGTCAGGTTTGGAGCCAGGCTAGGACAAAGGAATTGTGTGACGCTAAGAGAGCGATGGAAGAATCAAACTTACTTACAGCCCAGGCTTATGCCCAGGACTTTCAGGAATATCAGATGGTTTGGGTTTTTTGGATCACAGGGTATTAATCTGCTATACCATTATCCTGAATGAGCCCGAGAAGATTAATGCCATTTCCCAAAATGCTTGATTTAAGCTCCAGAAAGAATTTTAACTCATCTGGCTTGGGATATCTCAAATGGAGCTATGACTCAAATCATCATTCCACTGATTTTCACAATTCATTTGTATTATAAAATGTATATATTTACCTGAAGCTAGAAATTTTAAAAATTATTTTAGATCTACGATACATAAATAATGCCTATTGTACCTAAACTGCCATCACAAAGAGGAGTAACTAAAATTAAATTTAATGTCACTTTTTCCTACCCTCTGTATGACATCAGTATTTAAATTAGTACATGTAGGCTTTTTAAAGGTACATTTGAATGAACAAACAAAATAACAAGACATCAGTCTACCACTGAGCTCATTAGATGGCTGGCTGAGTCATCTTCATAAATGATTTTGCTAGCATTTAATAGCCATTAGACAGCGAAGACTAAGAAAAAACATACATCTTGTGTCTTTCAGGAATTCAAATTAGTCTTACCTGTGTTAAGAAAATAGCTATGCTTCACTCACAAAGATATAAGCACAGCAGACCTGCACCCTGAAGCAATAATGCATAGCTTGGAGGTTACGAAGCCAGGTTGAAGAAGGCAGAGGTTTAAATCCCACCTCCACGACTTCCTCTTCAAGGAAATGGGACAAGAGTCTTCCCTAAGTGTCATAAGTGAATAAGTAATAGGAGAAAAATACCTACATTGCTGTTATGAACATTCAGTGAGATGATAGCAGTTAGCACAGGGCCTGACACACAATCAGGATCCAAAACTGTAGCTGACATTAATGACCCACCAATAGGACACAAGCCTTGAGGACCTTTCCAGGAGTGAGAAGCCACTCTTCCTTCATTTCATTCTATGTGTCATTTTCAACATTCCAGGGCTCTCTGGAATCAAAAGGCTGAACTTTTCCTGGACCACACTAATTGGTTAGTTTCAGGCCTCAAACTCACAAACCTTGTCCTTGTTATTATCATTATGATCTAATCAGCTCCCATTAAGACCTCACCCCCAAATATCAGCATATATGAGGAATGCAGTACATGATACATAGGGTCATTACAGGTTACTAGAAAACCGCATCTTTTCTGTACTTCTACTACTGGGTTTATAATTCCATTAATACTACTTGGCACAAAGGAAATATTTACCAGCTTATTAGGAATGGACCATGTTTGTTTTCCTCTAGTTTTGGCTAAAGTAAATGAAACCATCAGTGTTTCCTAACTCTAGGTATGCTTATCAAGGCTAACCTGAATATCTAATTCCTCCCCACTAATATAAAGAGTTATTAGTCATCCATTATTGAATGCTTACTAAGTTCCAAGCACTGCATAAAACTCTTTTATAGACTATCTCATTTAATCCTCACACAACCCTAAACAATAAGTACTGATCTCCTTATATTAGCAAGTGAGACTCAGAGAAGTTAAGTAACTTATTTAAGGCAACACAGCTAGTAGGTTGCTATGGTTCAAATAATGGTGTCCCCTCCAAAATTCATGTTGAAACTTAATTCCCAGTATGGTGGTATTAAGAGGTGGGGCCTTTTGGGAACATGATTAAGTCACAAGGACTTTTCCCTCGTGACTGGATTCATGCCTTACAGAAGGGCTGGAGGGAACTAGCTTAGGCTCTTTTGGCCCTTCCATCGCTTCCACCAAGTGAGGACGGAGTTCTAGGCACCATCTTGCAAGCACAGGCAAGGGCCTGCACCAAACACTGAACCTGCTGTGCTTGATCTTGGACTTGCCAGTCTCCAGAACTTTAAGAAATAAATTTCTATTACTTGTAAGTTACCCAGTCTCAAGTATTTTGTTATAGAAGCATAAATAAGACACAGGCAATGGGGTCAGGATTCACGGTTGGTCTGACTCCAAAGCTCATGCTCCTTATCACAAAACTATAAAAACTGAAAGAAGCCACAGAAATTATCAGCAAACACATGCAGGGAGTCTTCACATCAGCAAAAATTAATTCCAAGGAAGACAGAATTGCATATCAATTCAATGTTATTCTTTCTACTTTGGGGCCATCTGAAAACTACTTAGTAAGTTTGTTCTTTCATTTCTTTCTCTTTTTTTTTTGGAGACAGAGTCTCATTCTGTCACCCCAGGGTGGAGTACAGTGGCACAATCTCAGCTCACTGTAGCCTTCACCTCCTGGGTTCAGGTGATTCTCCTGCCTCACCCTCCCATGTAGCTAGGATTACAGGTGTGTGCCAGCACGCCTGGCTAACTTTTTTTTTTTAGTAGATCGGGGCTTCAACCCATTGGCCAGGCCAGTCTTGAACTTCTGGCCTCAAGTGATCCACCCGCCTCCACCTCCCAAAGTGCTGGGATTACAGGCGTGAGCCACCGCATGCCTGGCCAATTTATTTCCATATACATTTATTGAACAACTGCCAGGTAGTGGGCACTATGCCAGAAAAATCTAGATTTTTCAGTGACCTCTCCCAAGCCTCATCCAGGGTCATTCATTAGGACTCCTTTCCTCAATTGCCATGCTTTGGACAAGCGCAATGGGCTTGAAAAAAAGGAAGTAAGATTTTCTATATGCTATTCAAGTTAAAGTTCTCTTTTTCCAATTTTTAAGCACTTTTGCTGTCTATATTTCCCCGGTGATAAACAATGCATATGAGGAGCTTTGTAATTTTTATCAACTTTCCAGATTAGTTGTTCTTTGTTCTCCACCATTTGCCTTAAGTTCCGACCATGCTGAAGCACTCATATTTTCCCAACACATTGGACTTCTTACCTTCACACTTCATAAGTGCTGAGCTTTCTGCACAGCATGCCTTTCCCCCTTAAAATTTCAACTCACCCTGTAAGACCCAGCTCAAATGTCACCTTCTTAATCACATGTTCCCAAATCATTCTCCCCTCTCTGTCTACAGCCTCTAATAATCAGGCTGAGATAGATGACCGCTCTCCTTCATTCATTCTTTCAACAAACTGCTCCTGGGGTAGGGACACATCAGTGAACAAAATAGGCACAGATATCCCTTCCCTTAGGAAAGACATTTTTGTGGGTGAAGATAGTACAAATAAATATTTTAAAAACTAGATTATATAGAATGTTATACATTGATAAGGGTATGAGAAAAAAGACTGCAGTAAGGATGGGGAGTAAGAAGGGGGGTGTTTGGGAAGAGTAGCAATTAAAAGGAGTGGTTGAATTAAGTCCAATTAAGTGACAAAGGTATGCAGAAGGTGAGGGCCTCTGAACGTTTCATACCACCTCTCCCCATGTACCATTCTGCAATTTCTCATTTTCATTTCAGTCTTCCTTATTAAGCTGGATGCTCACCAGGGGCAGGGACTAAGTGAGTTATCTTTTTGTTTCCAGTATATAATACAGCATCTGGCAGGAATTGCTCAATTCATGAATGAACAAATGAAAGAAACGCTTCACAGTGTCCATAATCGAAGAATCAGTCACTTCTCTCACCCCTACATTTTTAACGGTGCTTTACTTCGTTTGCCTTTAATATGTAATAACTATCCCCAGGTCCCCAAATAATCTTCCTGTTCTCTAAACAGTGATCTTCAAAGTGCGTGATGTACATCAAGGAGCTATGCAGAACAAGCCCTTGATGAGAAGCATGGGAGGCAAGAAGGAAATACTAGAACTTCTACTCAGGTTCATTTTTAAAATATCAAAATGAAGAGAGAAATTGTTAATAGAATATAACTTATGGCTTGATTGACACTCTTGCAGTGATACCTGGAGTGTCCTG
This sequence comes from Cebus imitator, assembly GCF_001604975.1. Classification (NCBI taxonomy): domain Eukaryota; kingdom Metazoa; phylum Chordata; class Mammalia; order Primates; family Cebidae; genus Cebus; species Cebus imitator. The sequence goes on from NW_016107836.1 coordinate 225,000, forward strand.
AGGGGAGAGAGGCATTCCACTCTAGAGTAGCATCCCCAGTTGGACAGGGCAGCCCTTGATAAATAGATCATACATTGTTTACTACCTGCTCCTAAATATATAGACCAGTGGTTTTATTATTTATTTATTTTTAGAGACAGGGTCTCGTTCTGTCACCCAGGCTGGAGTGCAACGGTCATTTATAACCCAATGCAGCCTCAACCTCCTGGGCTCAAGGGAACCTCCTGCCTCAGCTTCCCAAGTAGCTAGGACTACAGGCATGTGCATCACCACCCCCAGGTCATTTTTTATTTTTCTATTTTTTTTTTTTTGTAGAGACAGAGGTCTCACTGTGTTGCCCAGTTGGTCTCAAACTCCTAGCCTCAAGCAGTCCTCCCACCTCAGCCTCCCAAAGTGTGGAGACGACAGGTATAAGCCACTGTGCCCAGCCTAGACCAGTGGTTTTTAAATGGTGCCATTTTTTAAAGCCACAGATTGAAGATAACAGTTACGTGCCACTTAATGGTGGGGGAACATTCTAAGAAAGGCAGCCTTAGGCAATTTCACTGTTGTGTGAACATCATTGAATGTACTTATACAAACCTAGATGGTGTAGCCTACTACACACGTAGGCTCTCTATTGCTCCTAGGCTACAAACCTGTATAGCATGTCACTGTACTGAATACTGTAGGCAATTGTAACACAACGGTAAGTATGTATGTATCTAAACATTTTAAAAGGTACCGTTAAGACACCGTATAAAAGATTTAAAATGGTCAACCTATATAGGGCACTTTCCATGAAGCTTGCAGGCTGGAAGTTGCTCTGGGCGAGTCAGTGAGTGAGTGGAGAGTGGGCGTGAAGGCCCAGGGCATCGCTGTACACTACGGCCGCCTTTATAAACACTGTGCACTTAGACTATGCTAAAGATATTTTTAAAACATTTAAATATTTATTTCTTCAATAATAAATTAACCTTAGTTTACTGTAATTTTTAATTGTATAAACTGTTTAACAATTTTAAACTTTTTGACTCTTTTGTAATAGCACTTAGCTTCAAACACTAACACATTGTACAGCTGTACAAAAAGAATAAGGATTATTATACCCTTATTCCTTATTTCTACCTAAATTATTTTAACTTTTGAAAGTTTTTGTAAGAAACAAAGACACAAACACACACATGAGCCTCGGCCTACACAGGGTCAAGATCATCAGTATCACCATCCTCGCCTTCACATCTTACTCCCTGGAAGGCATTCGGGGCAATAATCCTCATGGAGCTGACGTCTCCTATGATAACAATGCCTATTTGACAATGAAAAGCAAGTAACAATCTGCGGCAGATTTCAGGGACAACTTTTGCTTCGCCAGTACAGGGCTCCCCCGCACCTCCTTTATTTGCTGGCCTGGAATTCTGAGGTGAGACCAAGAGCAGCCATCTTATGACTATGAAGCAACAGACATGAGGGCAACATCATAGGAAAAGGACACCAGAGAAGAAAGATAAAGGGATTCTAGAGATGGACACAGTGGTGTGCACTTGTAATCCCAGCTACCTGGGAGGCTGAGGCAGGAGGATCACTTGAGGCCAGGAGTCTGGGGCTGTAGTGTGCTTTGATCATGTATCAGAATAGCCACTGCACTCCAGCCTGGGCAACATAGTGAGTCCTCATCTCAAAAAAAATCAATAAATAAAAGAGATTCAAGGTGGCTTACAGTGATATACACAATGAAAATAGTACACAGTGGAGAAGAGACACAAGGGAGAAATAGTCTCTTATTCTGCCTCTTCTCCTTCCCCTGCCCCTTTTTGTCTTGAGTTCCCAAGTCACAGCCACCACTCAGTTTCACCCAGGACCTGCTCTGAGTGGGCCTGCTTCAGCAATGGCAGCCCAAGTCAAATCTATGTATTTAGCTCCATCTTCTCTGGCTCATTTCTTCAGTATTTCCTTAACATCATCCCCTAGGCACCAGAAATGCTAGCGTGGTAAGACAAGGTTTCTTCCCCCAAAGAGCTCATGGTCTCAAACCCAGCCTTCTTCCAACAATAGATAGAATGTTAAAGAAAAAATAACGTTGATTTAGAAAGTACAAACTTAGAGGAGACAGGATTCTTGGTTCTAAAAATGTGAAGGGCTCCTACATGATTCAGGTTTTTAGTTTAGTTTTCAACTATGTTATTTTATGTGCACTTTGATTTGAGAAGACCTCAACTTCCTTTGTTTCTAACTAAGTCATAAGTTAGAAATGAGTATACATAAGGCAGCAATATAGCAGCGTGGTTAAATGCAGGTGTTTAGACTTAGCTATCTTAATTTCAAATCCAGGTCTGGCTAATACGACTTTAGTTTAGATTCATTAGATCAGACTTTGGGCAAATTATATAACATCTCCTAACATCAATTTCTTCATCTTTGAGAATATCAACATGCTGTGAAGATTAAGTAGCATAATGTATACCAAATGGTTAGCACAGGGGCCAGCACATAGTAAATACTCAAGCCAGTGGCTAGTTCTCATTAATTGCATGTGTATTTGAAGACATACAGTATAGTAAAGGAAATAGTGGCAGAAGTGAGCTGAACCGTGATTTTTTTTAAGATGGAGTCTCGCTCTGTCGCCCAGGGTGGAGCGTGATCTCAGCTCACTGCAACTCCGCCTCCTGGGTTCAAGCAATTCTCCTGCCTCAGCCTCCTGAGTGGCTGGGACTACAGGTGCACATCACTAATGCCGGGCTAATTTTTTTTTGTATTTTTAGTAGAGACAGGGTTTCACCATGTTAGCCAGGCTGGTCTTGAACTCCCAACCTCAAGTGATCTGCCCACCCTGGTCTCCCAAAGTGCTGGGATTACAGGCATGAGCCACCACACCTGGCTGAATTGTGATTTTATCATCATCACCTCTAGAAACAAACTACGGGTTTCCTTAGATTGAAATTTTACTCATAATATAAGAAATACATTTCTAATATCTAAAATCAAAAATTCACAAAATTTAAAACTGCAATCACGTGGGGTGAACTCTATTGTGCACAAATGGACAAGCAGCATAGTCCCCCATTGTGACTGGGAAGGAGATGGACTACGTGGCTTAGAAATAATTCCCTTCTCACTGCAAGACTCTGAATTTGAATTCAAACTTCTGTAGAATGAGAAAAAAGAACCACGCCAGCCTCTGGAAGACCCGCTAGTCAGCTTGACCTCAGAAGGCTGGATTAGAAGAACTGAAGGCAGTTTTCTGAAGCACTGCAAAGATAAGGAATTCCTGGACCAGGGAAGAGTCAGATGGCCAAAGGCCAAGACGTAGAATGCTGCATTATTTTGCTTGGCTCCTGGAAAACAAATGTAAATCTAATCAACAATCAATCAATGTTTATCTTATCCAGAATTGTGCAACGTTCCATGGTGTAATATAAAGTACATAGCAGACTTGAAGAAATCAGACTGAAGCATTAGAAACAGACTTAAAGATGACAATGTCTTAAGATCCTTAAAGATGACAATGACCATGAACCTTCCTTTTATCTCAGCAGCTGGGCTATGTTCCCCTAGGCACAGGTCAAACATCAATATTTTCAGTCAAAAACTGTCAGGCCTGGGTCAAGGCACTCAAATTTGCTCAGAGACACCGCATTCTCAGTCCCTCTCCTAGACAACACAGTACCTATCTTGAGGAGTCACACATTTACTTCTGGACACAGTTACAGTATAGGGGTGGGTATGGTATTCCCAAACATGGGAGCATTGCAAAATGCTCATCAGAAAAGGGAGCTAGGAGTAACAGAGAAATACTCAAAAAAAATTGAATATTTTTAACATTTACATTTGAGATCCTGGAAGAAAGAGACATCAAAGCCAAATAAATAAAAACAATATCTGAAAGATACCCATCTTTATCAGGCACTTTAAAAATAAACTGGCCAGGCATGGTGGTTCATGCCTGTAATCCCAGCACTTTGGGTGGGAGGAATGCTTGAGGATGGGAGTTGCAGACCAACCTGAGCAACATAGTGAGACCTGATTCTACAAAGAAAGAAAAAAATGTTTTTATGGCCAACTGTGGTAGTGCACCTATAGTCCCAGCTATTTGGGAGGCCGAAATAGGAGATCACTTGAACCCAGGAGTTGGAGGCTGTAGTGAGCTGATTGGGCCACTGCACTCCAGCCTGGGTGACAAAACAAGACCCTGTCTGTATTTTAAAAGTAAAAATGAAAAGAATAAAAATAAAATAAAGTGTTATTTTTAAGCTACTTTTCAGTTCCCTACAGATGAGTGTTAACTTTTATTCCCAATCAAAAGCCGTTTTATGCATTTAGTCTCAAATTGTCACATTGCCCACAAAATCTGCAATAAAGCAATTGGAAGCCCTGGAGTAAACAAAATGTGTTCAACAGAATGGCAGGCTCAAGAAACTGATCAGAAATACACACACACTGTCTGTCGGGGTGTTTTCTGTTTTATTCATTTATACTAATGTGTGGACAAAAGGGTAGAAAACATTTTGCTATGAATAAAACCTTGAGAATTGTACGCAATTTCTGAGCTTCTCCTTGGGAAAGAAGCCACAATCTGTTTTCAGACAAGGGTAGAACACTTGCAATTCCCTTTGAAAACACAATATCCAATTTTCCCTTAAATTGAGATGCCAGAGCAACTAGATTGCGATTTAAATCAGAGAACAAAATTAGTCCAGGTACACCAGCGTGGAAGGAGAGGCAGAGAAGACACTGTGGTAAATCACCTATGAATTCAAAATACAGTCTTCCCCCTCAACCCCAGAAGATTTTGATTTCCAACAAATTAGAGAAATAAATTGGCAGTTCACCTACGATTCGCTGATAAACAAACATTTTTCACCAGCCATTTCATGACCGTCTTTTGAGTGGAGCCCTTTTCAGTTCCATAAAGGATTGGGTGTGATGATAATTTTGAAGTTCAGAATAGCCCTTGGCAGGGCTCTAATGAAAAACAAAAATCTACTCCTAATTCCAACCATTTGCCATAACAACAAAAGCCTTTATATTATTAATATTAGTGTGGCCCGAGGGAGAGCTAGAACCTCAGAGAGGGGCAGGGACTGACAGCAGCTAAAGTATTTCATCTCCTGGTTAAACCCCAGGAGAGTCAGGTTTTCAAGCTGGGTTCCAAAAGCACAAACAAGGATCAATATCAAGGAAGGACTTGGCTCAACACTTTCATGTACAGAAATGAACTGACCATCCCTGGACAGAGGCTTGCGGATATGATTTCCGTGTGCTTCAACAACCGAATCCATTTGTTGGTTCTTCTTACAAACTGGATTAAAGCTCTGACCTCCACATTTCCATAAAATTCAGTACACCTTGGGAGAATCATAATCTCAGATTCATCCACTCTTCTCTGTGGGTTCTGGAACCAGCTGAGACCTCTGCTGGCAGAGAAGGGCAGGTTTTGTGGGGAGGTGGAGAATACATTGGGATTGGAGGCATTTCTGTTCCACAGAGGTGCCCTTATCTCTGCAAATATGTTCCACTGTCAGGTTGGCTGGAACCAGACCTATCTCTCCAAGGCAAGGGCATTTCGGGACTCAGCCCAAGGTGGTTTTATTTAGTCCGAAACTTTGCCATCAATAGAGTGCACAATGGGCCTACCAGGGTTGTGTGGCCCCTCTTTGGGAAAGGCATCGGTCTCTGATGAGGGGATGTAGCCAGAGATGAGACATCCTTCTGCAAAATGATTTTTGCAAAGGTTCAAGTAGGGAGAATAGGTGGGGGGCAGGGTGATTTCCATAACTGTACCACACTAGCGTTAAATTCTAACCAATTAGACTTTTGTCAAAATTATACCAAATGCTGAGAAGTGATAATCAACTTAAAGCAAAGTGGTCCATCATTACCAAAAGGTTTCAAATTCAGCACCTTTTGGGGGAGAAGTGGGTTGGGAGGTGGGGAACCGGGTTTCTAAAAGACAGAGGAGATCACAAATGTGCTGATCTAACATCATCAATGACGTCTCATCCCAGAAGGCAAGTGAAGGAGACACTGGAATTTAAGGTACCTAGACCCTTGCCAACAGAATGTAAAGATGTTGGGGAGAAACAAACGAACAGGCATCCTTAAATTTCATCATTTAAAAGTCGCATACGTCTAAAAACAATCTAAGGAATAATTTGATGAATAATAAGTCTCTAAACTTTAGAATAATATAAACTTCCTAGTGCAGTGAATGGGGATGCTGACTAAATTCAAAATCTGTTCAGAGACTTTATTCCAGGGCACGAGGCTGAGCTGCTGCAAAGTACACAAGTGGGGTGTAAAGTCAATGGGATTACATTTTCCTAATTATTTTCTGCTTGAGCTTTACAGCACATACACAAAATGAGATCAGCCGGGACTTGCCTCTCTAACAAATCACTCAGATTTAAACATTGCTCACATAAACAAAGTGGGGCAGGGTGGAGGAGGGAGACACAAGGCCGGGAAAAGACAGAGAAGGGCTTCTTCAATCACAGTTGCAAGGAACAAAAACCTGGAAGGGGAAGAGAGTTGCTGGACCGCCACCAAATCTCCCCCACTGGAGACAAGAGCCCATCTGCTGAGCTCGGCAACTTCGCTTTAACTACCATTCAGCTCGCGTCTCTGCAGAGATCTATCTGCAGAGCTGGCAGATGGACCCTGCTTCCCCGAGTCGCTGTGTTATTTGTTTAATAAATTTAATTAATATCCATACTGCATTGGATTGCTCCCAGAAAAGGGGCCAAAGTGCTCCCTTTCCTCAACAGCTACATGATGAGTGATTTCCCGAAAAAGAGCCGATAACGGTGCCCCCGACCACTGAAAAATTAGAAGTACCATGTGCTGACATTACTTTGCATGTATTAATTTTTTGCAGTGCATTAACATACTTCTGACAGGTATTTTAGCCTTATGAAGACATTCAATTCACAGAAAAGGCAGAGTATCTCTTCTTTCAGATCACTTAGATTTGTTGGAATGTTTTTAAAAGAACCCTCTGGAATCACATATTCAACATTTTTATCTATTTCCACAAAATCGAGATCCATGAAAAGTAAGGAGGTAGAAAACAGCTAGTGGCCACTTTTAATGAACTGAAAATGTTCCTGGTCATATTAAACTTGTATTATTTCCCAAGCTGGAAAAATGGAACTATTGCAAACATGCAGAGTGGAAAGGGTCTTGGACAAAACCAAGATGATAACATGCTTCCTCTTTGTTGAGTGGAGTGCCTGCAATCGACAAGTATAAATTAAAGCCATGTTACACTAGCCTTGCTATTCAATGTCATTCTGTCCTTCTAGGCAGCAAATTCCATCTTAACCTAGATTTCCCTATTTAAAAAAAAAAAAAAAAAAAGGCCAGGTGTAGTGGCTCATGCCTGATATCCCAGAAATTTGGGGGGCCAAGGCAGGTGGATCACCTGAGGTCAGGAGATCAAGACCATCCTGGCCAACATGGTGAAACCCCATCTCTATTAAAAATACAAAACTTAGCTGAGCATGGTGGTGCATACCTATAATCCCAGCTACTCAGGAGGCTCAGGAATGAGAATCGCTTGAACCCAGGAGGTAGAGGCTGCAGTGAGCCGAGATTCTGCTACTGCACTCCAGCCTGGCAAGAGAGTGAGACTTCATCTCAAAAAAAAAAAAAAGGATGCTAAAGGTCTCATGTAAAAAGCATTCTGTCCTCAAATAAGTTTGAGAAATATGTCAAGAAAGGGTAAATAGGTTTCCTTGCTGCAGGACTTCTCTGACCCTTTAATGTGCAAACAGGCATTGTAAATATTCCTATAGAGGAGGAAAGGGATTCAATATAAAAGCCACCATTTTCCAAAACCCAAGCTTGTTTTGTTCACCACTATATCCCAGGGCCTAATACAGGGCATAGAAGATAGTAGGTACTCATTAATACTTGTTGAATGAATGAATAAATTAACACAGATATTAACTCCAAATGGCTTTGCTTAGGAATAATCTTTGGGCACCTGAACCTGACCACTAATAAGATTTGTATTAAAAAAAAAAAAAGAACAAAAACATTTCCATACTATGGAAGAGCTGAAGGTACTTAAATAAAATACTGAATTTAGAGGGTTTCACTTTCAAGGTGATATTTCCCTATATTAGCTTTATTCTATTTAAATTTCCAAGGTGCTATTTCCCTATATTAGCTTTATTCTGCATTTAACCTCCTCTCCACTGCTAAATATCCTAAACAATCTCTCCATTCTCTTTCATGAAAACCTGATCTTGTAGAATTTTTACACTTCTCAAATCCTTGGCAATGCTCTAATATGTATGCCTTCTATATGCTAGATCCTTTCCTAGAAATGGAGTAATGAATTCAATTTGATCATAGGCATTGAACTGGTGAGGAAAAAAAATTCCTCCTTTAACTGAATTATTTTTAAGTGCAAAAGTTGACAAAGGCAGAATTATTTTGAGTTTTTTAAAAATCTCAATGTTAAACTTGTTAAACTGAAACTAGTTTCAATTAAGGTAATAGGAAAAAATAAAGATTATTTTAATGTAGGTTAGCCCCTCTGCATTTTGTTGAAAACAATTCCCCACTGCTCTTTCCCGTATGCCCTTTTCCTATAATATCCCATCCTGTTGATGAGCACTGATGTCACTGTCTTTCTCTCACAATTTGAGATAACTATAGCCCTTCCTGCTAATTAGATACTCATGGAGAATATACAAAATGGCACTCAATCCTACACATCCAGAATAACTAGAGGATAATAATCTCCCCTTTAGCGCATCTGGCTACTAGGAATTTCTAACTTTACAGAATAAAATCTGCTGTTACCTGGTAAATCCAAACTACTGCTTGAAGTGTTATGTTGAAAGCTTTCAAAAGACTTCACAAACATTAAAATCCTCGGGAAGAAGAAGAGAAATTAGAGAAGGCTGAAACAAGCAGTGCATTTAAAAATTTTCCTGCATCAAAATGTTTCTTGAATTGGAAGAAATATACACAATCAATAAATAGAACTCAGAAAATATTATGGGCTAGATTTTAGGAAATGGGGATAAAGGAAAAGGCAGGAAACATTTATTGCTACCATGTGCCAGGCACAAGGTTCACTACTTGTAATAATAATAACTAATGACAGCTAGCATGCAGTTAAGTGCCCAATACTGTGATATACTATATATGGTATGTGTATTCCTCCCACTAGGTGCTGTAATTAGGAAGGAACTGGAGCTCAGTTAGATTAAGCAATATGCCAGAGGTTCAAAAAGTGGAATGATGGAGCCCAGATTAGTATCCTACTCATCTGACTCCAGGAGCTATGTCAACCACTGTGCTTTCCCACTTCTTATGTGTATGGTCTTATTTCAGAGGACAGCTACAATAATGTCAGCATCCTCTCGGCCCCTCCAAAATGGAAAGGAACATGAGAAAAATATTTTGCATTAGTGCTCCAAATATACGGCAATGGCAGCAAATTGTTATGACTAAAGGTTATAAAGACTACCCTTGAACTTAACCTCATCAAAATACTAAGTCCATCTAAACTGGCTTAACTGTCTTCCTCCAACAGATCTTCTGACCCATAATTCAATGTGATTTTCTTTTGCAGGTATAATTTTCAATATTCTACCTAATGTGATGTCATATGATTTTTTTTTTGTTTTTTGTTTTGTTTTGTTTTTTGAGACATCTTAGCTCACTGTAGCCTCATCCTCCAGGGCTCAAGTGATCCTCCTGCCTCAGATTCCTAAGTAACTGGGACACTGCAGGTGAGCGCCACCACACCTGGCAAATTTTTACTCTGTGTGTGTGTGTGTGTGTGTGTGTGTGTGTGTGTGTGTGTGTGTAAATGAGGTTTCACCATGTTGCCCAGGCTGGTCTGGAATGCCCGAGCTCCAGTGATCTGCCCACCTCAGCCTCCCAAAGTACTGGGATTACAAGCGTGTGCCACCTCGCTCAGCCTGATGTGCAATAATTGTTCAGGTCACTTTCTGCCCCCCTCCTTCAGAAGCAACAATTAATACAGGCATCTGCATTTAACAATTAATTCAGATGAAAGACAAATATATATATCTCTATGTATGTCTGCTTTCACTACAAAAGCATTTTCTTTTAAGGCAACATGAAAATTTTAATTCCCAGAACAATTCAACAAATGTTTAGGTTGTCTACCACTTGTAAATATTAATAAGCATGTATTAAGCACCTTCTGAGTGCTCTCTCTCTCTGCTACTAGGTGCTGGATAGGATATGTTCTGTTATTCCTACTTGATGTATACAACATATTACTTATGTTTTTATAGTATAGTAAATGACCCCAAGATTTTGCAACTCAAAATGGCAAACATTTGTTATCTCACCATTTCTGTGGGCAAGAAATCTGGGCACAGTTTAGTTGGGTGTCTCTGGATCAAGGTCTCTTTCATAAAATTATAGCCAAACTGTCAGGAGGAGCTGCAGCCTCATCTGAAGACTCAAATGAGGGAGGCCCCACTTTCAAACTCACTCATGTGGCTGTTGGCAAGATCTAGTTCCTCCAGAGCTGTTCAGTTACAGTCTTCAGTTTCTTGCTGGCTATTGGCCAGAGGCCCCATCATCCCTGCCCTCTCAGTTCCCTGACACATAGGCCTCTCCATAAGGCTGCTCTCACAGTATGGCAGCTGGCTTCCTTCAGAGACAGAAAAAGAGAGAGAGAGAGATCCCAAGATAGAAGCCACCGTATTTATGCAATCTAACCCCACAAGTGAAATCTATCGCTTTTTCCATATTCTATTTGTTAGAAGTGAGTCACCAGGTCCAGTCTGCATTCAACGTGAAGGAATTACACAAGATGTGAATACCAGAAGACAGGAATCACTGGGGGACATCTTACAGATTTTCTACCATAGAAAATCAGCAGTGCTGCATTTTTGTGCTTCTAAAGGGATGCAAATATACTCACACAGACACACACACATACAAAAATGAACATCTACAAAATAATTCAAAGCTAAGTGTACACATTAAGTAAAATGCCCATGTATAGCAAATGCTTTCACTCATTCAACAGATACTTGCAGAGTACATAATAGAATTAAATTCTGTTCTGAAACTTTTTATAAAAAAAGAAATAACTAAAATTCTGTTGGAAAATTTCACCAAGACCATAACCAAGCTCTTCTGCAAGCAGAGACACATGGAGAATAAAGATTAAGACAACCATTGTTCTTTTCAAATTGAAACAACCTCAGCATTTACTGTTACAGACTATTTTTTAAATGTTTCTTCAGGCTAAAGCAGTGATGAGCAAATCTACTTGCCCACAGACATAGAACATTTTTAATATTAGCTTTCATAATGATAATGGGGCTACTTCAGTCTCCATATGCCTTCTTCTTTTGTCTTATATCTCAATTCATCAGACTTTGAGAGAGCAAGAGGGATATTCAGACTATGTATTTCAATTACGGACCATCAATGACAGAAGAAGGCACCAACTAGATACCATGCCCCTGATGCTAAGAAAATATATAACGTCCTTCAGAATTGTTATTGCCTTAAGGATGAAGCAAAGGAGAAGAGAGAAAGAAAACCCTTCTTAATTGATAGGGCATTTATCAAAAATAAGCTGAGAAACTGAATAATCTGAATTTACCTTGAATTAACAAAATTTCTTCCCCTCCCCCAATTGTTATCAATCAATCAAACTGGGGACTCATGAGCTGAAGTCAGTTCAGTTACAAAAAAAAAAAGAAAAATCCCGGCCAGGCACGCTGGCTCACGCCTGTAATCCCAGCTCTTTGGGAGGCTGAAGCGGGCAGATCACAAGGTCAAGAGCTTGAGACCAACCTGGCCAACATGGTAAAACCCCATCTCTATTAAATATACAAAAAAATTAGCCAGGCATGGTGGTGCACACCTGTAATCCCAGCTACTCAAGAGGCTGAGGCATTTAAGAATCGTTTGAACTGGAAGGCGGAGGTTGCAGTGAGCGGAGGTTGCACCACTGCACTCCAGCCTGGCAACAGAACAAGACTCCATCTCAAAAAAAAAAAAAAAAAAAAAAAAAAAATTCCATTTTTGCACAAGTAAGTTCTGTAAAGATTTTTATTTGTCACACAAGCAAATAAATGCTCTACAACCTGTCTTAGTCTACTTTGTGCTGCTATACCAGAATCCTTGAGTCTGGGTAGTTTATAAAATTATTTCTCACAGTTCTGGAGGCTGTGAAGTCCAAGACTGAGGGACCAGCATCTTGCAAGGGCTTTCTGTCACATCATCCCACAGCAGAAGGCAGAAGGGCAAGAGAGGATGACAGAGAGAGCAAGAGGAGGTTAGACTCAACCTTTTATAAGAAACCCACTCCCAAGATAAGAGCATTAATCCATTCATTAGTGTGAGGCCCACCTCTTAACTCATACATTTGGGAATTAAGTTTCCAACACATGCTTTTTGGGGACACATTCAAACCACAGCATTCCATCCCTGGCTTCCAAAATTCATGCCCTTCTGATATGCAAAATACATTCATTCAGTCCCAATAGCCCCAAAAGTTTTAACAAATCCAGCATCAGCTCAAAAGTTCAAAGCCTCATCTAAATATATGGGTGAGACTCACGGCATAGTGCAACCTGAGGTAAATTGCCCTCCAGCTGTGAGCCTGTAAAATCAAATGCGTTCTTTACTTCCGAAATGGTGAAAATGGGCATAGGATAGACATATCCATTCCAAAAAGGAGAAATAAGCAACAACAACAAAGAGGTAACTGGTCTCATGGTAGTCCAATACCAACAGGGGGAACAACAGCAAATCTTAAGAGTCTAGAATCATTTTTGACTCCATGTGCCATCTTCTGGCACATCAAGAAGGGTTGGGCCCCCAAAACCTTGTGCATCCCTGCCCCCAAGGCTCTACTGGGCTCTTCTCATGAAGAACTCTCATCACAAGTTGGAGTTTTATGCTGGTAACTTTCTCTGTCTGGTACTGTACACTAGTAGCTCTACAGTTCTGGGGTCTTGATGGTCCCACTCCTGGGGCACCGCCAGGCATTGCCCTAGTGGGAACTCTCTGCAGTGGCTCTGCTCCTGCAGCAGGTTTTTACCTGGCCTCCAGTATGTCCCATACATCTTTTGAAATCTAGGTGGAGGCTGCCACGGCCCAACCTGTGCACTCTATATGCCTGAAGAATTAGCATCATGTGGATACTGCCAAGTTCACCAGCTTTAGCAGTTGTGCACTCCAGGGTGGTGGCAGAAGCTGCATATGGGCCTAACTAAGCCATGGCTGAGGAGTCCGAGGGGTATTGGCTAGGGAAGCTGAGGGGCACTGACTAGGGAGGCCAAGGGGCATTGCATAGAAATGCAAGGAACAAAAACTTGAGGCAGTGCAGGCAGCAAAGGCTGAATTCCTCCACACATCATGGCAGTCCTTTTGGGGCTACTTTGAATATCTTTGAAATTCCTTTGGGGTCATCCTCCCATGGATGAACAGCACCTGGTTTCTGTGCTCACTTTGGCAGCACATATACTAAAATTGGAGCACCTGGCTTCCTTCTATAAATGCTAATCCTTTCATCAAAGGGTTGCTTGGCTGAACCCCTGCATGCTTCTTTGTTCCTTAATTGCCCAGGCTGTGAATACTTCAGATCCTTAAGTTCTTCCAAATTCTATTTTTAAATCACTTATTTCTTCTCTCATTTTAATGGATGCAGTTAAAAGAAGTTACACAGATCCTTCAATATTTTGCTTAGAAATTTCTTCTGCCAGATCCCCTAATCCATTGTTCTTAAATTCTGCCTTCCATAAAGCCTTTGGGCATGGACACAATTCAGCCATGTTCTTTGCTCATTTATAATGAGGATGGCCTTTACTCCAGTTTCCAATACCTCATTCATCATTTCCATCTGAGACCTCATTGGAGTTGCTTTTACCATCCATATTTCTACCAACATTCTGATAATGACCACTTAAGTAATCCCTAAGAAGTTTCAGACTTTCCCTCCCTCTATTCTCCTCTTCTAAGTCCTCATTGGAATTTCCCTCAACTCCCCATTCATGGCAGTCTAGGCTTTTTCCAGCATTCACTTCAAAACTGTTCCAGCCTCTACCCATTCCCCAGTTCCAAAGCTGCTTCTGCATTTTCCTGTGTTTGTGACAGCATCAGCCTCACTTCTCGGTAACCACTTTCTGTCTCAGTCCGCTCTGTGCTGCAATAACAGACTACCTAAGACTGGGTAATTTGTAAAGAGTAGAAATGTTATTTCTCACAGTTCTGGAGGTTGGGAAGTCCAAGATCAAGGGGTCAGCATCTGGCAAGGGCTTTTATGCTGCATTATGCTGTAAATTAAAAATAAAATCCTAAGCCCCCCACCAACTGAACAGAACTCCTTATAGTCAAAGGTACCCCAGAAAAACCTTCAAAATAGAATTGCTGACCACAATGGGAAAAAGGTTAGAAATGTTTCATTATACCTCCTTCTTTGAGGAGTTTAGGCATAACAAATGACCAGCATTAACGTTAAAATAGAGCTCAAAAGACTGACAAAACAGACTGTGGCAGTAAGACACCAACGACAAGCAAGACCTAAGGCCATACAAGGCAAGGGGTAACTCATGCCTGCAGGCCATCAGTCTTGCCTGGTAGCATCCCGACCTTAACTTGAAACATTCCTTTCTGTGGTGCTCTCTTTTAAGACCCAGCTTTACTCCTTTAACCAACTGCAAATTAAAGAATCTCAGAACCTAGCTATGACCTGTAAGTCCCTGCTTCAAGAGATACCATTTTTGGGGGCCAAAGCGACCTATAACCTCCATATATTGGTTTATGATTTTGCCTATAATTTCTATTTCCCTAAAATGTAAAAAAAAAAAAAAAAAAAAAAAAAAAAACAGAGTTGTGACCTAACTGCCTGAGGACCACTTACTCAAAGCTTCTTGGGTTTGTGTTTTTCCCTGGGCCGGCATCACACTCCTATTGGCTCAGAATAAACCTCTTCAAAATATTTTACAGAATTTGGATTTACCATTAACAATCTCATGGCAGAAGATGAAAGGGCAAGAGAAGAGAGAGAGCAGAGGGGGTCAAATTCATCCTTTTATAAGGAACCTACTCCCTCAGTAACAGACACCTTCCTGCAATAACGGCATTAATTCATTCATGACGATGGAGCCATTATCACCTCTTAAAGGACTCACCGCTTAACATTGTTGCATTGGAGATTCAGTTTCCAAGACCGGCTTTTTGAGGACACATTCACACTGTAGCACAACCTGTAAAGTGAGAGAGAGACAGTGATAGAGAACTGCTTTGTCAAGGATTCTCTTTCTAAAGAGTTAATATTTAAGCTGAGATATGCTGGAAGGGAAAATTCTAGGCATGGAAAAAGTAGAAGGAGTGCTCCAGGTAGAGGGAAGTGTGTTTTCTCATAAGAGAAGGAGCCTGGCATTCCATAGGAACCAAAAGGAGGCTACTACAGAAGCAGATGGGAAAGTCGCAGAGTGGAAGAATATGAGTTCGCACTGGCTACTCAAAGGAAAATGGAGAGAATAGGACTGGACTTATGAGGCTGCTGCCGTTATTTAGGTAAGAGATGATGGTGGCCTGGTCAGGATACTATAAATAGAAATGACAGGTATGATTGGATGGGAATGACTAGAAAGAGGTGAAGAGAGGGAAGGATGAAGGGAGGGCGAGAGAGAAGTCACTTCTACTTGGAGGACTTCCATGTGTTTGGATTCACATCCTGGTGAGCAGTGCACTTCAACTCGCCCCATCTTGCTTTCAGAGAACAGTTTTCCACTTGCCTTGAGAAAATGTCTGCAGAATCTAATTCCTACTTCTTTTCATCTTGCCAGCCATGGATGAAATCCTCCATTAATTAGGAAATCAGACAGAAAACAAACTAAAATGTTCCCAGAAAGAGGCCTCAGGAAGTAGAATATGTATGGAATTAAGAAAAGGCCTTTATTGATCATCTGTTCCAACCATGTTAATAGATAAGAAAAATGAGACTCAGATTAAGGAGCCATGACCAAAATCAAACAGCCAGTCAGTGTCAGAACCAAGGCTAGAATACATTCTTCTGATTGAACAACTATGAAAGAAGCAGCATAATAAATCAATAAAATAATTACATGTACTTAAAAGCTATATATTTGTATTTTCTTTCCTCCCTCCTCCAATCACTGGGGTGGCAAGAGGTGTGGCATTTGAATGCAAATCGAAGGTTAAAATTTTCCGCTAATTTTTGAAGACAGCTTGCTAAACATGCTATGGGACACTAAACTGGAAAACGCTAAATGTTACTTAAGGAAGGGAAGGAAGAAATTTTTAACCTCAAATTATGTTGTTGAAAACAAACAAATTTGGACCCTATATGAATCTTAATTCAGAACGCAAAAAATGCCCTTCTTTTAGTTCACCATGGTTCCTCCTTTGCTTTCCTAGGCTACAAATAATAATAAAATCTGTGTGAAAACTTTAATATTTCAATGTGTTGAGTCTAAGGAGGTAATTTTTTTAACTTTCTACCTTTTCTTACTGGCCCAATTCCAGTTCTTTTTCAATGTGAAAAGTGGAACAGATGTGGATTCAGAAGGAGGCAACAGATGAAAAGAGAAGAAACGAAACACAAAATTATCATGATTTTAGCTGTAGTATTCCCTTCCCAAATGACATTTCAACACGAGAGGCTTCTCCCTCCCGGTACACTGACTTTTACTTCTAACTCTGCTTTACAAACCCATCCTGATATAAATTCAGAGAAATGAATGTAAAATATTTCTTTCAAATTGTGCCTCATCTCACAGTAACATGTTTGACTAAATTCCAGTTCTCAGGAAGAGACAACTGAGTAAAGTTTTTTTCATGTAGATTTCTAACTCCAGGGCTTAAAAAAATATGCTTATGTCAACCAATCCAATCTTACATGAGAAACAAATAGCTTTCATACACATTTGCACTCACCAACAGAGAAACAATCTAGCCTAAAGCTACTCACTTTTCCTAAAATTATGGGTAGCCTGTGCAAGTTGAAAATGTCTATTTGAAAGCTTTAAAGCCAGAATTAATTTTGTTTTAAGATATTCACCAGATTTCTTTCCTCTTAACAGGAAAGTTAGTTCTTAGGGCCTGAGTACATTACAAATGCGAAGTTTGGAAAGATCAACTGCTTCTCTTGCTCTATTTCATGCTCTGACTCAAAACGGCTGGCTCAATTTAGATGACAATTTCCCCCAAACACTCACTGCACCCCTCGTAAAGCACAATGTGACTGCTCAGTAAGTTATGAGTCATAGGAAAGAGAAGGTGATAGAGCCTTTCTGTTCTAAACTAAGTAAGAGCATTTACTGCCAATCTCAAGAGATAAAAGTCAAATCAGTCTTCCTGCAAGCCAATGAATTAGTTCTATAACCTCCCACAAGATTCTTCTCAAATAATTTGCAAAAGGAATTAGTACAGCCTTCACCAAAGCAGTTGAAAAACACCCCGCTTTGTTTCAGCAATTCACTGATAATTTATGAGAAAGAGTTGATAATTTTCTTGTCAACAGAAAGATCCAACTTAACTCTCCTATTCAGTTTTGTATTTAAGTGACACCTTGCAGTTTAAATAATAACCCTTAATCAAGTAATGAAACAAGGCAACCCTGGGCATTTTATTACGTCAGAAACAAAGGGGGCTGTCAGAAATTCAACCCCAGCACATCCCCAAACTATCTCAGGACCTATGTGTGAGGACTCAGTCCACAGTCAAGGGATTCGTGGGCCTCCAATACCTTCAGGCTGGGCAGAAAAGGGAAACGAAAAAATCCACGCCACTATTTTATCCATGCCTTTTTTAAGCATGGTCACGTTTTCTACAAAAAAAAAAAAGCAAAGGAGTTTTGAAACTATGTTCAACACAGTGGTCTGCTATTCACAGAGACCTATAAGCAAATAACAGCCAAAGATCATTTTCAAAATAAAGAAATACTCTAAAGCAATTTGGGAGACCAAGGCAGGAAGATCCCTTGAGGCCGGTAGTTCAAGACCTGAGGGCAACATGGTAAGACCCTGTCTACTAAAAATTTTAAAAAGTTAGCCAGACATCATGATGTGAGCCTACGGTCCTAGATACTTAGGAGGCTAAAGTGGGAAAATTGCTTGAGCCCAGGAGTTGCAGTGAGTTATAAGGCTGTGGTGAGCTATGGTAGCACCACAACACTCCAATCAGTGTGACAGAGTGAGAAACTGTCTCAGAATGAATGAATTAGCTAATTAAAGAAATAAATATGCCCATTGGCTACAAGTAGGTGAATGCCCCTTCCACAGAGGCATGCATTTACTGCCGCAGTTTACCACTTAAGGGTCAACCATACACTCCATTTTCCCTCCCAACAGCACTCCCTTCTACCCCACCCACCACCTTCGTAGCCCCACCATGACTCCAGACAGCAACTGATAGGTGCCCACTGAACTCACTTGCTAAGAAGCCTCGCTGAAAATGGTCTGACGTGCAGCCAATCACAGACTACTCTGGAGAAGGATTGTTTCCTGTCCCCGGTTTTCCATTTCCCCACCCCAACACACAGCTTCCCAGAACCATATTGGATGCATCACTACGCCCCTAACTTCCACAGCGCTAATTAGCTCACATGTGAACTGTTCTATCAGTTACACTTATCACCCACCACGTGGGCTGCCAGGCAGTACATACATGGAAAAGGAAGGGGAAAGGTGGGTGGGACTTGTCAGCAGAGATGGGGAGGAGGACATTTCTTCTCAAACAGGATGCATGACATTGACATGTCACAATTCAGAAATCTCAGGCCCAGTTGGTGTTCATACCAAGGGACATCCAATCCTTAGGAAAGCCTTTAGACCACTACAAAATATTAGGAATAGGTGGGTTCATGGAAAAGAAGGGCCTAGACTTTCCAGTGACTAAGGCTGTGGTTCCTCTTAGGCTCTAAAGAGGATTTTATTACCCATGTTTTATTAAGATTTCTTTATATGCTCAACATTGCAACACCTGTTGTGAGTCTTCAAAGAACCCTTAGGCAAATGGTCACTGTCTAAAATATCAAGCATGCCCATCAACGATGGACTGGATAAAGAAAACATGGTACAGCCAGCACGGTGGCTCACATCTGTAATCCCAACACTTTAATAGGAGGCTGATGCAGGTGGATCACTTGAGCTTAGGAGTTAGAGACTGACCTGGGCAACATGGTGAAACCTCATCTCTACAAAAATACCAAAAAAAAAGCTGGGCATGGTGGCATACGCCTGCAGAGATGGGAGGATCACCTGAGCCCAGGAGGTCAAGTCTGCAGTAACGCATAATTGCGCCGCTGTACTCCAGCCTGGGCAACAGAGGAAGATCAAAGATGGGTGGAACGGAGGAAGGGAGGGAGGGAGGGAGGGAGGGAATGTGGTACATATACCCCCATGGAATACTATGCAGCTTTAAAAAGAATGAGATCATTTCTTTTGCAGCAACATGGATGCAGCTGAAGGCCATTATCCTAAGCAAATTAACGCAATAACAGAAAAGCAAATACCACATTTTCTAACTCACAAGCAGGAGCTAAACATTGAATACACATGGACATAAAGATGTTACTAAGAGACACTGGGTACTACTGGAGGTGGGAGGTTGGGAGGAGGATGTGGGCTGAAAAACCACCTGTCAGGTACTATGCTCGCTACCTAGGTGATGGGATCCTTTGTACACCAAACCATTGCAACATGCAATTTACCCATGTAACAAACCTCCACAAGTAACCCCAGAACCTAAAATAAAAGTCAAAAAAATTTAAAAGCTAGTGGAAAGATTTAATAATTAATTAAACCCAGGAAAAATTAAAATAAAATATTACAGCATATTGCAGATGTCATTTGTACCTATGGCACCCTGATATTTTGTAAGTGCACACACACACACACACATGCCTTGTATAAATATCTCATTCAGTTTTGAAATGCTATCTGAGGCCCAGATATGGATATGATTTCCTTCTTCCAACGAGAAAAAGCAATAGAATTAGTAAGAGAGAGAGACAGAGAGGAGAGAGGAGAGGAGAGAGAGGAGGGGGGAGAGAGAGAGAGAGAGAGAGACAGTGTGTGTGTGTGTGTGTGTGTGTGTGTGTGTGTGGTAGCAGTAGTAGCAGAAGATTGTTAAATACTAGGGTTGGAAAACAAAAATGCTAGGAAAACCAGTGGATCAAATAACACGGACTGCCAGGCCAGTTTAAGAAATATCTTACGTCCTAACGGCACTTTCCAATTTGAGAGCATATCTTTTTAGTTTACAAGAAACCTCATTCAGCCTAAAACTACCAAGATGTGCCATGATTCAC
Organism: Cebus imitator; assembly: GCF_001604975.1. Lineage (NCBI taxonomy): Eukaryota > Metazoa > Chordata > Mammalia > Primates > Cebidae > Cebus > Cebus imitator. The sequence goes on from NW_016107836.1 coordinate 245,278, forward strand.
TACAAGTTGAAAACAGAATCCTATACCCAAATATTATGTTTCTTTAAGCAGTTTGTACTAACTGTGAGTAGACATATTATCCCTGGCATTCACAAATATTGCAGAGAACTGGGAGAAATCTTAAAAACCTAAAGATTCTTAAAGCCTCTAAGCCAAAGTAAATGGGCCAAGTGTGCTAATCATATAACAAACATAGATGGCTGAGATCTTCGCTCAGAGCTTTATGAAGATACGCTAAAGCTCACTTTGATTCAAGTAGGATTTTCAAGATATGAATTTCACTAAGGCACAAACTGAATAGAATCATGTCGGTATAATCCTCACATATTTCTGCCAGCTGGGATCCTGGATGTTGAGATGTGACCGCCTCTCCAAGGGCCTGAAACCACCAGTCTGTTTTACATGGGTCGCTGCACAGCCATCAGATAGAAACACTAGGTGGTCACTACGCTAACAGATCCAAATCACCTACATCAAGAGAAAAGGCTACAGCTCCCATTTCCAATCTCCTGAGCCAGCCCAGTCCCTCTGCAGTGGTGTATCAATGGAGAGACTAAATGAATTGTTTACTTAATTGTGCTGTGCAAGCCGGGTAATTGCACACTTTCCAGGAAGGCTTTGTAACCAATGAGATGGCACTGAATCTGCCAAAACCCTTACCTTGAAGCCAACATCCTTTCTTTCTACAGACACTCTCCTATCAGAAATAATGGCAATCCTGGTATTATTTTTAGAGGAGGCAAAACCATGGCAAAAACATCAAAGATCATGTCTTTCAAAATGGAAAAGTCTCCATTAAGCTGAACCCACTGAGAACTGCTATCTCCATATTTGCCAGGGTGGAGACTTCAGAGTCACAAACCTTGATTTAACTCATTTTACACACTGAAACAGCCAACAAGCGGCAAAATAATCTACCTTAGCAGGAGAACAATTGGTCCATTACATAAAAAGACCACATTTTAAGAGGAGAAGGGAGATAAAAAGAAAGGGGATTGGGAAGTTCTTTTGTTTTGTTTTGTTTTGTTTGTTGAGATGGAGTCTCACTCTGTCAGCAGGCTAGAGTGCAGTGGCACAATATCGGCTCGCTGCAACCTCTGACGCCCTGGTTCAAGCAATTCTCCTGCCTCAGCCTCCCAAGTAGCTGCGATTATAGGCACGTGCCACCATGCTCAGCTAATTTTTGTATTTTTAGTAGAGATGGGGTTTCACCATGTTGACCAGGATGGTCTCAATTGCCTAACCTTGTGATCTGCCCACCTCGGCCTCCCAAAGTGTTGGGATTACAGGTGTGCGCCACCGCACCCGGGAAGTATTTTTAAATTACCAAATAGTGTGCAAGAAGACTACCAAGATAGAAATGGGATATCATTTTTTTGTCAGAGTTTTCAAGATGATTAAAAAATCAATTAGGCCGGGCGCAGTGGCTCAAGCCTGTAATCCCAGCACTTTGGGAGGCCGAGGCGGGTGGATCACGAGGTCAAGAGATCGAGACCATCCTGGTCAACGTGGTGAAACCCCATCTCTACTAAAAATACAAAAGTTAGCTGGGCATGGTGGTGCGTGCCTGTAATCCCAGCTACTCAGGAGGCTGAGGCAGGAGAATTGCCTGAACCCAGGAGGCGGAAGTTGCAGTGAGCCGAGATCACACCATTGCACTCCAGCCTGGGTAACATGAGTGAAACTCCGTCTCAAAAAAAAAAATCAATTAATGCCAAAGTAGAAAATACTAAAATGACATGTTGAGGGAAAAAAGAAAATGCTTAAGGGTAGCAACAAGCAAAAGTTTAGGCAAAGAAAACCCCATATGCTATGGTTTGAATGTACCTACCAAAGTTCATGTTACAAAGCATCCCCAGTGCAACAGTGTTGAGAGGTAGGACATTTAAGAGGTGATTGGGTCATGAGGGCTTTACCCTCATGAATGGATTAATTTGTTATCAAGGAAGGGAATGGTTTGGACTCCTTCCTTCCCCCTCCCTACTCTCACACTCTCATGCCTTTCTGCCTTCCACATTGGGATAATGCAGTAAGAAGGTCCTCGTCAGATGCTGGCGCCTGGACTTTAGACTTCCTACCTTCAGAACTGTGAGAAATAAACTTCTGTTCTTTATCAATTACCCAATCTGTGGTATTCTGTTACGGCAGCACAAAAACTGAGACACCACATCACTTAATAATTAGTCAAGACAACAAAGCTAAATGAGATGCTTTTATAACTCCTTCCCCAAAGCCATTTACAAAACTTGCCTGAAACCTTAACAAACACAAAGGAATTTCTCAAATCCAAATACTTGCCTCTGGTGAAGCAACTATTTTTAGTACTTCATATTTACCTGGCTGATTTCCTTTTGAACAGGCAATACATTCAGAGACATGTTCATAGTTGAAAAGTATCTATCCTACCTAGGTCTCCAGCCACCCGTTCTCCTTCCCAGAGTCAACCACTGTTACTGGTTTCTTATTATTCTTCCACATCTTAGATCCAAATACTCTTTAAACTCGGTTTTGTAATATTTTTCCATCTACATGTTGCCGTCTTTCCCATTGCTGCCTTATTTCTTATAATGGTTTTCGTTAATAATAATCAGCGTGTTTTCTCCTGCATAGGTCTATGTTCATACAGAGTTTCAGCTTCTCCAACTGGCTTATTTCTTCACAGATGCCATAATCTCCCATGATACAGTCTAATTGACATGCCCCACTAACAGGATTAAGAATTTAAAGGAAATAGTACTCCTCAGGAACTGACCAGAGTGTGAGGATACTATTTTTATGCAAATATCCTTCAAAAAGCTAGGAGGTTCAAAACAAATGCAAAACAGAATGTAGCTGCTGCCAGGCTGAAGTTTTAAGAATGTCTGTCTTGACAGGACAGTGTTGCCCCAATTCAAGTGCCAGCTGGCTTGGCTGTTGGATGTCAACCTTATCTGATTTTTCAGGGTTAGATTGTCCCAGAGCAATATTTGTCTGAAATGCACCCTTGAATGAGTTTGGGAATGGGAAAGAAATGATGGGTAGTGGGAGCATCAGGAGCGAGGATAATGAGAACACCACACATAGAGGAGGCCTTCCAAAGAGTCTTGACTCTGAGAATACCTATAAAGAAAGGTAATGCAAATTTGAAACATAGCACATGCATTTTCTTTTCCTTCGCAAATCCCACTAAGGCTATTTTTTTTAATATAGGTTCTAGTCGTGATTTTGCCATGATCTTAATTTACTCGTGACCTAGTCACCTTTGACTCAGTTTCTTCATCTATAAAATGAAGGGCTTGGCCGCACTGAGCTCTAATGTCCTTTACACTTTAATCTTCTATGAGTCTAAGATGCAATTTCTCTCCATATGTTGAATTAGAAGCCTACCATGTGGGTATAAAATTTCTTCAATTTCCCGCAATTTATTTGCCATGAAATAACAAAGTGTGTAGACTTTTAAATGTTTTTAAACCCTCATCAGAAAAGAGAAGTTACTGTAATGGACAGTTGTCATTTTGAAGATGTCCAGCATGCATTCTTCCTCCTTTACAGCACCAAGATTTCTTTTAGAAGTATCTGCATTCAATTAGGGGGGATAAATCTAAGTGTTTGCCTCCCCAAACTACAAAGCTTAAGAAGAACCAAGAAGTTTCTTCTTCCAGACTCTCCCCTCATAAATCAACACATCCATAGGATGGATATGTGACCTATCAACTTTTCTCCCCCAGGACTTCTCTGGCAGAAAACACAGGAACAAAACAAACAGCTAGCATTCATTCATTCTAGATGCAGTAATATCTTCTACAAAGTTTTCTGTCCTTCAGCTTTCCTTTCAATCATACAAACAACCCCATATCCTTCTGGTAAATTCCCTTTTTTACTTACGTTGGTGGTTTGCCACATAACAATCCATTCCAACACTTAACAGCTTAAAATAATAATCATTTATTTACTCACCATTCTATGAATTGGCAATTAGGATAGGGCTCAGCTGGGATGGTATCGTGCCACTCCATGTGGTGTCAGCTGGATTCACTTAAGCATCTGCAGTCAATGGGCAGATCGGCTGGGGGCTGACTGATCCCAAATGGCCTCACTCACTCACTTTGTGCAAACCAAATAAAGTGCCGGCTGGAGCACCTTAGTTCTCCATGTGCCCTCTCATCCTCTAGTAAATTAAACCAGGCTTCTTTGCATGATGGAGAAATGTTCTAAGAGGATGAAAGGAAAAACTGCAACTTCCCTTTTACTACATTCTATTGGTCAAATGTAATTTTTAAATCAGCGCAGATTCAGGGGATAGGAGAATAGATTCCATCTTAATTGGAGAAGGGGCCAAGAAACTTTTTCAAGAAAAGTGGATACAAGAAAAAATGAGTCACTGGGTAGTAATCTACCATGTTGGGCTTGGTGTTTGTTGCTTGTGACATAAGGACACTAACTGATCCACAATCTGTAATGTAACACAAAACACATTAGATTGTTGAGGCCTTAACATCTGGGACATTTTCCCTGTTTATACCTCACATCTTAATGAGATTAATTTGAAAGAATGTGGGTGCTGTGGTAGGGAGGCTACAAGACGCACAGAATTTAAAGTGAAACTACTTTAGTTCAAGACCTGCAGGTTACTTAGCTGTGTAATTTTGAACATAATTCATCTCTGTGATTTTCATTCAAAACCAAAAAGGGAGTGACAATATCTGCCCTGGGGAGTTTCAGAGCTGTTGTGAATATTAAATAGTGTAACTCTGTGAATATCCAGTAATCTTCACTTTGCACTGTTGTGCAGGATCATAAAAAATGACCATGCAAGTTGAAGTTGTACCAAATTTCTTAATAATGAACAGAAAAAATTATAATATTTCCTTAACCTTCAAAAATGTTGTCAAAACATTAAAAAAAAACTGTCTCCCTATTGGTTACAAATATGTAGAAAAACGGAAGAAATAGTAAAACTAATGTTTGTTTAGTACGTTGATTTAAAGTATTAGAAACATTAAGAATAAAATGCTTGATTTATTTGTAAAAAGTTTATCAAGATTCATTTGAACAATGCTTGCCTTCTTATATAATTTACAATATGGAGTAAGCATCTTTCCTACGCCTTGGCAAATTGTCATACTCCTTTCAAAGTTTGAGTCGGCTTCCAACATTTTATCCCTTACACTTTCAATGCCACAAAATACCTCCAAGGGTTCCTTTAATGTGAAGATTTTTCCAGAATCTTCCTCTGGGATATGAAATGAAGGGATCTTCATTACAACCACCATCCTCATTTATGTCAATAACTTTACCTTGAACAGATTCTTCTGATTGCATGTCTCTCAAAAGGCAGTAGTGTCCACATTCCCATGATCAGCTATTTCTTCTGTAACCACATTTATGTTTGATTTGAACTTCATTTCCAGCATTATCACTTTTTTGTTTCTTTTTTGCACCATTTTTTTTCTTTTGGCCAATTCCCTCTTTCAAGTTTCCCCATTTGTACAATGTTGCTCAGGTTTATCACCAAGAAATGAGGTGACACAACTGGACACTTGTTGTCTGCTTGCGAACTAAATAACAGATGCACAGTGATCAGTCACTGAAAGACTTTGAAAGAAATGACAGATTGGTGCACCCATCATGATGTGCACTCATCATGATGTGTACCCATCATAATGCACATCTATTACTTATATAGTGACTTGGTGGAACTAAAGAGCTAGCAGCTGTCTGTACTTCACACAATTCCTCACAGCTAATATATGTGGTAACTAAAATTTGAATCTATTGTGGAGGGGCTGGTGTTGTTTAATTAAATTGTAGTAAGTGAAATTTGTGCATATCAGAACTATGCAAAACAAAGACTGCCTGTAATTAAACATTATATAAGGTTTAATTATTGCCAGTTGTTGTTACAGAAGGAAAGACTAGACCTCATACTTGCTGCATGAAAGAAGGGGTTCAATTTAATTCCAATGTGCACTCAGCTCCAAGAATTTTCATCTTTGTCCCTGCATTAATGCTAACTAGGCAGCAATGAGAGAAGGAAGGACTGAAAACAAAGCTATATTTTAACTTTTCATTTAGGGATAGAGGGAAATTCCTGGAGAGGAAAACAGGGCATAACCAAACCTAAAGTTCATCTAAAAGTGGGGAGAGATTTGTCCAAATTAGGTAGATCTTTTTATCACTCTTTATTTCCAAGAAAGAAGGAGAATACTTTAATATCGTTTTCCACAAATGTGGCTGGTGGTCTCTGAAATCCATTTTCACTTCTTTCGTAGTTGCAGAATCCTAAATTTTGGCTGGTTATGCAGCTGCCCAGAACAAAAGGCTATATTTCCCAGCCTTCCTTGTAGCAAGGTGTGTCGATATGTTTAAATACTGTCTCAATGAAAAGATAGTGAGGACTTGTGGACAGCATCTTAAAAGGGGCTGACAGTTTGGAGAAGCAACCTTTCTTCCTCCTACTGTCTGGAACGTGGACAAAAGATTAGAAAGAGCCCTCTGAGGCCAGGTGCAGTGGCTCACACGTGTAATGCCAGCACTTTAGGAGGCCGAGACAGGCAGATCACGAGGTCAAGGGATTAAGACCATCCTGGCCAACAGAGTGAAACCTCACCTCTACTAAAAATACAAAAATTAGCTGGGCGTTGGCACACACCTGTAGTCCCAGCTACTTGGAAGGCTGAGGCAGGAGAATCACTTGAACCCAGGTGGTGGAGATTGCAGTGAGCCAAGATCACACCACTGCACTCTAGCCTGGTGACAGAGTGAGACTTTGTCTCAAAAAAAAAAAAAAAAAAGAAAGAGTTCTCTTAGACCATGAGGCCATGGAAGCCAGGTACTGGGATAGTGGAAGACAAATACAGAAGGAGCCTTAGTCCTTTATGGACGTGTGGAAACGTCATACCTGCTCTGGCTGCCTCTTTCCACACTTCTTTATGATGTGTATTTAAGCCACTCTTTTAGGGTCTTTCTTATCCACATGTGGATACAGTTCCTAGTAGATAAAATGAATGCACTTATCTGGTCAGTGGGCTGTTTTGGTGGCCCAAATAACAGATTGACTGTTTCACCACTGTCTTACATCCTTCTATGCAATAAAAGTCCCAGTGAAGCAGAAACACATGGGAAAAAAATATCCTCCACGCAGTGCTGGATATTTAGAGGAACAAAGGTTATGGTTGTTTGCAAAGTCCTAATATAGATCCAAATGATCAAAACTCAAACACAGACCTGGCTTACGAGGTTTTTGGTTGGAAGGGAGATGAGAGGAAGTAAAGAGACTACCAGTTCACAGCAAGCTCATTATAAATCAGAAGCCCTAAAATGTAATTCAGAATAAGGCTGTTCTCATGTAAGTGTCTAGAGGAAAACAAAGGAAGTGTTAACTCGGTGCTGGTCCCACATTAAAAGCCACATTTAACAAAAAGAAAAAAATTGAGGTGAGGGCAAGCAAGTTGGTCTAGATACTCCCGTTCTGTGAAGGATGGGAGAAGGAACTTGGGTTCTGTAGCTGAAAGCAAAGAAGACACAGTAGAAATGTGACTGGTATTGCACATATCTGAAGTGCCATCACTGTATTCTGCATGGGTCCAAGCAGAATTAGGACCAATGACTGAAGTAAAATTAAAACATATTTTAACTCAATAAAAGAGAAAAGCTTCTTGAAGATCAGAACTTTCCAAAATTGGAATGCACTAGTTTATAAGGTTTTGAGTTACTTGACATGGTCGTGAATTTTTTTAATGAAATGAAATGAAATGAAATTCAGGGCCTATTCTAAAACTAAGAATAGAAAATAAAAGCATTGTTTTATCTTGAAATCCTCGAAAAATTACTGTGATTTTGATTCTAGGCTGCCTATAAGTGAAGGAGATTAAGGGGAATTCTACATTAAGTGGGAAACGGGACTGGGTAGCCCTTCCAATTTTTTTTTAAGTGAGACAGTTTCGCTTTGTTGCCCAGGCTGGACTGCAGTGGCGTGATCTCAGCTCACTGCAACTTCTGCCTCCCAGATTCAAGCAATTCTCCTGCCTCAACCTCCGGAGTAGCTGGGATTACAGGCACATGCTACCACACCCGGCTAATTTTCGTATTTTTAGTAGAGACAGGGTTCTGCCACATTGGCCAGGCTGGTCTCAAACTCCTGACCTCAGGTGATTCACCCGCTTTGGCCTCCCAAATTGCTGGGATTACAGGCTTGAGCCACAGCGCCTGGCCACCCTACCAATTCTAACATTTTATTAAAACTGTATATTCCTGTTTCATGTGAAACTGTTTTTAAGTGGTTAACAAACAACGACCCAGGCATCGAACAAATGCTCTGAGAAAAAGACTGATGATTGCATTGTCCAGAACTCTTTCAATTGCAAGAGAAACTCAGCTCAAGAGTTTGATGGCAAAAAATAAGAAACGCAATGGCAGGAGTAAATCTTACTTCCAGCATGGATGCTCAAACAACATGGTCAGAAATCTTTCTGCATCTCTTGGGTCAATTTTCCCTGCTCTGGCTTTGGTCTCAGGCATACTCTCACCATGTGGAAGCCAAGCTCACCTCTGTGAGCTTCTCACTTCCTTCTCCAGCTTAGCAATGTCAATGGACAGAGAGCTCCATTTTTTCTCAAAAGTTTCTTAATTGACTCAGACTAACCTAGTTCCAGACACAAGCCCATCACTAACTCAATTACTGTAGACTTCCTATGACTAGGCTTGGATCACATAAACTGAGAACAGGGCAAGGATCATTTCTACATGAAAAGAGGGTTTCAGTTATCTGAAATATGCAATGTTTGGAAGAGAAAAATAATAAATGTCTGCCAGGATGACAACAATGAATGGAAGGTTTATAAATGGCAACTTTATTACAATTCTGGGCCTATCCTAAATCTCAAAATAGGAAATGAAAACCACATGTATCACAAAATCTATGAGAAAATGAACTGAATGTGATTCTAGGCCTCAATCTAAAATTCTAATACTCAGGCAAATAACAATCTTAACATGTCTGTCTTTTCACCAATTCCTTTTTTTTCTCTTAAGATGCCTCTGTTCACAGACAACCTCATCAGACAAAATAACAGCAAACAAAGGGAAAAGCATAAAATGTTTATTGAAGTGGATGAGGGCCCGGCATGTAAAGAAAAATTCTTTATTAATAGCTGAAAAAAATCTTTCTCTATATTTAATATTTAGGTGACATATTTCTATTTCAAGATAAGTAAACATTACAGTCATGAATAGCAAACAGAAACACAAACTCCATTTATTTGTAAAATAAACTCATTTTCTTTTCAAATCAATGCAAAAAATGACCCAATGCCATATGTTCCATTTGCCATGATTCTAAGACAGCAAAGCTATACAATTTCTAGATCATTAACTTGTCTTCCTATTTTTCCATGTCTTACAGTTCTGCTAGGTAAGCATTCGTTCATTCACTTTGATAATGCCAGCTTTTATACATTGGATATTTCATTTGCTCAATTACTCCATGCAAAATCTACAGCTGCCAGCGAGTGGGGGTATAGGGGAGAAAAGGGCCCGCCCCATAGTTTCTCTAAAAGAGCAAGAACTACGACTCTATTTCCAATGGCTTCAAACAAAAGGAGGTTTTGTCTTTTGCAAGTCTTGAGTTTGAACAAGGCATTCATAGCCCCTCATTTACATCATTGGAGCCAGGATGGATGCCACAGTACTCAGAATAGCACAATGGTACAATATAGCAGCATGTCAGTTCTGTAAGTAGTGGGTGACAAGATGGGTAATATGTACCTGCAGTCATGTGGGATTCGAGGAAGGGTCCCTGAGGTGAAGAGGAGCAATCAAGGAGTTTCAGGTTATCTGTATAAAACCAGATAAGTTCTGCAAATAAATCCCCAAATCTGACCTGAGAAATGTAATCCAGAGTCATTGCAATGATCTAAGAGGGAGAAACCCTGAGGACAGGCAGCTGCGTATCATTCCTTCTATCTTCCACATTTACTACATTGTTTAGCTATCCATAGAGAGATTTTTGGCCAGCTTAAGCCATCTGAAATGGTTGCATGGGATTGAGGCCATTACCAAAAAAAAAAAAAAACATACTCAACATCTGAGGCAAGCTGTTGAATTCACACTAAATGGCTTCATCTATGTAACTTAGAATATAAAGTCATCAGTAGATGATTACCCAAGAAATAAAAGTGGAACTAGAACACAAATTCAAGATACAGGAACAAACAAACATGTTATCAGGATGTGGGAGCAAACAGTAACAAGGGATCTGAAAGAATGCAGCAACTCATGGCGGGTGCACTGTGACACAATTTAAAAAAAAATTTTTTTGAGGCGGAGTCTCACTCTGTCACCCAGGCTGGAGTGCAGTGGCATGATCTCAGCTCACTGCAACCTCTGCCTCCCAGGTTCAAATGATCTCCTGCCTCAGCCTCCTGAGTAGCTGGGACTACAGGTGCGTGCCACCACGTCCAGCTAATTTTTTGTATTTTTAGTAGAGACAGGGTTTTGTCATGTTGGCCAGGATGGCCTCAATCTCCTGACCTCGTGATCTGCCGCCTTGGCCTCCCAAAGCGCTGGGATTACAGGTATGAGCCACCACTCCTGGCCACAATTAAATTTTACTATTTCTTTTTTGCAGGTAAACTCAGGGTTTGAAAAATAAACAAACATAATAATAAGTATGAGTAAAGACCATCATGATTTATCAAGTATGGATACATAATTTTAAGAAGTCCAGCATAGAGGATGTTGTTGAATCCTTTCTATAACTCTATGAGGTAGTCACTAGTAATATTCCATTTTATAAGAAAGGAAAGCAGATCTCAGAGAATTCTGTATAACTTATCAAAAGTCACAAATCTAATAGAAGCAGAGTCAGGATTTTAACTCAACCAGTCTGATTCCATGTACTCTGTGCTTGACCATCAATGCTTTCTTTCTTTCTTTCTTTCTTTCTTTTTTTGGCAGAATTTCGTTCTTGTTGCCCAGGCTGGAGCGCAATGGTGCAATCTTGGCTCACCACAGCCCCCACCTCCCGGGTTCAAGTGATTCTCCTGCCTCAGCCCCCTGAGTAGCTGGGATTACAGGCATGTGCCACCTTGCCCGGCTAATTTTGTATTTTAGTAGAGACGGGGTTTCTCCATCTTGGCCAGGTTGGTCTTGAACTCCTGACCTCAGGTGATCTGCCCACCTCGGCCTCCTGAGTGCTAGGATTATAGTAATGAGCCACTGTGCCTGGCCTCCTCTACTTTTTAAAATACGTCATCCCTTAGAATATAGTCATTGTCTGTAATGAAGAAATGCCTTTGCCATTCTGAATTCCAGTTCATGGGAAAGAGAAAGGGTAGAAGTCTGGGCAAAGAATTTCCTCTTGACTCAGAATTTGCACGTACTTCCACTTATATTCCTTTAGTCAGAATTTAATTAAATAGACATACCTCACTGTAAAGAAGACTTAAATGTGTAGTTTTAGCTTGGCAGCCTTGTTTCTAGGAAGAAGAGAATAGATTTTGGTGAGTGAGTAGTAGTCTGTGCCTAAGGCAAGAGAATTGCTTAAGCCCAAGAGATAGAGGCTGTAGTGGGCTGAAATCACGCCACTGCACTCCAGCCTGGCTAACAGGGTAAGATTCTGTCTCAAAAAAAAAAAAAAAAAGTAATTGAGCCTGAGTTCCTGAATGGCTACAGGGAACAGAGCTGCTCCATATACCTAGACCACATACCTTGGAACTTTATATGAGAGAAAAATGAATTTCTACATTATTTAAGCCACTGTGTGTGTGTGTGTGTGTGTGTATGTATGTATGTGTGTGTGTGTGTGTGTGTATATACATATACATATATTTTTTTTTTGAGATGGAATCTCACTCTGTCACCAGGCTAGAGTGCAGTGGCACAATCTTGGCTCACTGCAACCTCCGCCTCCCTGGTTCAAGTGATTCTTCTGCTTCAGCCTCCCAAGTAGCTGACTACAGGCGCGTGCCACCACACCAAGCTAATTTTTTTATTTTTAGTAGAGATAGGGTTTTACCATGTTGGCCAGGATGGTCTTGATCTCTTGACCTCACGATCCACCTGCCTCAGCCTCCCAAAGGCCACTGTACTTTTAGGGTATCTTTGTTACAGCAGCTTAGCCAAATTTTAACACAGACAACAAGTAGTATCACATGAGTGAGGAAGAGAGACTACAGCCTTAGATAATGTGGAAGAAGGCAGGTGTGAATTTATAAAAGAACTGGTCATGCTAATATTGTAATTACTGTTTTCTTTCTAGGAAATCACCATTGTAATATATTATTCATTCCAAAAGATGATAAAGTATGCTACACAAAAGTCTCCTATAAAATATCATCTAATTTAAAAAAGCAAACTAAAAGCAACTATCTGGGATATAACAAACAACAAGTACTGGGAAAAGAGATAAGATTTTCGCTTCTTGTTTTTACTTTGCTTTAGGACATTTCAAATGACTAGGTATCTATTCAAAATGGAGTATCTAAGTTGGCTCTTAGTAGAATGCATTAGAACAACAAAGCTAAAATTTATGAGGATGCCAATGCAAAATCCCCTTTAAAACAAGTGTACTGAAGTGAGCCCAAAACATAATATTGTGACATTCTATATCAGTATGTCTGGATGACTTCAGTCACCTTCATTTAATCCCTACACTGTATGTTTCCTCTCTTGAGTGTGTGTTTTTGGGTTATGTGATACAAATCTCCTTTATCCTCTATTTGACAGATATCAGAAAAGACTGTAGGAACAATTCTTCAGTTATATACTCACTCTTCACTCACTGGTTAATGAAAGAACCCCTGGTTCTTCCAGCTGAATCTGAGAAACTTTTAATTTTTTAAAGTAAAAAAAAAAAAAAAATACACTCTAAGCCAGGCACAGGTGCTCATTCCTGTATTCCCAGAACTTTGGAAGGCCGAGGTGGGGGATTGCTTGAGCCCAAGAGTTCAAGACCAGGCTGGGCAACATGGAAAAACCCTGTCTCTACAAAATTAGCTGGGTGTGGTGGTGCACACCTACAGTCCCAGCTACAAGGGGGCTGAGATGGGAGGATCACATGAGCTCAGGAGGTCCAGGCTGCAGTAAGCCATGATTGTACCACTGCACTCCAACCTGGGCAATGAGAGTGAGATCCTGTAACAAAAAAAAAAAAAAAAAAGCATTTGTGTAAAAAGTAATTTTTCTATATTTCAATATCTACTACAGTGATCATAACTTATGATACTTCACATCCAGATACTTATACTAATGAAACAATAAAAAGTATTATATTGGCAAAGATGTTTGTGGAAGCATATTTTTAAAAAAAAACGCTATAAAGAAATAAAATATAAAACAGTAGAGAAAAAAATATTAATAAATGATGGTTCACCCCTAAAGAAAATACAAGGCTGGTATTTACAAACAAATCCAAAGTTTCAAAGAAAAAGCATTGAGAATTAAGTTAAATCCTTCCTGATGTAATTCAAAGAGATGACAAAGGAGATTTGCAGTTCATGAGTCAGAACTGCATATCCAAAAGAGCCATCTTACAGTACAGGGATTAAATGAACAAGTCCTAAAGATGTAACAGCTATACAGCTGGAACACAGCTACAACAGTGTTAAGAGGAAAATTTATAGCAGTAAGCACTCACAACTCCAAAGCTAGCAGAAGACAAGAAATAACCAAAATTAGAGCTGAACTGGATGAAACTGAGATGTAAAAAACCATATAAAAAATGAACAAAATCAGAAGTTGGTTTTAAAAAGAATAGATAAGATTGATAGATTGCTAATTAGACTAATAAAAAAAAGAGAGAAGAATAAATAAACACAATAAGAAATTACAGGCCAGGCGTGGTGACTCACAACTATAATCCTAGCACTTTGAGAGGCCAAGGTGGGCAAATTACTTGAGGTCAGGAGTTCAAGACCAGCCTGGCCAATATGGTGAAACCCTGTCTCTACTAAAAATACAAAAATTAGCTGAGTGTGGTGGCTCATGCCTGTAATCCTAGCTACTCAAGAGGGTGAGGCAGGAGAATTTCTTGAACCCAGAGGTTGAGGCAGGAGAATTTCTTGAACCTGGGAAGCAGAGGTTGCAGTGAGCCAAGATCATGTCACTGCACCCCAGGCTCCAGCCTAGGTGACAGAGCATGACTCCATCTCAAAAAA
>NW_016107836.1:259433-266051 GCF_001604975.1 Cebus imitator
AAAAAAAGAAATTACAAAGGGACATTACTCTCACTAACCACATAAAAAAACCCTAGGAAGAGACTAACACTTCTATGCATACAAACTAGAAAACCTACAAGAAATGGACAAATTCCTGAAAACATACAAGCTCCCAAGATTGAACCAAGTGAAACCATGAACAGATCAATAATGACTTCCAAAACTGAATCAGTAATAAAAAGCCTAACAACCAGAAAAAAAAATCAACCAGAAAAAGCCCAGGACTAAGAAGAAAATGAAACCTTGAACAGTTCAATAATGACTTCCAAAATTGAATCAGTAATAAAAAGCCTATCAACCAGAAAAAAAAAAAAAAAAAAAAGAGAGAGAAAAAACAGAAAAAAACATCAACCAGAAAAAGCCCAGGACCAAATGGATTTATAGCCAAATTCTACCAGACATATAAAGAAGAGCTGATATCATTCCTACTGAAACTATTCCCAAAAATTGATAAGAATGGACTCCTCCCTAATTCATTCTGTGAGGCCAGCATCATTGCTACCAAAATCTGACAGAAACACAATAAAAGAAAAGAAAACTTCAGGCCAATATCCTTGATGAACATACATACAAAAATTCTCAAAAAATATTATCAGACCAAATCCAGCAGCATACCAAAAAGCTAATCCACTACAATCAAGCAGGCTTTATCCCTGGGATGTGAGGTTGGTTCAACATGTGCAAATCAATACATATGATTCATCACATAAAGAGAACTAAATGCAAAAGCCACATGACCATCTCAATAGATGCAGAAAAGGCTTTCAACAAAATTCAGTATCTCTTCATGTTAAAAACCCTCAACAAACTAGGCATTGAAGCAATATACCTCTAAATAATAAGAATGATACATGAAAAATGCATAGCCAACATCATACTGAATGGGCAAGAGCTGGAAACATTCCCCTTGAGAATCAGAACAGGAAAAGGATGTCCAGTATCACCACTCCTACTCAATGTAGTATTGGAAGTCCTAGCCAGAGCAATCAGTAAAAAGAAAGAAATGAAAGGCATCCCAATAGGAAAAGAGGAAGTCAAACTGTTTTCAGATGATATGATTTTATACCTAAAAAAACCACAGTCTCTGCCCAAAAGCTCCTAGATCTGATAAGCAACTTCAGCAAAGTTTCAAGATATAAAATCAGTGGATAAAAATCAGCAGCATTTCTATAGACTAACAACATTCAAGCTGAGTGCCAAATCAGGAGCACAATCCCATTCACAATAGCCACAAAAAAGTAAAATACCTAGGAATACAGCTAACCAGGGAGGTGAAAAATTTCTACAATGAGAATTACAAAACACTGCTCAAAAAAATCAGAGATGACACAAATAGAAAAACATTCCATGCTCATAAATAGGAAGAATCAATATTGTTAAAATGGCCAGACCAAGCATGGTGGCTCAAGTCTGTAATCCCAACACTTCAGGAGGCCAAGGTAGGTAGATCACTAGGTCAGCAGTTCGAGACCAGCCTGACCAACAGTGAAATTCTGTCTCTACTAAAAATACAAAATAATTAGCTGGGTATGATGGCGGGCACCACCTGTAATCCCAGCTACTTGGAAGGCTGAGGCAAGAAGAATCACTTGAACCTGGGAGGCGGAGGTTTCAGTAAGCTGAGATCGCAGTACTGTACTCCAGCCTGGCAACAGAGCCCATCTCAATCAATCAATAAAATGGCCAGACTGCTTCTATCAAACTATCAATGACATTCTTCACCGAATTAGAAAAAACTATTTTAAAATTTATATAGAGCCAAAAAAGATCCCGATTAGCCAAAGCAAACATAAGCAAAATGCACAAAGCTAGAGGCATCACATTACCCTACAAGGATACAGTAACCAAAGCTGCACGCTACTGGTACAAAAACAGACACACAGACCAATGGAACAAAATAGAGAGCCCAAAATAAAGCTGCACACCTACAACCATCTGATCTTCGACAAAGCTGACAAAAACAAGCAATGAGGAAAGGACTTCCTATTCAATAAATGATGCTGAGATATCTGGCTAGTCATACGCAGAAGATTGAAACTAGACCCCTTTATTATACCATATACAAAAACCAACTCAAGATGTATTAAAGACTTAAGTGTAAAACCTAAAACTATAAAAATCCTTGAAGAAAATCTAGGGAATACCACTCTGGAGTCACGGCAAAGATTTCAGACAAAGACACAAAAAGCAATTGAGACAAAAACAAAAATTGATAAATGGGACCTAATTAAACCAAAGATGTTCCACGTAACAAACGAAACTGTCAACAGAGTAAATAGACAACCTACCAAATGAGATAAAGTATTTGCAAATGATGCATCTGACAAAGGTCTAATATCCAGAATCTATAAGGAACTTAAACAACAAGCAGAAAAAGAACCCTATTAAAAAGTATACAAAGGACATGAACAGACACTTTGCAACAGAAGACATACCAAGTAGCCAATAAGCATACGAAAAAATGCTCAACATCACTAATCCCTAGAGAAATGCAAATCAAAACCACGATGAGATACCATCTCACACCACTGAGAATGACTATTATTGAAAAGTCAAAAAATAACAGATGCTGGAGAGGTTGCAAAGAAAAGGAAATACTTATACACTGCCAGTGGGAATATAAATTAGTTCAGCCACTGTAGAAAGCAGTTTGGAGGTTTCTCAAAGAACTTAAAACAGAACCACCATTCGACCCAGCAATCCCATTATTGGGTATATACCCAAAGGAATATAAATTATTCCACCATAAAGACACATGCATACATATGTCCATCACAGAACTATTCACAATAGACAAAGGCATGGAATCAACCTAGATGTCCATTAACAATAGACTGAATAAAGAAAATGTTGTACATGTGCACCAGGGAATTCTACACAGCCATAAAAAGAATGATGTCATATACTTTGCAGCAATATGGATAGAGCTGGAGACCATTATCCTATGGGAACTAGTCTAGGAACAGAAAACCAAATACTGCATGTCCTAACTTATAAGTGGGAGCTAAACACTGAATGCATATGGACACAAAGAAAGGAACAACAGACCTATACAGTACTATGCTTATTACCAATGTGATGAAATAACTGGTACACCAAATCCCCACAACATGGAATTTACCTATATAAAAAACCTCTACATGTATCCCTTAACCTAAAAGTAAAAATAAAAATAAAATAAAATAAATGAATAGGTTGTACAAGTTAAATGAGACCGTGGAGAAGCAAAGAGGCAAATCCAAATTTGGATTTGGACTTCAATGGGACAACTGGCCAAGTTTACTCAACAAGTTAATGAAATTTTTTTAAAAGGTAAGTCTGCTCTAGATTAAAATAATGTTAAGTGATGTAGCAAGCACTGCAATGTATAGATCATTATTTGTATCCTGATGTGTATGAATTAAGATTTTTAAAGACATTTTTGAGATAACCAGGGAAATTTGAATATGATTGGATTATATGTAACATCAAAGAATTACTGCTAGTTTTCTTAGGTATCATAATGACACATAAACATTATATAGGCAAATATCTATATTTCCTAGAAATGCATAATGAAGTATTTAGGAGTGAAGTGACATAAAAATTGAGATTGGCTTTAAATACTTCAGTCACAATCACAACCATAAAAACAACACATGTGCACAGAAGAGTGCAGGCTCCGCAATAACTTACCTGAGTGGTTCCAATTTTGCTCCAACACTTACAATCTCTATGACCTAAGGTAAACTACTTAACTTCATAACGCCTTACATTCCTCTTCTGTTTACTAGGGGTAAGGGTCGCATCTACTTTCTTGGGTTATTGTGAGGTTACTATGAGGATCAAATGAGATGAACTCTGTAAAGTACGCAGCACAGCATTAACTATAATTATGATTATAATTATATGTATGCTCTTCACTCACCTAGAACCCCAAAATCCCACTCACCCAAACACTGAATCCTTCTAAATCTGTCTTCTTTCTCTCCAGTTCTTGGTTCTTTCCCATTTCCTCCCTCAATAGCCTCTGTTTCCTTGTTCAGGATCAGGAACCTACTATTTTAATTATTAACAATGAACCAACATTCCATTAATCAGTAAGATTACTTTGACAGAATTATGTGCAATCCTAAGGGTTCTAATCCAAGAGGTTTAGTGGCTATGACTGTTCTTTACATGGATCATTTAGACTTACAGCACATTTTTCCAAAAAGAAACTCTCAACCAGCTCCCAGGTTAGTTATAAGAAAACAATCCGTTCTACTCTTACCTGTGGTTTCACTCTGGGGAAGATGAAGAGCAGTATTGGATTCTGTTGTGCTTACTGCATTAGGGCCCAAGGGTGAGGTAAAGCCTTGTGTAGAGGAGATTATGACGACTCCCACTGGCAATTAATGGGAATGAGACAAGTTTTCAGATAAGAAGCCCATGTGAAATTCCTGTCTCTCCTTTGGATTCTCCTTCCTTGTCTGGATCTGCCTCCTACCCTGTGTAAGAAGAAGATGTCCCTGCTAGAGGTGGTAGCCCCCAGCTGAAGGCCAAGTGGTGTTCAGAAGGCCACATGACCCAGTTCAGAGATTTCCAAATATAGCAACAGAATCCTCCACAAGGGCTTTTCAATATACAGATTCCATGGCTCATCCTAGGGTCACTGAACTGGAATTCTGAGGAATAACCCCAGGTTTTTAAAAATCTGTTTTCTATTTTCAGCGTGATTCTTATGTAGTCAGCCTACACTGATGGATAGACAAGTTTTCAAAAAATAATAGTTTTCCTTTTTTCCCATTGCTAAGTTTATTCCCTTCTGTTACCCCTCTGGCCTTTGAAGGACTGATCATGGCCTTTGAATATCCCCTCTTGCAATGGGGCTGTAAAGGTGCACAGCAACCCCTCAGGACAGAAGGGGTATTGACAGCAGTGATTAATGAAGCAATCCCAAGAGGAAAATGAATTTCAAGGACCCAGACTCAGCCTGTAAGGCCCAATTCCCATTCAACCAAAAGAGTTCTGCATTAGTCTGTTATATATATTGCGCTTCCTTGTATATACGTATGAAAGAAAGGCTGCACTGCAGGAAAATAGTCTGAAAAATACTGCCTTTTATAGAAGTAGAGCATTGCTGTAGTTTGGATGCTTATCTCTCTAAACCTCATGTTGAAACGTGATCCCCGGTGTTAGAGGCAGAACCTAATAGGAGGTATCTGGGTCTTGGAGGTGGATCCCTATGACTGTCTTGGCGCCGTCCTCAGGTTAATCAGTGAGTTTGTGCTGTATTAGTTCCATGACAGCAGGTTGTTTTAAAAGCCTGGCCCATCACCCCACATCCTACCCTGCTTTCTCTCCTGCCATGTGATCTCTGCACACGCCAGCTCCCCTTTGCCCTCCACCGTGAGTGGAAGCACCCCAAGGCCCTCACCAAATGCCCCATCTACCAGCCAGCAGAATTGTGAGCCAAATAAAGCTCTTTTCTTTATAATTTACCCAATCTCAGGTATTCCTTTCTAGCAACACAAACAAATTAAGACAAACATCACTAAAACATACTTCATCTTCAGCTACATTTTAAGCAGAGTTGTGTGGGCTGTCTGAAAATCTAAATATCATGTATAACATGGATCCTGTAGAAAAATAGCTCATGAATCTGAATTCAAAATGGCAAAAGCAAATCTCTCTCCCCACCAACAAGTTCCTACTGGATAAGCAGCAAGATGGGATTTGTTATTGCCTCCTTGAATGCCTTCTGCTCTATCCCCAAGACTGCCGTGGTAGCCTAGCTTGGTAAAAAGGAAACTCTCCCTGCAGCCTAAAGGCATCCTGAGTTCTTCCCTTCTCCCCTAAACCACCTTGGCAGCACCACAGAGGCTGAAGATTGTTCAATGGAAAGGAACTACAAAGGACACTGATTCTCTGGGGCTCAGGAACTTCATCCTATGGGAGCCCTATACCAGCAAGTGCCCAAGTAGATATTTTACACACATAGAGGAGTTACTGATCCATTGTTATTAGAGTACGTGCTTTGAATTGCTTTGAAGAGGTAGCTACAAATCATCTACATCTTTCCTGGGGAGGAGCAGCATTTGTGGAGTTAGCCCTGGATATAGATGAAAGGATAGAAAAAGGACCCACATGTTGACCTTGCTCTCAGCTTCACAACTACAATATCCCAACCAGACATAGTCAAAACAAAAACAAACAAAAACCCACCCTGGTATGGACCAAGGGATTGTAACTATTTCATTTGCCCAACTTGTGTTTCTCCTCTTGTTAAACTCTGCCTAACAGAACCACACTCTAGCAACAGCTGGGTCAGCACAAGGAGCCAAAACTCTTGCTCCTGTGAGCAAAGATGTCATCTATTTGCCTTGAAAGGAACATAGATCTGGCCAGCACAGTGGGTCATGCCTGTAATCCCACACCTCGGGATGCCTGGGCAAGCGCACTGCTTGAGCCCAGGAATTTGACACCAGCCTGGGCAACCTGGAGAAACCCCTTCTCTACTAAAACAACAACAAATAAGCCAGGTGTGGTGGCATGTGCCTGTAGTTCCAGCTACTCCAGAGGATGTGGTGGGAGGATCACCTGAGCCCGGGAAGTCGAGGTTGCGGTGAGCTGAGA
>NW_016107836.1:266225-296675 GCF_001604975.1 Cebus imitator
AAATAACTCAAATAACCCACATTGCAACACTTGTGGGAATGAACTTAGAGGAAATAGATTCATTTAACTCAATCTTCTAAACAAGCTGCATCAACAGCTTCAGTCTTAGATAATGACCTATAACATTCTGAATTTTTGCTTAGGAGACTTGAAAGAGTCTCAGTTACAAAAGACTGAATTGGACTTGCTAAATTGTGCTTATCAATATAGGGAAGTAAGACTCAGACATTTCCTCATAAGGTCAGGAAGAAAGTTTTTGGGAAGCCCTGTTAATTATAAGGGACAATGCCTTGAACATTCAAGTTAATTAAGGGCTTGCCTCATGATTGCATTTGTAACACTAAAAGCTTTTATTCATTCATTTATTCAACAAATAATAATGACAGCCAAGAGCGAGGCACTGTTCCTGGCCTCATTTCTAATCACCCCACTCTAAATTCCACCTTCCAAATATACTGAAATGCTTACACTGCATAGAACATGCTGTGCTCTCTCTAGCCTCCAGGTCTCTGCACATGCTCCCTCTGCCTGGAATGTCCTTCCCCTCCCCACATAGAGAGCGTGTGTTCACATACACATGCACATACACACATGATTCCCTTTGTCTGCCTTGCTCCTAACACAAACATCTGATTCTCATTCATTCACTCAGCTCAAAGGCCATTTCTTCCATGAAGCACTCTCCAATCACCTATGGCAACATGCATTTTTCTAGGCTTGATCACTGCGTGATAGGACCTGTTTACATGCGTCTCTCTTCCAGTGAGCTCTGGGGCTTAGCAACTGTGGCATTGAGAAGCACTTCTTTTTAGTGATTACACAAATCTTGGAACTAACTTCCTGGAGTCTAATTTCTTGGTTCTTCTGGAACCATTTCTTGATTGCTGCATAATTTAGGGTAATAAGTTAGTCTTTCTAAGCCTTAGTTTGTTCATCATTAAAATCGGGATAATAACTACACCTATCTCGTTGTGTTGTTACCAGCCTAAGTATCCATTAATAGATGACTGGATAAAGAAAATGTGGCACCACTCTAGGCAACATATCGAGATCCCATCTCTACCAAAAAAAAAAGGCTAGGTATGGTGGCATGTGCCTGTAGTCCCAGCTACTCAGGATCACTTGAGCCCAGAAGTTCAAGGCTGCAGTGAGCCATGATCACCTGACTGCACTCCAGCTTGGGCAAAAGAGTGAGACCCCATCTCAAAAAAAAAAAAAAAAAAAAGGGTAGAAAGAAAATGTGGTACATATACACAACAGAATACTGTTCATCCATAAAAAAGAATGAACACATGTTCTCTCTTGTAAGTGGGAGCTAAATAATCTAAATAATGTGTACACATGGACATAGAGGATGGAGTGTTAGACACTGGAGACTCAGGAGAGTGAGAGGGGGGTGCCAAAGGGGTGGATAATGAGAAATTATTTAATGGGTACCAGTGTGCATTATTTGAGTGATGGATACTCTAAAAGCCTAGACTTCGGTACTACACAGTGTATTCACATAACAAAATTGCACTTGTGTCTCTTAAATTTACACAAATAAAAATTTTTTAATTAAAAAATTTTAAAGGATCGGTCAAGACATGTGAAGTGTTTAGCAAAGTGCACAGCCCATAATAGGAGTTCCATAAATGTTTTTCCAAAAATTTCTTCTGGGTTGGGCACAATGGCTCACGCCTGTAATCCCAGCACTTTCAGAGGCGGAGGTGGGTGGATCACCTGAGGTCAGGAGTTCAAGACTAGCCTGGCCAAGATGGTGAAACCCCCTCTCTATTAAAAATACAAATGTAGCCGGGCATGGTGGCACACACCTGTGATCCCAGCTACCCAGGAGGCTGAGGCAGGAGAATCACTTGAACCCATGAGGCAGAGGTTGCAGTGAACCAAGATTATGTCACTGTACTCCAACCTGGGCAACAAAGTGAGACCTTGTCTCAAAAAAAAAGAAAAGAAAAGAAAAAAAGAAATAGGTAGAACCAAGTTTGTGTGTGTGTGTGTGTGTGTGTGTGTGTGTGTGTGTGTGTTTTAAAGCAAGTACTGGGGAAGGTACTTGCAATGCAATTAACTGTCAAAGGACCTATTTCCAGAAAAGATTTTAAAAACAAAACAAAAACAGGAAAACTTCCTATGAATCAATAAGGTGAGACTACCCAGTAGAAAAAAAGGTAAAGAATATTAACTATGAATAAGCATTTCACAAAAGAGGAAACCTGGATGATCTATAAAACTATGCAACATGGACGGACACAGTGGCTCATGCCTATACGCCTGCAATCCCAGCACTTTGAGTGGCCAAGGCAGAAAGATTGCTTGAGCCCAAGAGTTTGAGACCAGACTAGGAACCATGGCAAAACCCCATTTCCACAAAAAAATACAAAAATTAGCCAGGCATAGTGGAATGTGCCTATAATCCCAGCTACCTGGGAAGAGGCTGAGGTGGGGAGGATGCTTGAGCCCCAGAGGTGGAGGTTGAAGTGAACAGAGATTGTGCCACTGCACTCCAGCCTGAGTTTTGGAATGAAACCCTGTCTCAAAAAACAAACTAACAAACAAAACTATGCAACAAACCTATGCAAAAAAAAAAAAAAAAGCTCAAGGAAATGGATACCAAAAATGAGATACCATTTAACACCAGCTAGCTAACATGGAATGTAGCTGAGCATGCGGGAAAATAGAAGCACTCATATAGTACTCGTGGGTGTAAACCGGTACAACCACTTTAGAAAGTATTTTGACAAGGAAAACTGAAGATGTGCAATTCCATTCCTGGTGTCTGCCCTATAGAAGCTCATGCAGATGTGAACAAGGAAACATGTTCCAGGATGTTTATCACAGCATTATTTGTAATAATAAAAGAAGTAAAAACTGTCAGTCAGTAGATCTATATGTTTCAAAATGAATCAATCTCAAAAATATAGTGTTAAAGGTCAAAAGCAAGTTGTAAAAGTATATTGAGCGTATACATATTGATGGAAACTACAAAAACTCAAAACAATACTAAATATTATTTACAGATGCATACAGCTGTAGTAAGAGTATAAGACCATGCATGGGAATGTGACACAGATGTGACATGTCCTCTTTAGGTTAAGGAAAGAAGTGAAAGGGAGGGGCAGGGCTTTGACTCTGTTCTACTCTCTTTCTTTAAAAGGGAGACAAAGGACGTTTGAAGCCAATATGGTACAAGATGAAATTTGGATTGTGGGTACATGGGTTTCTGGAAAATTATTTTCTTTTCTAAATATTTTAAATATTCCATAATTAAAATTTTTATCTCAAATGAACTTGAAAATAAGAACAGGCAGCAGAGAATTAATGTTTCCACGTATATTTTGCCCAGGCTGAGTGCAATGGCATGATCATGGCTCACTGCCTACTTGAACTCCTGGGCTCAAGTGATTCTCCCACCTCAGCTTCCTGAGTAGCTGAGAGTCCAAGCGCATGCCACCACACTTTGCTATTTTTAGTAGAGACGGGGTTTCACCTTTTTTTTCAGGCTTTTTTTTTTTTTTTTTTTTTTTTTTTTTTTTTTTTGGTAAGGACGGGATCTCACCATGTTACCCAGCTGGTCTTGAACTCCTGGGCTCAAACAATCCTCCCATCTCAGCCTCCCAAAGCGATGGGATTAGAGGCATGAGCCACCATGCCCAGCCCAGGACTTTTATAGCATATTCAACACCTTCACTGATTCCACCAAATGGTAACTGGGCAAGTAGGTGGATAGAGAGGGAGAGAGTGATGGAGGGAGGGATGGTAGGATGGATGGACAGATGAATCAATTGTTTGATAGGTCATTAGTCAATTATACAGACAAAGACAGAGAAAATAAAGTAGGTTGGAGAATTCAGAAGTTATTAAAGCCTCACCAGTCCCTGGATTTTTATCTTAAGCAGGCTATTGTGTAACACTGACAACAATGTGAATGGCACCCGCTGGAGTTGTACAGTGCCATAGCTCTAATGGACAAATGCCTTAACTCTCTGAGTTCCCCTTTCCTTATCTGTAAAACAAAGCCAATCATTTTACTTCACAGGGTCTTTCAGAAGACTAAATGTATGCACAGAGCCTGACATATAGTATGGAGTGAGAATACAGTAATTATGACCAAGGTAGTACTAGGAAAACAGACACTGAGTCTAACATTCAGGAACAGGTTAACTGCAATAATAACCCTAGGAACTGTCTCCTTAGCATTGTATAAATAGAACTTTAAAAAATAACCTACTTTCAAGAGAAAAGTAACATATTTACATTGTACTAGTCTGTTCTCACACTGCTGTGAATACCTGAGACTGGGTAATTTATGAAGAAAAGAGGTTTAATTAACTCAGAGTTCTGCAGTTCCTCTGAGGCCTTCCCCAGAGCTCACCCATCCTGTGACCATCAGTGGGAAGTCCAAGATGCTTCCTCTCTCAAGCATCTGGCACTTGGTGCTGGATGTTGGTTGGGTGGCCTCAATTCTCCTCCATGTCTCCTCTCATCCTCTAATAAGCTAGAACATTTTTTTTACATGGTGCTCAGGGCAAGAACCGAAACAGACTGAAGTGGAAGCTGCAACACTTCCTGACTTGCACAGCATCAATTCAACCATATGCTGTTGGTCAAAGCAATTCACAAGGCCACCAGATCAAGGAGAGGGGAAACAGGCTCCACCTTGGTGGGAGAAGCGGCAGAATCTCATTGCAAAGGGGTCTAGCAGGAGCTGGTGCAGCTATCTTTTAGGAAATGAGCTGCTACAGTGCCCTTTGAAGCCAGGCGCAGACTGGGCTCGGCTTTTGCATATGATTTAGTTCTAAGAATTAAATCATAGAGTCCATGGTTAAAATGGACTTAAAACGACTGCATTAAAGCAAAAAGCCCAGAAAATACTGTGAAAATAGGAGTGTGGAGCCTTTTTTTCTCTTTAAGAAAAGTCTTCCTGGTAGGAAGCACAGAGTTCCTGAGGAAGTGACATTCCTTCTCCGCTGAGCAGACAGTGAAAGTCAGATAGACATGACCAATGAAGACGGTGAGCAAGTGGCTAGGGCAGGTGGTTGATCTTCACAGGAGCAGGTATTTGAGACTTGTTCTCATAGGGCAGATGACAACAGAGAGTGTCACACTTGTGTGGAGACAATCAGGCTGTCCAGTAAGAGAGACAGCAATGCAGCAAGGTGAGACTGAGTCCCTTGAAGTGGGAGGGAATGGCATCAAAGGAAGCAAATGCAGAGAGAAGTAGGAGCTGCTCAGCTGCCGGGATGTTCCTCACCAACAGGACAAAAGGCTGAAAAGTGGCTCTCAAGGACTCCTCCTTTCCTCTTCCAGAAAGAGAGCAGGAAAAATAAAAAAGAGGCTTGGTCAAGAGAGCAAAGCCATAGGAACATAATCAGACACTAAGCAAATGACAGGAGACTCTGTAATGCTTCAGCCACTCAAAAGAAGAGGACAAAGGAGAAAGAAAAGAGAAGAGATGAGACTGAGATTTAGACAGTAACCAAGCCATCTGCCTCTAAGAAACACTTTCCAGCTCCCCCCACGTGGGCAGGTGGACACATAGAGGCACACTTGTATATGTGGTTTTATAACTGGTTTCGTTTTAGTCCATAGTCAAATAGGTTAATCATGCATCTGTATTGTGAAAACATTCTCTAGTAAATGTCCTAATTAGGAACCCTAACTAGCTTTCCATTACTTCAAAACTGTCCAAATCTGAGTAGACCCCAAAGACCATCTGGAACCTGGACTTATGCCCGGGCAGCAACGGATCGCCCTTCATTAGACCTCTCCATGCCCCACCTATTTGAAAGAAAGAAAGGGTGATGGAGAGATACATGGTGGATACACTGGAAAACAGCATTCCCTGCTCGGACATTTGGTTTTATGATTTTATCTTCCTTGCAATTGACCATGTTCATAAAACTTCAAAGGAGATTTTTCCAGTGCTTTGGCTATTTAACTGAGACATGCACTTACTTAAGTGTGCATTTGATGTCTGAAAATATATGCAGAATACTCATCTAGGAAACAACAGAAAGTACTGCTGTTCTTTACTGTGTCTTTATTAAACTAGTTTTGTTTGAAGGGAAAGCTTTTAAAAATCAAGAATAACTTCAAAATCCAGAGGGAAGAACTGCCAATAAAGTAAAGCCACTCACACTGATTAATCATTGTATTTCTGCAACCATTGCTTGCTTCGCTAGCTTGTCAGTGCAGTGGGTGTTGGGGGGGGCAGTCATCTGGATCTCACGTTGCACGTAAAATCTGATATGGATATTAAAATTCAATCATAAAGCTCCCCCAAGTGGATACTTTTTTAAACTACATCAAGAAACGCCAGAGTCTCTATGATTGCAATCAAGATGGAGGCCTCAAATATGCTTTTGACAGACAGCAGTGGCCTGGCTTATCCATCATTTTGTACATAATTCAATAAGATCAGCATCTTGGGAAAATAATTCTATAAATGTTAAAATGGAATCTGCAAAAACACTCTCCTGGCTTCCTGGGAACTTAACAGGGCCTAGAAGCTGCCTGTGGCTATGCTGGATCTTACTTGGCCTAAAAGGATCCAGCGGCATAGTGATTTACAGCTGCTCAGGGGGGTAAAATCCCCCTGTGGCCCCTCTGGAAAAGCTCCCTGGTCCATTTAATTGTGTTCCTTATTCCACTATCTGGGCTGATTATACTGAATTACTTGGCACCCCTGTTAAGCCTGTCACTTAGATTCTAGAACAAATTAAGTTTGTTGAAGGCTTTTCTCTTTCTCTCTATTAAAATATTCATATCTACTCTAACAACCTGATAAAAACTGGCTAAAAGCCTTGCTGCTATCCCCAACAGGGAGTGCCATTTTTAATGAACCCACAAGCATCATAAATAAAAAATAACTGGTCTTAATAAAGAATTGATAGATCAGCTCTGGCCCCAGATAGGTGTCAAGGGGGACACTTACACATGGCCTTAGGAGAATCTGTACAGCAAATGAGTCTCCCAGAGCCTAAAAGCCTCCAGCCAACCATCAAACTCCAAACAAAGGTGAATCAATGAACTTTTTGAATAAGTTTCCATAAAATAGCTGAGCCTGTTGGGTCTCAATGGGAGTAGATGGCAAAGGGCAGCAGAGAGGGCCTTCCAGAGGTATATGAGAAGTGAGGGAAGGAGGAAAGGCTATGGTGAGGGTAAGGGGAGGGCGGGCAGGGATAGGAATAATCAAGAATATTCCTTGAGCATTCACTATGTGTCATGCATTATCCTCCCAACAGTCCTACAAAATGGATAGCATTATCTCCCATAAATGAAGGCAAATGGAGTTGCCGCAAGCAGCCTGAGATCACAAGCCAGTAGGTTCAGGGGTTTGAACTCCAACCCAGACCTGACTCTAAACCTGAATTCCTAACCACAAAGGCTTTGTAAAAGCTTTATAAACACTGCTTAAAGCTCTTCCCACTTTCACTCCAGTTATTTTTTGGGCAAAAGGTGGGACATAAAGTCAGCAATCACAGCATTTACTTGTCCCTGGGGCTGAGCAAGGAGTAGGCTTGGTAGGAACGCCACTCCCTAGCCAGATCCTCTTCTAAGGCTCCGAACACCATGGCTGAGATGGTGGCCTCCTTCCTACCATGTAGGCCGGCAGCCTGCTCATCTGACTCCACCACATGACTGGACCTAGAATCCTACGTTACAGAAAATAAACAGACATTCTCACAAGCCTTTGGAATCAAGGTAGAAATGCAACCCTGGGCTCTGTTATTTGGGTATTGTGTGATATCAGACAAGTCATCTCACCTCTCTGAGCCTTCAAATGTGTCCATTAAATATGGATGACAGCTTGACTGTTTATACACAACCTGTTCCAAAAAGGATTGAAGACAACTAATAACACCTATTTCACCAAGCAGTAGTCAGAATAAAATAAAATTTGCTTAGCTATTTGTGACAGGAGCACCTGTGATGTAAGTGGGCCCAGCACGGTGTCTGGCTGATATAGTTTGGCTATGTCCCCAACCAAATCTCATCTTGAATTGTAGTTCCCATAATCCCTGTGTGTCTTGGGAGGAATCTGGTGGGGGGTAATTGGATCATGGCGGGGATTACCCCATGCTGCTGTTCTTGTGATAGTGAGTTCACACAAGATCTGATGGTTTTATAAGGGGCTTTTCCCCCTTTTGCTCAGCACTTCTTCCTGCTGCCATATGAAGAAGAATGTGTTTTCTTCCCCTTCCACCACGATTGTAAGTTTCCTGAGGCCTCCCCAGCCATGCAGAACTGTGAGTCAATTAAACCTCTTTCCTTCATCAATTACCCAGTCTTGGGCAGTTCTTTATAGTAGCATGAGAACAGACTAATACACTGGCTTACCAGGGGCTGGCAGTAAACACGTCTCTGCCACCACCTTGGACTTCTCACAGGTCCACGCTTCCTCCTCCTGACCTTCTGAAGGGCTTCACTGTCCCACTCTCCCAGGGCCTCCACGACATTGCTATGCTTTCGTTTTCCCCACAGTTCTTAAAAATCCTTTCGTGACCTTGTAGCTGGGTTGGGGGTGGGAGAGATGGAGGGGGAGGGAGATTGAGAAAAAACAGTTAAAACAATCCTAGCTTCCCTTACACTCTTCCAAGGCATTTGCAGGAAAAATGCGTAATTATTAATAGCAAAAGTGCTACTGTTATACTGATGCCCCCTGCAGGAGAGGTTCTCTTGCTTAACTCTAAACCTCTTTCCAAGTGGTAGGGGCAGGAGAGAGGGAGGCGTGACCTGAGGCCTGCCAATGTGTGATGTCTAACAGAAAACACAAGGGACCTCTGAGTGGGTGGTGGGGGCCACTCGCATGTCCCCAAGCTCAGGCAGTCCAGAGAGGCAAACCTTTCTTTTTCAATCTTGTTTTCCTGTCACTGAGCAAAAATTGCTGATGCCACTTAGTCACTGAATATGACCTTGGCGTGAAGGTTGAAGGTGACCTACATTCCCTCATATCCTGAACCTAAAAAACTTTTGACATGATGTTGGGAAAAGCACACGTTTTATTTTTTTATTTTTTACATTTTTATTTTAAATATTGGTCATATTAGATTCATTAGATGAAGCAAAGACGAATGCATATCATAACATCATCGCTGATGATGGATCCAACATTTTAGGGTAGATTTTTTAAAGGCAATTCTTAAAGCCTTTACTGCCCAAGTCAGAGTCTTTGCAGGCATGAAAAGGAGAGAAGCCTAACCTTGGATTCATCTCAGATGGAGAGCAGGAAAGGTCAGGGTTCCTCTTGCTCAAAAATATCTGCTACATAATTCTACAAATTGGTTTCACTGGATCTAAGAAGTTCCCTTTTAAAAAGTGACTGTTACATAGGAAAGGAGGCATAAAAAGAGGCAGTCCGCAGTGTAACACTGGTTTTCCCTAGATGGTAGGACTGTGGGTGATTTGTGAACTTTTTTGTTTGTATTTTCTAGTCTCTCTACAATGAACAATTAAGCGTTTATTTTAATCTTAAAAAGACCTTGCCTGGTAGAATTAAGTAAATTCATTGTGTTTGGGTGGGAACCACTTAAAAATGGAAGAAAGCAAACTACAGTGAGATATCACTCCATATTCATGTTTATCATTTGAAAAAACAAACACAAAAAGGTAAATAACTAGTGTTGACAAGGACATGGAGAAATTGGAACCCCCCTACACTGCTGATGGGAATGTAAAATGGTGTAGCCGCTTTAGAAAGCAGTCTGGGAGTTCCTCAAAAAGTTAGATATAATGTTACCATATGACCCATGACAATTCTACTGCTAGGTATATACCCAAGAGAAATGAAAATGTAGCCATACAAAAGTTCTTATCCAAATGTTTACAGCAGCATTATTCATAATAGCCAAAAAGTGGAAACTACCTAAAGTCTTTCAATGGATACATGAAATGTGGGATATCCACACAATGGAATATTATTTGACCATAAAAGGAATCTGTACTGACACATTCTACAATGTGAATAAACCCTGACAACATTATACTAAGTGAAAGAAGCAGTCACAAAAGACCACACATTGTATGATTTCATTTATATGAAATGTCTAGAACAAGCAAATCTACAAGGAGAGAAGGCAGATCACTGGTTGCCTAGGGCCAGCAGAATGGAGGGCAAGGGAATGATAGCTAAGAGAACGGAGTTTCTCTGCAGCGTGATGGAAATGTTCTAAAATTGACTATGGAGATGTTTGCATGTATTTGTGAATATACTAAAAACCACTAGGTTGTACATTTTAGTGGGTGAATATTATGGTATGTGAATCATATCTTAATCAGGCTGTTACCCCAAAAATAGAAGGATGTCATCTGATTAGGATGGGACTTCTGACTTGTATGAGGAGGGAGTGGCTTTGGATCAGGGCACATGTGAGAAGGCAGAATCCATGCCAGGGGAAGAGGATGGCAAAGGGAGACTGCAGGGCACCAAGACGGGGTTTAATTTGCAGCCAAACAATCACCCTGTACAAACTGGAAAAGCCATTCCCAGTCCTTGACACAGGCCTGGGCTTCCCCTCATACACACATCCCAGAATTTTACAGTTAAATAATTGATCCCCCAGATTATTCCCCTGGCTCACTGCAGACACTAGGAAAATACTGGAATGAGAAAGGTAGAGCCAGCAATCAGAAACTGACACCATCAAAATCACAGAACTCAAGCTAACTTAGCAGTGATCTCCCAAAGCTGGCTGTTCATCAGACTCACCCAGGGAGTCTGCTTGACTATCTGCTTGGATTTTAATATAGACTGCTGAACCCCACAATCCAGACATTCTGAGTCCATAGGTCCAAGAGATACCCAGGAATCTACGCTTTCTAAAGGTCTCCCCTTGTTTCTGACCATAAACCAAGTATAGGAACTTCTGGCCCAGATGACAATTCATTTTAAAATATTTTTGAAGAAAACAAGAATAAAAGACTTTTTGAATTTAAAAAAAAAAAAAACTTTTCACATTCATGCAAGGAGGATACATAGAAACTGCTTAATAACACGTTTTTATGCTCTCTGGCATAGCTACAAAACAAACTTGAAAAAGGATAAAAATATTCAAGTCTCCACAATGTACCAATTCACAGTTTTAGTCAGGTGTTCCTTTCAATTTTTTAAATTGTTCCTAAACTACTGCTTAAATATCATAGAATTTAAAAGCTGAAAGAGTCTTGGATATTACCGACTTCAGCTCCCTCATCGTAGACAAGAGGAAACGTCTCCCACAGAGACGAAACGCCTTGCTGCAGGATCAGAACCCAGGTAGATGTGCCCACAGTCCATCCAGACCTCTTTCTGCTGTGTAGCATGACGTTTTGCAAGAATACCTTATGCTGGAAGTCTTCAGTTGCAGAAAAATCAATCTCTGCTGATATGAAGGAATAGCATTTAAGCTATGACTCAAACCATGGAATTTTAGACCCATTGTAACAAGAAGGAAACTGCAGGTCATCAGACCAGAATCTACAATGCACAAGTTATCTAATCCCATAAACCATAGTGAACCAACAAAAAGCAAAGCTGGAAGACACAGACTAGAGTAGGAGCCTTCTGAGAAACATGCAAGGCCCAACCCTTACAACCACTGTTGATGCAGCAGGTTGTTGGAGGACATCGCCATAGCTGTGTGCTGCCTCTGCCAAGATTTAATCACATTCACTTTCCAAGCTATTTTAACTTGCACCTTGCCAACACTGCAAGAAGCTCAAATAAAACAGAATACTGGATTTTGGATGTTCAAGTTTTGTCTCGGGCAAACAGAACTGTACTGCAAAAGATTAAAGTTTGTGCACCAGGCTGGGCACGGTGGCTCATGCTTGTATTCCTTGCACTTTGGGAGGCCAAGGTAGGCCGATCACTTGAGCCCACGAGTTCAAGACCAGCCTGGCCAACATGATGAAACCCTGTCTCTAGTAAAAAATAATAATAATAATAATAATAATAATTAGCTGGGCATGTTAGCACACGCCTGTAATCCCAGCTACTCAAGAGGCTGAGGCAGGAGAGTTGCTTGAACCCAGGAGGCAGAGGTTGCAGTGAGCCAAGATAGCAACACTGCACTCCAGCCTGGGTGACAGAGTGAGACTCTGTCTCCAAAAATAAATAAATAAATAAGTACCTAAAGTTTGTGTGCCAGTTCTATCTCCTGTTCAATCCAAGTACTTAGTCAAACCAATTAACTACTCTCATTTGAGTAAACTGATTCTCGTTTACACCCCTGTAAAGTAGAAGGAAGAGTTACCTTACTTTCCTTCCCATCCAGTTGAGCTCACATTTGCGCACACAAATATATATACACATACACACATATATTTGTGTGTGTGTATGTATAAATTTTGCTTAATTCTACACTCTATGTATGTAAGCTCTTATCATTACTATATTGTTTACAGTTGAGGGGTGAGTGATTACTACTCCCCAAAAATGTACACTGGATAATAACAATACCTAAGTCATTAAACACGTATCAAGAACTTTGCCAAGTTCTTTAAATTTATTCCTCCCCAAAATCCTTTAAAGAAGATATAAAAAGGCAGGTTCAGAGATGTTCAGCCATTTGCACAGGGCCACAAAGCTAGTAAGCAGCAGAGCTAGATTTTGAACTTGGTCAGTCCAACAAGTCCACCAGACAAGCAGTCTTCCTTTGTTTTTTTAACTCATCAGTTGGATGAATATCAAATCCAAAGCTTAAAAGGAATAGTGGTGGTAAGACTCCTTTTACATTTGGGCTTTTTTCTGGGAGGCGGTGGCAGGATCTCTTTACTGCAGTTTTAAATAGCCATGTGAATCACTACAAGATGCCATGTCCCAAGGTTCCCTTTATCCTGTCTCCCATAATGTAGCTAACTTCTAGAAAGCCCATGCCCACCTCTGGTTTCCTGGTTCAGCATTGTCTCATATGCTCCAGTGTTGCAGTTTCATCAAATTGGCAATAAGCTTATCCAGATCTGCTTGATGAGAAGGAACAGGCTGCTCGTGTCTAAAATAATCAGAAAGAACAAGCAGCTTGCCTCTAGAATGATACCTTATGTGGTCTGTGCAAATTAGTTACAAGTGAAGAATGTTTGCAAGGGCAAGCATGCCCATGTTTTTCCATCTACAGAAATATCTTCTGGAACAAGTTCTTCCTTGTCCAAGGAGAGAAGCTCAAAGAAAAGAGTCAGCTTTCACCAAATCTGATTGTGAATCAGCATCTAAGCTCCCAAAAGAAACACCTGCTAGGCACAGTCATCCACCACCCTCACTCCCAGAGCCAGGGGGCCAAGAGTGTTTATAATTACAGGATAGAAGGTCTTCCAGTCATCTCATTCAGAAAGAAAAGCCCCCAGAGTAGACTAAGCTGTTTGTTGGACATCGAGAAGACCATCTCTTTAAACAAAGGCAGGCACATCCCAAAGCCTCCTTTGTCTTTCCCACAATTCTCCTAGCCTCAAATCTCTCTTAACCACTTGCCCCTTATTCAGTGGATTGTGTCTTGCTAATTCCAACATGTCCACCAAGGCCTTTGAGGCCCTTCATGAGCCAGCTTCGCTCAGTAATCTCTCCCCTCTCCCCCATCGCCACCCCGCCCCTAGCACCCTAACAACTGTCTGTATTGATCACTGTTGTATCCTCACAGTGCCTGGCATAGGGAGGCAACAATATGATTATTTGCTACATCAGTGAATACTCACATTTCCCTAAATGAACTATGTTCTTTTTCATCTGTGGGTCTTGGTTCAAGCTACTCTCTCTGATTGAATTGTTTTTTCCATTTCACTAAATTCCTCCTTTTTACAAGAATCGGCTTTAGCATTTTCTTCCCTTGGGAAATCATCTTTGACCCTCTCCCTGTTCTGAGTTAGTGACACCAGTTACCAAAAAGATCGTGGGTGTGATGGAAAAGAAATGGGACCTGGTTTTGCTTTAACAAGCACATACGAATTTACATTCCAAGTAAGTGTTACCCCCTTTAAAGAGTCGTTTAGTCTATCTTAATAGGTCAGCTGAATGTATGGTGTTAGTAACCCTCTTGGGAGACTCAGAAATGTATCAAATTTCCCAGAACATCCTCCCACTAAGGTGGTATCACTTTTCCTGTCTCCCAGAATTCTGACTGAATCAGAAAGTCAGGGTGGAAGGCACCTTGGAAATAACTCCTCCTTTTACAGATGTGGAAACGGAGGTCCAGGGAAAGTCGAGGTCATCCCAGAGATCGAATAGGAAATTAGTGACAGAGTTCAGCTCAGACCTCAGCTCATCTGCAAACTCACTCGAGACTTTAGTCCTTTCCTCTCAAACACAGAAGAATCCAGGCAATTCCTCCCAATACCTTTTTGACTTGCATTCTATGCTTTATTTTGGCTTTTGCTTCACAAGCTAAAGAATAATATTATGCTGAAATTTTAAGGAAAAGGTGGCATGTTGCAATAGCTCAGATGGTTTCATCATAAGATACGTGAAGACATAAGCTATCCCCAGTTAACAAAGGCTAATTTCCAGCTTCCAAGGGAACCAGTCTTTAGTCCAATGTTCCCTAAACGTCATTGATATATACATCACCATTTCCATTTTTGTCATATCTGAAATACCAACTTTACCATTAATTCTTTCTTTCCTTTACCTCACTTTCTTTTTTTCTTTTTTGAGACAGGGTCTTGCTCTGTCACCCAGGCTAGAATGCAGTGGCACAGTTTCAGCTAACTGCAACCTCCACCTCCCAGGCTCAAGCCATCCTCCCACCTCAGCCTCCTGAGTAGCTGGGACTACAGGCATGCACCACTACCTGCAGCTAATTTTTGTATTTTTTGTAGAGACAGGGTTTTGGCATGTTGCCCAGGCTGGTCTTGAACTTTTGGGCTCAAGGGATCCTCCCACTTGGGCCTCCCAAAGTGCTGGGACTCCAGGCTTAAGCCACAGCACCCGGCCAACTCACTTTTTAGAAACATAAATATCTAGTTTAACCTCAGCCTAAGTAAAATAAATAATAATCCAAGAAATCATGAGTTTAGTATATTCTTATACCCTTTCCCTAACACATTTAAGATGAATATGTGACTATTTTTTTAAATGTTCACATACCACTTATCATTCTGCTTTTACACCAGAGCATAGTAATTCCCTCCAAAGCAAAACTAGTTACTGGTATTCTCCCTGGTGTATTCTTCTCCCTGGTATTCCATCTTCTGCATGCACCTATTTTATGTGAAATACCAACCAGTAGTAGCATATGCAGATCCCAAACTAAAGCTTATCCTTACAATAATAGCTTTCTTATCAACCGTTAGATCACTACGCCTTCCACACATTTGATCTGTCACTTCGTTTGAAATAACCCCTTCCCTTAATGTTCTTCACTGACTATTAATAAATTATGAACAAACAGCAAAAATAATTACCCTTTCACCTAGGAAAACACTGGTGAGTACGTCTTAATGGTCTACCAGTGACAGACAGCTTTCCGGAGCATAATGGATGCAAATGTGCAACAGGATATGGGTAGGTTATTTTCACACAAGCTGTCACTTGTCACACAAATTACATGGGTTCCTATTAGCTACTTAATTCACAGATTTCAAAAAAAAAAAAAACAACCACAAATTCCACTCACAATACCTGCATCCTTCCTGGATCAGAACCAACCCACGAAAGCACCGAAGAATGAAAGGCTTTCAGGAACGGCACATTGTCTGTAGGTAGGAAAATTCTCCTTTGAGTCATGGAAATCATATTGGGCACAGTTGTCCAAGGATTCAAAAGTCTTCAGAGGAAGAGAGGGAGACCTGAGATTATGAGAGAAGCCCGAATCTAGATGCTGTACCTGAGCAGCAACTCGGCAAGTCAGCTGAGTGGTTTATGGGTCTGCCAGGCATGGGCAAGGTGAGCCTGGCAGGCCGCTGCTTGCATTACTCAAAGGGAATGCAAAGGTCACCTGCTTAATATCATCCATCTAGACTGAACAGAGTGGAGCCTTCCATGCACATTCCTGAGGAGCAGTGACAGGAACTGCAGGCCTCAGAGCCTGTGCTACTGGAGGCCCTGAGGCCTGAGGCTGCAGCTCTTAGGCCAACTTTGCCCAGGGTTCTGTTGCCATCTTAAGAAACTAGCAGATACTTTTGCAAACTGACCGCAGTTTATCACAGTTCTTATATCTCAGAGTTGGTGGGGTTTTTTTGTTTTTTGTTTTTTTGAGACGGAGTCTCACTCAGCCACCCAGACTGGAGTGCAATGGTGCATTCTCTACTCACTGCAACCTACGCCTCTCAGGTTCAAGAAATCCTCTAGCCTTAGCCTCCCAAGTAGCTGGGATTACAGGTGCATGCCACCACGTCTGCCTAATTTTTTTGTATTTTTAGTAGAGACAGGGTTTCACTATGTTGGCCAGGCTGGTCTCAAACTCCTGACCTCAGGTGATCCGCCCATCTTGGCCTCCTATAGTGCTGGGATTACAGGGTGAGCCACCAGGCCTAGCCAAATTGGTATATTTTTAAGTTTTCCTTTCTTATAATAATAATTGCTAACACTGATCTAGTACTTAGCATATACCAGGCACTGTTCTAAGCAGTTTCTGTGTATTAACACATGTACATACAGAATCACAGAAAGTTTTATCTGGATGGAGCCTTAGACATTGAGGTGGAAAGAGCCCTGGACTTATGTTAGGAGGAATGAGTAGTTTGTCACCCATTAGCTGCGTGACCTTGAGTGAGTCCTGCTTCTCTCTAGGCCGCAGTTTCTCATCTGTTATGGTGGTGAGATGGATGAGAGACGATGAATAGGCAGCCATATGAGTGCTAACTCTCATCCAGTTGAGCTGTCTTGGGCACTATGTTAAGTGGGATTCTGAGCAGGTGTGGGAGAGTGCCACAATTGATTATCAATGTCTGCCATGATGAGCATCTTCAGAATAAAATAAGTATGTACAAGCACCTAGTATAGTAAGTATCTGGTACACTGTTGATATTCAGTTAAGTAGAAGCTACTATTGGTATTTTCATCATCATCCTCAGTCTGTCAATTCCAAACTGAGTTAACATTTTTTAATTCATGATTTGTAACTTGAACATACACTTGCATGCAAAACTGATTATCATAATTTTTCTTAAGGAATAAACTTGAGCTCCTTCTCAATGAAATATCATTTAAATCTTTATTATAGAAAATTCCAAAAATATACAAAAATAGAGACTATTGTAATAAACTCCCATGGACCCACTGACAAATTTCAAGAATTATCAATTCATGGCTAATCTTGTCTCATCTATGTCCCCACCCATGGACCCCTCTCTCAGCCAATCTGGATGTTTTAAAACAGGTTCCAGATATCATGTCATTTCATCTGTAAATATATCAATGATAGAAACATTTTTTTTACAATTTTTAAAGCATTTGTTTTTAATTGGATGAAATGGCAACAGTAAAGCATGATTAGGAAGTTATTTCCTCACCTACCTAATAACATTCCAGAAAAGTAAAAAAAACAAGTTTATGTATTAAATAATAATAATAATAAGAGGCTGGCTCAGGAGGCCACGTGGGGACTGAGGTATGCATGATTTATTATAGCTACACTAAGTGAGTTATTCCACTCTTCGAGATATTTATGACACTGCTAAAACACTGAATACATCAACATCAGAATTAATCATGAATAATATTTAATTAGTGCTTGACAAGGATCAATTTGGCAACTCTTTTTGTTCTCTCTCCTTCCCCCGTATAGAAAAATAGTCATAAACTAAAGTGTTTTATTTTTTCCATCTGCTTCTGGTAAAGCGCATCCCTGAATTGCTAACTTAGTTGAGATCTCCTGAACTTTCATATACCCAGGTAATTAGACTCAGATGCTGTCCGGACTGCGATTATAAATCAAGTGTGTGTATGTAAGCAGAAAACAGACTGCTCGCGCTGAGAGCTGGTGTCACTATTTCTCACGGACCTGCCCATGGAGCAGACAGGCCCCCAGGTCTGAGCAGAGCAGAAAGAAGTTTTCATATCACCGCCATGCCATGGAAGCCCCTGCTCTCACCTCTCCAGCCTCCAGAAAGCACTGATTATATATAATAATATATCACATATAATAATACATAATCAGCAGGCTTAAGACTTTATTTACAAAAGAAAAAAGCCCTTTGGGGCACTCGAGCAATAATTCTGCCCAGAAATATGCTAGGTACAAACCAAGGAGCCTAAGATGCATGGTGCAAGCCAGGAGACTAAGTCACAGGGGAAAGCACACAGCGATAGCCTCTTTCCAGCCAGGCTGTTGACATTCAGAGCATCTGGCGTCCCAAAGAACTTCGGTGGCACTGTGTACCACTTCCCAATCAGTGTATTTGTTCTACAGGGGAATAATTAGCAGAACCTTAATTCATGGTTTCATAACAATATGTGCATTCATTTAATTTTAACAGAACAGCACTTTTTGTTTTTGTTTTGTATTGTTTTTTCGAAGTGGAACCTCGCTCTGCCGCCCAGGCTGGAATGCAGTGGTGTGATCTCGGCTCACTGCAACCTCCGCCTTTCAGGTTCAAGTGATACTCCCACCTCAGCCTCCCAAGTAGCTGGGATTACAGGCGCCTGACACCACGCCCGAATAATTTTTGTATTTTTAGTAGAGACAGGGTTTCACCCTGTTGGCCACGCCCTGGTCTTGAACTCCTGACCTCAGGTGATCCACCCACCTCAGCCTTTCAAAGTGCTGTGATTACAGGCGTGAAGCACTGCGCCTGGCCCAGAACAGCAATTTTTGTTTCAGTTAACTTGATATTTTAAATAATGGAGCCAAAGGTGCCTGGCCTTCTGAAAATATCTGAAAGGGGGTGTTAAATGGTTGTTTTTAACTTGGAGGCTGTTAATCTAAGGGATCTCCTTTTCTTTATGTCTGAGTCATGTCAAGTAAAACTACGGTTGAAATGCGTACTGGAGCCAATGCCCAATAGGTCATCTTGGGAAGGCCGGAGACCTGGAATCAGCCAACACTGGTTAAGGAGTTCTATGTACCAAGCATGGCACATTCTGTATCTTCTATAAGCCTCACAATAACCCAAAGGGGGAGCTCAGGTGGTTACAGGGGGTTTCCAGAGTCACTGAACTAATACATATGAGTTAGGTCCGATCTCAGTGTCCACTTCTACTTCTGACCCAACAGTCCAAGTTTATACCACACAAGCTGATCCCCAAGAATGGATCTTCCATATTCACAACTATAATAATGAATATTTATTGAACACTACGTGCTAAGA
The DNA here is from genome assembly GCF_001604975.1 of Cebus imitator. Classification (NCBI taxonomy): domain Eukaryota; kingdom Metazoa; phylum Chordata; class Mammalia; order Primates; family Cebidae; genus Cebus; species Cebus imitator. Next base: position 285,441 of record NW_016107836.1, read on the forward strand.
ACTTTATAGGCCTCACCTCATTTAATCCTCACCTTATGTTGTTCTTAACCCTCATTTTGCAGACATAAAAAACAAAAATAAAAAAACAGGCTTAGAAAGGATAAGTAAGGCCAGGCACGGTGGCTCACCTCTGTAATCCCAGCACTTTGGGAAGCTGAGGCGGGTGGATCACCTGAGGTCAGGAGTTCAACACCAGCCTGGCCAACATGGTGAAATCTCATCTCTACTAAATATACAAAAATTAACTGGGTATATATCCAAAGGATTATAAATCATTCTATTATAAAGACACATGTACACATATGTTTACTGAGGCACTGTTCACAATAGCAAAGACTTGGAACCAACCCAAATGCCCATCAATGATAGACTGGATAAAGAAAATATGGCACATACACACCATGGAATACTATGCAGCCATAAAAAAGGATGAGTTCATGTTCTTTGCAGGGACATGGATGAAGCTAGAAACCATCATTCTCAGCAAACTAACACAAGAACAGAAAACCAAACACCACATGTTCTCACTCATAAGTGGGAGTTGAGCGATGAGGACACATGGACACAGAGAGGGAAACATCACATAACAGGGCCTGTTGGGGGGTTCGGGGGGTGGGATAGCATTAGGAGAAATACCTAATGTAGATGACGGGGTGATGGCTGCAGCAAATCACCATGGCACGTCTGTAACTATGTAACAAACCTGCATGTTCTGCACATGTACCCAGAACTTAAAGCATAATTTTTTAAAAATACAAAAATTAGCTCGGTGCAGTGGATGTGCCTGTAATCCCAGCTACTAAGAGGCTGAGGCAAGGGAATCACTTGAGCCCAGGAGGTGGAGGGTGCAGTGAGCCGAGATTGCATCATTGCACTCCAGCCTGGGCGACAGAGAAAGACTCCGTCGCCAAAAAAAAAAAAAAAAAAAGAAAGAAAGGAAGTAACTTGCCCATGGTCACACAGGGAAGCCATCTGAACTGCAGGGACTTCCTTCAGTCATTCTCTTACACCTACCCAAAAAACAAATTAGGCCACACCCTCACCATTTCATGAGTGGTATGATACTCTGAAGCTATGAGCTCCCATAAACTTGTGAATACTGCTGACTGCTGGGGGCAAGTGCTGGATGAGTTTTGTGACATGTAAGAAAGGACACAATTAAGTGGAATTCCAAGCCCTCCAACTGAGAACATTCAACACACACAGAACTCACAAGGACACCAGCAAATGATGCATACAAACTACAGTTGAATGATTCTTCACAAGGGGAAAGAATGGAATGATGGGAACTGACCAGAGTTATCATAAGAAGCTAAGGTCTCAGAAGATACGATTGAAATAAAAATTCTGTTTTTACCCTTCTGATGCCAAATGCTGAATTTCCCTCTCTCCTGGCTTGGGAGATCAGGTCAGTCGATCTTGTTTCTGCCTCACTGGCTTTTCCACATGCAACTTGATAGCTTCTGGAAACAAACCAATGAATATAAGATCATCAAAGTGTATTATTTTAATTAAAGGAGGGTCCTATGTGGTGGAGCAGGGCGGGGGGGCAGTAAGTCTGTTAGTGGCCAACCCAAGTAGCAGGTGAGAATATACTTAGCATGGTCTCTGTCTGGCCAGTCCCTTCCAGTTCTGCCGCCACATCCCGGTCCCTGACTGGACCCAGTTCTGCTCTGAACCCACAGCAAACTGGGTCAACCCACCTAGAACCTTACATGTGACATTATCCAGATATGTCTCGAAAAATGCGAAGTTCGTGCTTCAAAGCAGTCATCACCACAAACACTAAAAGATAGGCTTGAAATGTAATAGGGCTTTGAAAAAGAAGAGAGAAAAAAAAAGAAGGAAAGTCTAGGCTGCCAAAAAAATTAATTGGCATTGTTGTAAAATTGTATTGCACAGCGAGAATACAAATATTATTCATGTTAAGGAAAGGGTTGACCTAAGATGTGATTTATAGGCACTTCAAATGCAGTACAGGAAGTAGACGGAAAAATTAGGGTGCGAGGTCACTGAGTAGGCAAGAGTCAACTTAAGGGTAAAGTTAAAAACTTTAGGAAGGGAGCACACAGTTCATCTTGCCATATTAAATTAAGATCTGTCTGCACTTTGAAGAAAAGGAAAAAGTCAGATATTAAGGTGGGTATGTTACTAAAGGCGTTTTCTTATCAACAAGCAAGTAAGTAGGAAAAATTTCATAAGGGATGAGAAATGCCTAAAGGATGTTTCGTAAAGAAAATAGGGAGGGGGGTTGATGCAATCCATGAATCAACTGTGTTATCAGTCAGTAATGTGAACAAACAACAGTTACAAGTCAAGGGGCTTTAGCAGCACTGCCCTGAGCATAAGCAAGGAATCCAAACTGCATTTTGTTTTTAGGGATGTGTTGTTCATTTTTTTATTAAAATGGTCGAAATTGGACTGGACAGTTCTCAAGCTTATCACTGGCCAAGAAGAGGCGATCGAGACAGAAAGGGATGTTGGGGAGTGAAGATAAGGGATTCAGCTCTAAGTCATCTGCTCTCTGGCTGTCCTGTTTCAACCCAGTTTGCCTTAAAAGTTCTCTTCCTAACCCCCACCCCCACCCCTACACTGAGAATATGAATGTTTCCCAGAGAACCACTAGAGGGCAGAGTTCTGTGATGTTGTTAATTAACTCTGATTAATTTCAGAGTTCTGAAATTAATAACTGCTTAACCAATCATCGCAGCCACCACCAGGAGTCATCACAAGAAAGACGGTGACTGTTTCCCCTATGCCAATGTCCACATAAAGCGAAACAGCCAAGACCTCTGAAGGGCCCTGTCATCCTCTTAGGTGAAGAAAATCAAGACTGTGGCAGCCAGGGGCACCATCACTACCTAACACTCCATGCAGAAAGAGATCAAGAGGAGCAGAGGCTCTGAGACATGGAATCAGATGTAGCACTCGCCCCTGGGGAGGGGCTTCCCCTAGGCAGGCAGGGCTCCCCTCCTTCACACATCTGAGGCTGCTTTTCCTCCAATCTTTCTACAGCCCTGCAACCTTCTCTTACAGCCTTCTCCATACCCCTGATGCTCCTTTTACTGTGGTTCATCTGCATATAAAAATGTTGGGTGATGGCCAGGCGTGGTGGCTAACACCTATAATCCCAGCACTTTGGGAGCCCGAGGCATGTGGATCACAAGATCAGCAGTTCGAGACCAGCCTGGCCAACATGGTGAAAATCCGCCTCTACTAAAAATACAAAAATTAGCTGGACGTGATGGTGGGCATCTGTAGTTCCAGCTACTCAGGAGGCTGAGGCAGGGGCAGGGGAATCACTTAAACCCAGGAGGCAAAGGTTGCAGTGAGCCAAGATTGCACCACTGCGATCGCCTGGGTGACAGCGCAATACTCCGTCTCCAAAAAGAAAAAAAAAAAAAAACACATTGGGTGAGAAAGGACAGGAAATCAGGACCATCAACTCTGGTGCAAAAGCATCACTCCTGTGTGGCCCACATTTAGAACTCCCACTGTCCTCTGTCGTCTGTAGGATTGTTGGTCTGAAGCTGCCACAGTCAAAGTTGCAGGTGGCATCCTGGGGGCTGCCGTGGTGCAGAGAAGATGGGGCCAAGGGAAATCTGAATGGGCCCCTTGGCATCAGTCCTGGGCTGCCTCCTTTGGCTCCCACAAAACCCAATCCCTCTGGCCTCTAACAGCATTCTCATGCTGGAAGATTAGGGAGGGTGTTCTCAGGCCCTGAGTCCTTCCACTGCCCCTGCCTGAAAACCCTGACCACCAAGGCCATTGCTAATTACCAATCATCACCCACCCTTGCAGTAAGGGTCCTCATTAACCCAAGTCCTCCCAGCACGTCTAGCAGAGAGAAATCTGATCTCAGCCAACGGTGTGGGAAGGGGCAATGGGAATTATCTCCTTTCATTTAAACCTGAGTTAGAGTTTTAGGCCACCTATAATTAAAACGTTCATCCAGGCGGCCTCCGATGAACTGCCCTAAGCTTCAGTTTCCTAACCTGTTACAAGGAGAGAGTAGGATTAGCTATCTGATGAATCACTAAGAGGCGGGACTGAGACAATGAGGTAGTCCTTGTACAGCCCTGAGTGCTGGTTACTTTTCAGTCCGTAACTGCAAATCTCCGGCGGGAAGAGGCTGCCATCTCCTGGGATGTCCAGCTTTCCCACCGAAGACTAGGACACAAAGCGCTGTGGCCTCCGCATAAGCAAGTCCATTCTGCCCATCCCCCAAAAATGACTCCATACTCATCTTGTGACCTCATAAAAAGACGCTCAGCTTCCTCATCTGTAAAATAACAAAGCAACTACATAATTCCTAAATTCCTTAGGGCTCCCAGAACAATCCATGATCCAAAACGATGTCTAGGAGCACATCTGCCACTTTTGCAGCCATGCCCCATTACAAGTCTTAAGCTTGTGGGCACTTAAAAACCCCAGATCTTTCTCACAAGAGCTATCCCTCAAATAGGCCTTCATCATCCCCAGCAGAATGTTTGTCCTTTAAGAGGATTTTGATTTTTTTCTTCTTGGGTGTCTCAGTGCAGTGGTCCAGTCTGCTAAGATCATGCTGAATCTCCACTCGGTCATGAATGGAATCTGCTTCTCTCCCAGTTTTAAGTCATCTCTATATTGCAGGGGAGGGGGTGTATCCAGGGCAAAGCTATGTATTTTCACGTCCCATTTCTTTTCATGACCAAATAATGAAAGAGGGAGGAGATTTTTCCATGCAAAGCTAAGAACTGAGAATCCAGGGGTAGACACAGTGATGGGTCTGCCGTGTCTACCCATCTACCCAGGGGAGGCTCTGCTGTGCCAAAAGCACACAGATGCAAAAAGCTTGGCCTTTCAGGTCAGAGGGATCAGGGTGAGTCCAGTTTCTCCATTTTCTACAAGGTCTCAGCCATGTGACCTAACACTCTTGGCTTCAGTTTTCTCTTCCGTAAAATGAAGAGCGTAATCACGCCCACCTCATCATCATCATAATTTCACAGGGTCCTTTCTGTAGGCCAGGCGCTGCGCCAGGAACTTTGCATGCATCATTGCATTCATCTTCACAGCCTCCTTGTGAAGGAGATTTGCTTCTCACCATATTGCAGGCAAGGAAACTGAGGCCTAGAGGAGTCAAGCGGCTCCTCCTAAACCACACCATAAGTTGGCAATGGAGCTGGCGTGAGAACCCTTCTCTTACCTGGTAGGGTTGCTGTCAAAGTGAATGAGATGATTTGCATAAACAGGAGCATAGGGGCTGGCAGGTAGGGTAACTCCTGTTATTACTGTTTTTAGTAGTAGTAGTGGTAGTAGTGGCGGTAATGTTTAGTTTGGTTAATTCAGGGCCCCTGTCCCTCCTGCTGTTCACTTTTGGCCACATTTTCATAACGAAACCCAAGCAGGAAGTGGCACAGTAGGACAAACACAGGCCTACAGCCAGCTAGTTGCCAGCTGTGTGACCTTGGGAAAGTTACATAATGTCTCTCAGCCTCAGTTTCCACACCTACAACCTGAAGGTCCTGAGAGTACAAGTAGGACTGATGTAGACTGGGAAGATAAAACTAAGTATTTGCATAGCTATATAGTTATAACAGGCAAGGCCCATATACATAGATATTACGTTCTATATTATACGTATCATATATTATATATTATAATAATTATATAATTGTACTCTTTATGAAAGGAGATATATTTGTGCAATTTGTTCATTGCTTTCCTCCTGAGGAAAGAGCATGATGTTTAGGCTAAATTAGGCCTCTGGAATAGATTTCTATAAGTAATTCAGGGTGGGCTCCCCTGCGTTCTACCCACTACCGACCCACCCCAACACACAGACACGCACACGGAAAACTCTCAGAGCTTCTCGTCAGAGTAGAATAAGCCATTCAATCCTGGCTCTGACATTCATCCTACATGATCTGAGTCAAATCAATGGGACTACAGAAAACCTACCTCAGTGGGGAGGTTGTGAAGATCAAATGAGAAAATACATGTAAAAAAAGACTTAAAAAATCAAAAGCGCAATTATCATGATAGCCCCGGACGAAAGGACATAACATGGGGTGTTTCATTAAATGACACAGCCTGGTGAAGAACTGAAATAAACATTTTTTAAGCTAATATTTGTCACTCTTCATACTGAAACTGAAACCTGAGTCTAATGACTAATGACCAAACTATGTCAGAGCCCCCAAATTGCACACCATTTCTGTCTCCATGGCCTCCAGCAGGCTCTAGTCTTACCCCCGGGAGTTACATTTGCATTTTTGTTTTAGGCCAAGTTATCCATTCGATATGCCAACTTGGAATAAGCCCTGGCAGCTCCATGTGCAATGATAAGTGATCACAGGATCGTTTCCCGGGGCTGAGAAGCTCTGCCCATAGCAAGGATATCAGCAGGTTAGGTCACCCCACAGCAGGGAAAGCAGAAGAGTTTATGTATTACCCGGGTTTCCAGAGTTGGATAACTAAACCATCAGTGCTCAGATCCCACGGCTAACACAGAGCAAAGAGGGTCTTCAGAAAGAAATCTCGGGAGAAGTAGGCTTATTTAAAAATTCCTCCCCAGGCCATCCTTATAATAACCCAAGCAGTGGTTTCTGTAAAAGCCGGATTAGATGGTCCTGGTCTGCCTTTTAGAAGTTTCCACAACAGATGGAGGAACACAGCTTTAGAGGAAAGTATAGCTCACATCCGTCCACATTCATTACTGGCCCGCTTCTCCAAATGCTATATGTTATCTTGAGCCTGTTTGTTTTTATCTGTCAGAGTGGTTTATTGTTAGGGAAATAGGGTGTCAGCTGTCTCTTCCCCACCATCAAAGCCGCTTCATTAAAGTTAATAGTGTTTGACTTGCAGAGATCTCTTACCATGGTAACCCAAGAAAGCTCCTGCTGGCTGTTATTTTTCCGGCAGTAAAGGCACCAAATGGATGCAATTGCTGCATTAATCTTTTAGGAAGAGGAGAGAGGAAAAAAAAACAACATTGTGTGACTCTGCCTAGTAGGTGCTCAATAAATGCACCTTGAATTCATGAGGCTAACTCTACCCTCCTGTGAGGGACAGGATGTGGAACCAAACGACCTGGGTCCTGAACCTGCCACTCAAGGTTCTGTGGCCTGTGGCTTGTCACTCCCCCAGGCTCAACTTTAGTTTACTCATCTTAGAAATAAAGGGGATGGATTATGAGAAAGGCTTTTTTGTCCAAAAGTCATCTCACAAGGAAGCCTGATATATAAAATCAGTAAAAACAAATTAAATTTACCTCTGGATAAAGAGAGGGAAACCAGAAGTCCTATATCCTCTGCATTCTGCCTTCCTCAATACTTCTACCACCTAAACCTCATTCTTTTCCTTCCCGCAGGAGGTCCTGAGCAACCTCTGTGGGCTGCCACGCCCACCCTGGACTTCCTGGAATAGCATTTGAAATCTACTAGTCTGAAGGAACTCTCACTAAGGTCCTTTCTACTCAGAGTATGGCTTCAGTGCTTAAGCTGTAGTTAAACCACATGAAGACAGTTTCTAATCAGCATAATCACTTTATGGAAGAGTTTCTGCTTAGTGCCTTACAGACATGAAACAGGGTTTTGCTTTGTTTTCTGTGTTTTGATCTTCTAATCACTGCTTTCCACTATTGCTGTCAAATCTCCCTTCCCTACTTAAGTAGTGGATCTCAGGCAAGTTCCATCACTTCTTGGTCACTGTCACTTACTGCTAGTTAGTTCAGTTTTTGTCAATCCTGACTCGGCTTATGTCTCATCCCCTCGCTCCCTGGCAGGGTGCTGGAGCTGGAAGTGTGACTCTCTGGGGTGCATCTTCACCATGTGGGTCACCCTCTTGGGTGGGAGAACCAGCAGGAGACAAGCCTGAGAGCCCTGCACCCGCGTGCTCCTGACCACGACACACTAAGGCATCCTCGCCACATCAACCAGTGCTGTGTGGGTGGCTCCAGGCCCGGCCCTCCCTGCACCTTGCCACCTGTCTCCAGTTCTCTTCTCTGCACCAGGAGGCCAAGGGACAGATCTACAAGCACTCGACCAAACACATGTCCAACAGGGAAACTAAAGCCAGTTTTCCCTTCTTGCAAGTAAGAAGAAATATCTCCCCTCATTTAATGTGTTGCAGGAATTCCCCTGCCAATTGTCATTCCCTCCCTTTGGAAAGAGGAGAAAGCCATGAATACTATTCCCCCAAAAGGGTGCAACCAAGAGAACCCTCTCCCTCTTTCCCTCCCACCATCACCTTTGCAAAAGGCCTTCAGGATAAGAGGCGGCTGAGTCAACAGCTGGAGCTAGGAGGTCTGAGTGGGCTGCCCTGTAGTAGCCTGGGTGTTAGGGGACTGAAGAAGGGAAGGGGAGACGGCCACAACTGTCACTGGCTTTCTTTAAAATGTAGCATTTGCAATGGGGGCTCTAGTTGCCAAATCCAATACCACAGGAAAAATCCCACAAAACATCCTGTACCTATGTAATACTAGGATGTCTATCAGAATATACTCATGTTTATGCGTGTGGCTTAGACTTGGGTGGGTACCAGCACAGTGCACCTGTGTAAAACTGAAGAATCCCAAACCATATGTTGAGTTTTATTTTTTTGGCCCAAGCCTCTGAGGGAGAAGATAAAACTAAAGCAAAGAGAACCAGTCACTCATTCATTCATGCATACTGTCCACGAGCCTTTCCGTGTACAGGCAGGTGCTGAGCACTTGAGTGAGGCAATGGAAAATAAAGCATGGTCCCTGTCCATTATTATTCAGAACCATAGAAAGAATTCCACTGGTATAACAAGAAATTTTCATAATCCCATAGCTCATTAGGATCCTCACAATAACCTCAGAAGATGGCCAAGGTACATATAATCACCGTTTTAACACTGAGAAACAGAAAATGGCAAGTTTAAGTGACTTCCCTAGTCCCACAGCTAGAAAAGTGCAGGACAATGACTAAAATTTAAATTATCTGCGGGTCCCAGACTGTTTCTGTTTGCCCAAACCAAAACAAAATGAATCTGTGATGTCCTTGTGTCTGCCATTGCAATGGCTCTATATCCCACATTTTCAAGGATTCTTTCAATTTCAAATATTCTGTTCCCTTGTCTTTCAGATTTTGCTTGTCAGACCACTTGTACTAATTATGAAAATCACTTGGCCCAGTGCCGTAGCTCACGTCTGTAATCCCAGCGCTTTGGGAGGCCGAGGTGGGTGGATTGAGGTTAGGAGTTTGAGACCAGCCTGGCCAACATGATGAAACCCCTTCTCTACTAAAAACACAAAAATTAGCTGGGTGTAGTGGCAGGCGCCTGTAGTCCCAGCTACTCAGAAGGCTGAGACAGGAGAACTGCTTGAACCCGGAAGGCAAAGGTTACAGCGAGCCAAGATCGCACCACTGCACTCCAGCCTGGGCAACAGAGTGAGACTCTGTCTCAAAAAAAAAAAAAAAAAAAAAAAAAAATACAGTTACTCATATTAGTTTTAGGTTCAAAAAAACAACTATCATAGACCATCTATATTATTTCAAACGGTTTAAGTCCTATTTAGGCTTTATAGCATCAAGACTAGGCAAGAGTCTCAATTTTTCAATCTATACATCCTTTGGTGTAGAAAATGATTTCACTACACACATTATTTAAGCGATTCTGAAACCAACCTAATGTTCTTTTTATTAATCTTTTTCCTGTTTCAGAGCCTTCCATCAGGCATTCCTGTCAGGCTTCTGAAGGGTCCCATATGCGCACTTCCAGTTCAGAAATGTGTTCTTTTTTGGTTCATTGGAATTCTTCAGAATATCTGGCACTGAAACATATTGGCTTTAATTAAAAGGCTATGATTTCTGTGAATTCCCATTAAGCTAGTGAAAGAAATCTGTTTTTAAAAAACTTAACACATTAAGATACAGTTGTACTAAAAAATGGTTCATGTTTAAAAGGCTACTTAAGTAGATGAAAATAAGCTGCCTGTTATAAAAAGCTGCTCATTTTTAGTAAAATCCTTCATTTCTAAATAGAGGGGTTTTTATTACATATGTGCCCAATTAGCCATAAAAACTCAACTAGACATGAACCATGCAATCCAACCATCCGCCTGTTGATGTTAAAACATAGATCCTATTAACAGAAATGTAACGTAAATGGTTAAAAGTGATAAAGTACATAATTCTAAGCTGATAGGTTGAAATATGATACTGCTCTATACCAATGACAAATCAGTTTTGAATTATGATTCCAGTAAAGTTTGAAATAGCTCAAGCATGTTAATTAGTGATCCAAAGCTCAGGAACTGCATTATATATTATATTCAGTCACACCTCTTTGCCCAGGAGCAAAAGCATATTCTCTAACATTCAGAAAAAGAGAAAGCCATGTAAATCCTCTTCAATTCTAGGTTCTGGATGCCCTAGACATGCCTCACTTAATTTTCCCCATTCAACTTACTTACCTTTAAAAGGCGTTAGAACGCAAGGCAGTTTCTTAAGAAACAATATTTAAGAGGACGCTTAAAGTACAAAGACGTTCACTAGTTACAAGGGAAATGCACAGAGAGATCAGTATAACCACCTCTCTCCATATCTGTGCCCCTATGTGACACGGTCACACAGCCATGGAGGGTAACAAAGAACTGGGGTAACAAAGCCGGAGGTAACAAAGAACCGGGAGGAAGACGTTGGAACCATTTCTTACTAGCTTTAACAGAGATAAATGCAAGCTTATGCACCTAACTTTTATTATGAAAATCACGCCCTATATATTTTGGAGACAGGCTCAAGCCCATCAAGAATATTCTGATGGCTCACCAATGAACTGCAGTTCTTGTTTTGATCATCACTGCTGTAGGTGCTTATAATATTAAAGGCAGGACTGCTTTTATAAGTATTCATAAATTGGATACAAATTTGATTGTTTTAGAAAACAAACTAAACTCCAATCATCTCAATGAACTGTCTCATCTTTTAAAATGGCCACAGGTTGGGCACGGTGGTTCACGCCTGTAATACCAGCATTTTGGAAGTCTGAGGCTGGTGGACCACGAGGGTCAGGAGTCTGAGACCAGCCTGGCCAATACGGTGAAACCCCATCTCTACCAAAAATACAAAAAAATATCTGGCATGGTGGTGCATGCCTGTAATCCCAGCTACTGGGGAGGCTGAGGCAGGAGAATGGCTTGAACCCAGGAGGTGGAGGTTGCAGTAAGCTGAGATCATCCCAATGCACTCCAGTGTGGGTGATAGAGCAAGACTCTGTCTCAAAAAAAAA
>NW_016107836.1:298953-305194 GCF_001604975.1 Cebus imitator
TAATCCCAGCACTTCAGCAGGCCAACGCAGGCAGATCACCTGAGGTCAGGAGTTTGAGACCAGCCTGATTAATATGGTGAAACCCCATCTCTACTAAAAATACAAAAACATTAGCCAGGCGTGGCAGTGCATGCCTGCAGTCCCAACTACTTGGGAGGCTGAAGCAGGAGCATCACTTGAACCTGGGAGGTGGAGGTTGCAGTGAGCCACAATAGTGCCACTGCACTTCAACCTAGGCACCAAAAAAACAAAAATAGCTAGGCATGGTGGCAAGTGCCAGTAATTCCAGCTACTGGTGAAGCTGAGGCAGGAGGATCCCTTGAGCCCAGAAGTTCAAGACTGCAGTGAGCCATGATCATACCATTGCACTCCAGCCTGGGCAAGAGAGGGAGACCCTGTCTCTAAAAAAAATAAAATTAAATGGCCATAAAACAGCATCCTGAAGCTTGATCATCCAATACTAGCATCTCTCACCCTCAAAATCCATTCTTCCGGTCTAATCCAAATCCTGTTTGCCTCAATTCAGTAAATTTCCTCTGGTTTTTTATCCATTGTGGAAAAAAAGAAACATTGTAACACTGTTATCCAAACATCATGCTACCAGGTAAATTTAGAGATTAGCTAGGAATAGTGTGCCCCAACATGGGACCTAGTCTCTGGCAAAATTACCGGAGCCGAGGCCAAACAGTGTGGTCTAACTGGTGTCCTTCAACCATTTTCTTAGAGAAGATGGAAGCGAAAATCAGCATGTGAACAGTGCTGAATCAGTCTACTTAGTTTTTATAAAGCAAGCTCATTGAGTATGAACACTTCCATTCAAAGTTCACCAAATGTTACTGTGGCTTTACAAAGCCAGAGTAAAATAAAATGTGAAACTCAAGAAAGAGATTCTGTCATTGCTGGGGTCCTATTAAAGCCCAAGTTCATTCCCTCCTCCCCATTTCCTGTGGTACCTCTTCAGAGCGGCATCAGATCCTACCTGGATCATTGCAGTAGCCTGCTAACTGGTCCCTCTGCTGAGTCTCTCATCTTTCACATTGCTGAACGGTTAATCTCTTCAGCTCTGATCAAATTACCTCCCCATCAAAAATGTGAATCATGGGTTCTTACTGCCTGTCAACAGACTTACGGTCACATACCTTAGCTTGGGATTCCTATCCATGTTTAAAGGCCTAGACCAGAGATATTCCATCTTTGAAAAGATGAAATATGGAAAAGCAGAAAAGGAGTTCCCGGATCACAAACATTCAGTAAACGTTCTCTGTTATCATTGTTGCCGCCTTCATTGTGAGTGTGTCATGAAGTCTTTAATATTGACAGATGGATTATGGGATTTTAACAATAACTTTCTTATGATACCTAATTACTTTTTTCTTTTCTTTTTTTTTTTTTTTTTTTNTGCAATGTCTGAACCATGTAATTTTACACTGTTTTGCTCTGTCTCCTGCAAGAGCATTTGAACTTTCACCTCCCCTCCTTTTTCTTAGACAGAGTCTCACTCTGTCATCCACACTAGAGTGCAGTGGCACAATCTCGGCTCACGGCAACCTCTGCCTCCCAGGCTCAAGCAATTCTCCTGCCTCAGCCTCCTAAGTAGCTGGGATTACAGGTGTATACCACCATCCCCGGCTAATTTTTTTTTCCTATTTTTAGTAGAAATGGGGTTTTACCATGTTGGCCAGGCTGGTCTAGAACTCCTGACCTCAGGTGATCCACCTACCTTGGCCTCCCAAATATTTTTTATTTTCTGTCATAGGTAATTGTATGTATAATTTCCCCGGGTAGACTATGATGAGCTCCTAGCATAGATTTTATTTCATTTACCTTTTTTTTTTTTTTTTTAGACGGAATCTGGCTCTGTCACCCAGGCTGAAGTGCAATGGAACCATCTCAGCTCACTGCAATCTCCCACTCCCAGGTTCGAGTGATTCTCCTACCTTAGCCTCTGAGTAGCTGGGATTACAGGAACCTGCCATCATGCACGGCTAAGCTTTATATTTTTGTAGAACCAGGGTTTCACTGTGTTAGCCAGAATGGTCTCGAACTCCCGACCTCATGATCCGCCCGCCTCGGCCCTCATTCCCGTTTATATCCTTCCTGTGATAATACTAGGCCTTTACACAAATATATTTGAAGAAAAATGTGAAATATTGCATCAAGCCACAAGGGGGCACAGTTGAGCTATCTTAATAGAATCATCCCACAGTAATAAAGGTTTACAGGTTTTAGAATTGAAATTTTTCTCCCTTGAAAGTGTAAGTCTGTTTAAAGTAAATATATATGCCTTATGTGTGATTACAAATATATACATGTTAATACAGAAATATGACTGTAATATAGTTAATTTTTAAAAGCAAACAGTAGAATATATATGATTGAATTTTTGTAAATTATCTATCTTAAATATACACAGAAAAAAAGCCTGGAAGAACAGCCTGGAAGTTGGCAGCTCTTATAGCTCAGGAAGTTGGGAGTATGGAGGTTTTTACTTTCCAATCTGCACCTTTCTGGATTTTTTTAAATAACCTATATATACTAATTTTATAATCAGAAAAAGAAAGGTATTTACTTTAGAAATACCTTTATTTTATGGCAAAATATTTATTTTATTCTTTCTTGCCATCTCATCTCCAATTCCATGTTTCGTGTACTTAAAAGCAAATATACAATTTTGGGTATTTTCTGATAGATTAAAGAGATTCCCAAACTCTCTTGGCACACAGTGCCCTCAGTGTCTCAGCAATTTTTCATGGTACCCTAGGGAGGAAAGAAATAGCTAATGGTCCCATTTTTTAAATGGTGAAGTCCAAACAACTTAATAAGCATTTATGTCCTAACAATTTAATAGCCATTTGAAAAATTAATACACATACTTTGAAAAAAAAATTTTATTCCATTCTTAACTAATCACAATTACTTATTAATGGAGTGTGCAAACCCATTGGTCATTCTGAAAATTTCTTAAACTCTGAAATAAGATTGGACACTGCCTGCTACCCTGATTTTCTATTCCACGTTGATTTTCATTTGGTACTCAATTTTTATCACAGCAACTACCAAAATGCCAGCTTCGAAAAGAAATGATATCATTGAAAGGAATGAAGCACAATGTAATGATGAAATTATGAACACCTTGAGCTAGTAGTTCATAGGCATCCCCAATGTAGATACTGAATGTAATTGTGTTTTCCCGCCGGGCATGGTGGCTCACGCCTGTAATTCCAGCACTGTGGGAGGCCAAGGCAGGTGGATCACGAAGTCAGGAGATCAACACCATCCTGGCCAACATGACGAAACCCTGTCTCTACTAAAAATACAAAAACTAGCTGGGTGTGGTGGTGTGTGCCTGTAATCCCAGCTACTCGGAAGGCTGAGACAGGAGAAACGCTTGAACCCAGAAGGCACAGATTGCAGTGAGCTGAGATTGCGCGACTGCACTCTAGCCTGGCGACAGAGCGAAACTCCGAAAAATAACATAACATAAAATTGTGTTTTCCTCAAAAACTTAAAAACATCTCACAGAACCTCTAGGGGTTTACTGCAGTGCCCAAGATGCTTTAGGGCACAGTTTGAGAACCAGCAGTTTCAAATGATAAAGCTGGTTCCCTGTGAGGCCGGCAAGAGGGAAAACAACAGAAAACAAACCAACCAGCCTTATCAGGGGGCTACTTCCCAACTAGCCTTGAAAATATGCCACACCTAAGTGCTCAAATTTGTTTTGTTTTCTCTAAACCAAATTCCACTGGGAAAGAGGAAAGAAGGATGGTGTTGGAAGGAGGGCTGAGCAAAGGACTCTGGTTTCCATCTCCCTCTTTCCACCAATCTGCTCTTCCCTTCTAATCTGTTCTCTCCTACTCAAACTAAACCAGCAGCGGCTCCCAAAGTAGCATGTTCCTGGGAAACACCCACATTCCTGCTTGAATCTGGGACTGGATTTCCAACCAACCTACTGACTTTTCCACCTCTCTCTCTCTTTAAATGCCCAAGGCTTGCAAGGCCTGGGAAGCACAGAGGGCCCCGATGAACTGCTTACTGGCAAGACAGTCCCTTTCTCTTCCCAAAGTAAAAGGCATTTACTTCTCCTGCCAGGAATCACTGGTTAGCTTCTGGGACCACGACTTCCAGTCAAGTACAGAACTGCTTCTAATCAAGTCCACTTCAAATGGGGATTAAAAAGTGGTTTTTTCTCTAAAGTTGGATGGATCCAATTTCACATCTTGAGTTAGTAAGATGGTTTCCAATTTTCTGTTAATAACTCAAACATAATTAAAACATATCTCCAACTTGTGTGGCAGAAAGTACTTAGGGAACTTAAGGTTACAGGGAGATAGAAACAACCCAAATGTCTATGCACAGATAGGTAAATAAAATGTGGTATATCTATACAATGGAATAGTATTCAGCCTTAAAAAAGGAAGGAAATTCTGACACATGCTACAACATAGATAAACCTTGAAGACAATATGCTAAGTGAAATAAGGCAGACGCAAAAGGACAAATATTGTGTGGTTCCACTTATGGAATACCTAGGGTGGTCAAATTCATAGAAAATAGAATGGTAGTTGCCAGGGCTGGGAGGAGTAGGAAATGGGAATTATTGTTAATTAGTATAGAGTTCCAATCTGCAAGATGAAAAGAGTCCTAGAGATGGATGGTGTTGATGGCTGTACAACACTGTGAATGTACTTAATGCCATGAAATGTCCACCTAAAAATGGTTTACATGGTACATTTTATGTTGTATATATTTTATCACATTTTTTTTAAATCACAGGGATGACTTTCTGGTAAAGGGAGGCTTTGACTT
The DNA here is from genome assembly GCF_001604975.1 of Cebus imitator. Taxonomy (NCBI): domain Eukaryota; kingdom Metazoa; phylum Chordata; class Mammalia; order Primates; family Cebidae; genus Cebus; species Cebus imitator. Next base: position 303,760 of record NW_016107836.1, read on the forward strand.
AACTGGAATCATATCTTTAAATGTCACTTGGACAGCTTAAAGCTGACCTAGAGATGAGTCAGTTTAGATGATCTAGTGTTAAATAACATACATGATGTTTCAAAACCCAAAACCCAAGGGCCCTGTTCTAAAGGGAACAATGTCTACACAAGAGCAGTAGCCAAGCACCAATAATAGAAAGAGGGCCTCCACCTCTTCCAAACCTTCAGTGTTGTTAAGAAAATTCCAATTTTCTCACTAAATTCCCAGGCATTCAGGCACAAGTATGAAATTTTCACTTACTTCGTCTCAAAGGGGATACTGTACTCCCCAGATACTATAGATCCAAGCATAATGAAACAGGGCCTAGAATAGCAGCTAGAAGACATGGATAAATGCAGGCTGATCTGGGCTCCAGAACCCAGCATCCTGGGCATGAGGCTTACAGTGAAGTGTTTCCTTGATCTAATGTAGGCCTGGTGCTGTTAAAGATGACAGCCTGAAAATCCAAAGCACTCAGCTTTCTCCTTACTTGTCGGCCTGGCCTGTAAACACATTTCCAAACTCTTCTGAGAAATGTTTGGGAAGGAGGAAAGAGAAGTTTCTAAGGTCAGCCTGGGAAATGCCACATGATGCATTCTGTCTAAAAAATCAGAGAAGTCCTGCAGTGTAGAAATTTGACATCTAATTTTCTCACTTAGCTTCACACCCATTGATCTCCTTTTTTTAAAAATGTGCTTAGCTCTTCCTTTCTTGACATCTCTATTTTGTCAGTGGCACCCAATCTCAAAACCATAGAGTCTTTTTTGATTTCTACTTCTGTCAACACATTCCATACTGATCAAACTATAAATGTGGCTCCAGCCATACCTTTTCCATCAACCTCCTTTCTTCCTATCTTCTCCGCTGCCGTATTAGTTGAAGTCCTCATGACTCTCCCCACTAGACTATCCCAAGAGCCTTCTCACGGGGCTCCGTATCGCTCAGCTGTCTTTCCTCTAATAATGTCTTAACGACCAACAGAAGAATGCTTCCAGAGCACAATGCTGAGCATGCCACGACTATACTTGGACACTTTGAGTGGCTCCCCATGGCCCGCCAAATAAAGAAGGCCAGACCCTTCAGCTGGCATGTGAGATTTTTTTGTACTTCTTGTTCCAAACCTCTTAACCAGCCTCATTTCCCATTCCCATGTCTAGTCAACTCAGCTGTTTTCCATTTCCCAAATAGACCTCAAGGCTTCCTGCCACTACACAACTACACATCCTCAGTCAGATTTAAGCTCTCCTCCCTCCTCTTCTTCTCTACCCAACTTCCAAGTCCAGCTCAAATGCTGAGTCTTTGTGAAGTTGTAAGGCTTTTCTTGAATTCCTCAAAATTCCTCAACTGTTAAAATGTCAAAGTTCTTAATACAATCAGCTTTTATTGGTGTATGTTTCAATACAGTCAGTTGTAC
>NW_016107836.1:305249-312512 GCF_001604975.1 Cebus imitator
AGTGGCGCGATCTCAGCTCACTGCAACCTCAGACTCCCTGGTTCAAGCAATTCTCCTGCCTCAGCCTCCCAAGTAGCTGGGATTACAGGCACATGCCACCACGCCCAGCTAATTTTTTTGTATTTTTAGCAGAGACGGGGTTTCACCATGTTGGCCAGGATGGTCTTGAACTCCTGATCTTGTGATCCACCCGCACTATGGGAGGCCAAAGTGCTGGGATTACAGGCGTAAGCCACCGCACCCAGCCTGTACTTTAATGTGTTACTTTATTAAAGGATGCAGACAACCCTAAATATTAAAGTCTTATTCATCTTCGTATCCTACCTGAGTGCCTAACACAATGCTTTAGATATAAGAGGCATTACATGCATGTCTGTTGAAATAAGGAATAACTTTTAGTCCCACTTCATACACCATCTAATTCCCAAACTTCAATATATTCTTAAGCCAGTGATAGCAAATTTTCATTTATTCTCTTTCCTGCATCCTAGACCCTTTTTTTTCTAATGACTTTGTTTTATTTACAGATTATAACAAATATAAGTGGCATCTCATTTTATCTACAGATGTTCCTCGATTTATAATAGGGTTACAACCCAATAAATCCATTGTAAATTGAAAATATTAAGTCAAAAATGCATTAAATACAATTGTGAACCCTGAAAAAGCCTAAAGATGAATCATCCCTGAAGATGAATCTAGACTGGCTAAATGGGCCTAAACTCAGATTAGAGCCAAGAGGCCATTTACTGACTAGACATTACACACCTATTCTGAGTTTCCAGAAAACCTGCACTTCTGCTTTGGTACTTTCATAGCTGCCTGTTGCTTTTTATGCCATCTGAACCAACCAATAGACTGTGATGCCCATTGACCAATCAGAGCTCAGCAAACACCAACCAATCAGAACTAAGCAAGCTTGAATCTTTCATTTGCATAAGCAGAACTAAAGGGAACCTGGGCTGAAATGTTCTCTATAAAAGATAAAACCACCCTACGTTCTCTAGAATGTACTTTTATTTTCTATCAAAGGCTGCCTCTCCCCAGTCTGCAAACTGTTTACTGGAATAAAGTCTCTTTCCTCTAAATTCTTTTTCAAAGACCTTTTGTTCGCCCACCTGACGTACTGAGCATCATGGCTTAGCCTAGCCTCGCCTACCTTTTTAAACACATCACGTCATCATAGTTCCCTGTAGCTACAACAGCATGGCAAGAAGAGTATCCTACCACACATCACCAACTCCAGAAAAGATCAAAATTCAAAGCACAGCATATTGCTTTCACGTTATTGTACAGTTGAATAATCGTAACTTTAGGGAGGCTATCTGTACATTTGCTTTAAATTAAAATGTATAGTTGTTTCGTTTGTTTTTGAGACAGCCTCGCTCTGGTGCCCAGGCTGGAGTGCAGTGGCGTGATCTTGGCTCACTGTAACCTCTGCCTCACGGGATCAAGCAATTCTCCTGCCTTAGCCTCTGGAGTAGCTGCGATTACAGGCACCCACCACCACACCTGGCTAATTTTTGTATTTTTAGTAGAGATGGGGTTTCGCCATGTTGGCCAGGCTGGTCTCAAACTCCTGACCTCCTGATCCGTCCACCTCAGCCTCCCAAAGTGCTGGGATTACAGGTGTGAGCACCATGAGCATTTCTTATCATCAAGTGAACTACTGAGAATAGTGGGCTGTTTTGCTAAATCTAAAATAGAAGATTAGGGATGTCCATCGACAGTCAGTCATTCCTGTATCCACTTTATTTCTGCCTTTTGACTTGGTTTCATGCATTGAGAAACATTCGCATTCACACAGATAAGTCATAATGTGCAATTTAATGTCAGCGAACACTGGCAGGGTAATAATTTCATTTTGTTAAAGCTCAGATACAACCTGCTATAGCAATGACACATGAGAAATCCCATACACAGCAATTAAGAACACAGGCTCCAGTATGTAATAGTGTAGACCGTAAGCACTGGAAATCATAATATTAGTAATAGTATTTCCCTCAAAATGTTGTGAAAGAACAAGACAGGTCACACAAGTTAATGCCTCAAGGTCTTCAGTGCATTGAAATGAACTATATGATACATCAGAGTCTGCTGTTTTAATTTTTGTATCTTATCTTGAGCGGATACCAAAACATTTACAAAATATGTGTGAAGGATAAAGAATTGCAATATAACAAGATCAATATGTTCATCCACTTTAAAAATAAGAAAATGACCTACTTTTGAAATATCTAGTGTGTATCTTCCTGACTCCATCCCCTTTTCTTCCCCATGAGGGAAGGAAACCTTTTTAACCTTTTCCACATTCTATTCTAAATTTTTTTAGCACATACCCTATATGTGCCAGGCTCTGTTCTCAGTGCTTTACAACATTTATCACTTCTAGTCCTCATAACAATCCCATGAAGTTGATAACATTATTATCACCTGCTTGTAAGTGGAGTGGTCAGAATTTGAACACAGGTAGTCAGCCTCCTGAGTTTACATTCATTGAATCTATTATTTTTGCAAAAAGTCGGACACAGCTGAACTCGAAATCTAGTTTGAAGGGCACTCTCATGCTTCATATTTGAATAAACAGTTACTAAACACCCATAGTGTGCCAGGCATTGTGCGGGGCACTGCAAAGCTCAAGGAAAAGCTTCTCCTTAGCTGGCAACTGGCAATTCCCAGAACATCTGGTTCCTTCCACAGCTGTGGTCTTTGAACTCCATCCACTGGACATGCAGGCTCCAGCCAGAGGGGGCCTGTAAGACCCTTGGATCCCTGTGCAGCCTTCAGAAAGGACAGGCAGGACAGACACTCCACTTAAGTATTGCCCAGGGGGTGCTCAACAACCACCAATCCCCAAGGAAGTGCAAGAAAATCCTAACTTTTTTGAACCCACTCCCAGCCTCTTCCTTGTGAAGGCTTCCTCAGAGATGTGGTTCTTGAGAACCATGCAGGAATCCACAGGAATCCATGGCTTTTGCCAGCAAGCAGGCCAGACAGCAGCTTCGTGGCCCGACCCACAAGGAAAGACCTCAACTTTAGCAGCAGGTCACTCCTCTCATTATTCCCTGTGCCTGGAGTCCAAAATAAACACAGCATCTTTCATGAGCAGCTCCCGCCATGCATGAACCTCGGAACCTCACACAGGCAGCCAAGCACTGGGAAGTGCTAAAGGGTCAGAGGGCTCTTGGGCCCAGTAGTCCCCAGGCCTCTGGGGAAGAGTCCCAGTTGCTCTCTAATCCAAAATCCAGACCCAAAAGAAACTGCCTGAGGCCCCAGCTACCTCCAAGTCTTAATTCCTGGGGATGGTCTAGGACCCTGCAGGTTGGACCCTAAGAAGGGCCAGCGAGTCAGACAGCAACTGTATGCCTCAGCCACCCAGGAGAAAAGGCAAGGGGTGGGAGACAGGGGACCAAAGATGCTTCCTCCAGAGGCACAGTCTCTTAGCAAGTATTCCCCTGGCTTCACTCTATGCTGCAAACTTCTTACTGTTTATTTTTTAGCATTTACTAAACACCAGTCCTGGTAGATGCTGGGGGTGTGGGGAGGAATATGGTTCTAGAATACAACAGCAAACCAAAACATCATGGTCTCTGCTTTTGTGTAGCTTATGTCACTGAGGGGATGGGAGACAGGCAATAATGAAACTAGTGAAACCATTTCAGATTGTGGTTAGTGCTTTGAAGTACATAAAATCTCGATGTTGCATGGGGTATGCAGCTATGTGAGCTGGTCATGTGAATAAGGAAGCTAGCAACACAAAGGAAGGGGAAAAGCATTCTAGATAGAGGGAACAGAAGTGCAAGACCCGGAGGCTTCTGATTAATTTCTCAAAACTTAGTACAAGGTAGGGTAAGAGATATTTTCTTAAAAGTGTGAAGATCAAAGTCCTTTTTTGGAAAGAACTTTCCCCTGCCTTTAAAAGAACATCCAATAACGATCTGGGCAGGCATATTTACGTTTATACGTCTGCAAAGGTCTTTTTAAAAAGGCTTTCATGTCCTTTATCCTTTAAACTTTTATAACATAGGTTGAAAGCATGATATCATCTTTAACTTCCAGTTCATGTATTTGGAGATCTTCTTCTATGAAGACTTCCGCTCTGTTGGAATGTAATTTACCTCCCTCCTACCAAAATTTGAACTAAGAATGCCGTGTACCTCTAATTGCAACTATGTAAAAATTAGTGTGCACGAGGATTAGGTGGGAGTATAGGAAGGGGCGGCGGTTGTTTTTCAATTATTCCTTTTTGGTTACGAAAACTGGGAAGAAAAGAATACATTGTGCACAAATGCGCAATCTCCTTGTCCTCGATGTTAATAAATGTGTTTTTAACTGCGGTTTACATCCCATTTCTAACATCATAACAACCTACATCCTCTCCAGGCTACAATTAAAGTTGAAAAGTGCACGAGGTCTTTACAAAGCCTTTGTACAGTGAGCGCGTCTGCACACGTACAGTCCACGTGCACCCTTCTTTCTCTCCCTGGCCAGAATTTCTAGGGGATCCTTCAGGCCCCCGCCGCCCCCTCTTCCACCCCACCCCCGGCCATATTTCTCCCTAGGCTCTTATTAAAACCAGGTGCGCGGAAGGCAGACCATTTTGGACAGAAGAGCCTTCGCTTGACCCAAAGCAACCCGTTCCGGCGTGTTTTCCAGGGGGAATGCGTGAGCTGAGCCTAGGAGCCAGCAGGCGGCTTCTCCAGGCCGGGGAGACGCGGGAGGTTTGCAGACAGACCTCGGCCCCGGCTGCGCAGGGGCAAAGCGTTCAAGGGCAGCAGGGGAGGCTGAAGGAGTACCCGGCTGGGGACAAGGGACGCTGCCGCCTCCCGCCACGCAGGAGCGATATCCGCGCCACTGACGGCCCCCAGGCCCACCGCTCTATCCAGGCGGAAGGGAAGCAGCCAGGCCGCCGCTGATCTGACTTGAATCCCGGGGGAACCGGACTCCCCGGCCTGCGCTCCGGGCGTGTGAAGGAGCCGGCGGGAGCCTGCAGATCCCGGGGCTGGCCCGCAGCCCAGCGCCGCGTTCGGGGCGTCCGGGGTCCCCTCAGCGCTTACCCTCTGCAGCCGGAGTCGCCGGCGCCTCCAGGGACAGGGGCGGGTCCGGCGGGGGCAGGTAGCGAGTGACGCGGCGGCCCAGGCGGCCTCTGTGGGCCTCGCCGCCCGCAACTTTTCACCCAGAAGGTCCTGCAGCCTACGGCCCGCGGGACAGAAGTGGGAGCGTGTTTGGGCCCCTCTGCAGCGAAAACGACGTCCCCTCATGGAGCTCTCAATCATTAACTCCTGAGGGAGCTGTGAGAGCTTCACCCCGCCAGGCCCCCACCTGAACTTTCTAGGCTGAGGGCGTTGACTACTTGTTAGGGTCAAAGATTCGAGTATTTGCGTCTTTAATTCGACTCTAGAATTACTCAGAGTACTGCGACAGGCCTTAGAAGGAGGAGGAGCATTGTTAGAACACAAAAAGGGCGCAGAGAGGAACAGGGACCTCAAAAACCGGGGTTCCAAATTGTAAGTGGCCATTTCCTATTCCTGGGGCCAAAAAGCAAGCCGGCCTGTTTTTTCAGTTTCCCTGATTACTGCCTTTAAAAGTCCATTAGCAAGCGCTATATAGCCTTCCAGCCTGACAGCATTTGCTTTCTGAAAGGGTTGCTGAATTTTAAGTACCCCTAGGAAAGAGACAGCTGCCCGGACAAGAAGGTCAGAAAGCCCTTCCATCCCAAACGTTTGCCTGGCAGTGGGCTCCATGAAAGCTGCTAGGAAATGGGTCAACCAAGCACATCTGCGTCTGGGCCCTGTTTGGTGTTAAAAACTGTTCTCAGCCTAAAGCCTAAAATCCCGTGACAGGTAACAAGGAAATTCCCGAGAAGTTTCCAGGTTCAAGCAACTCTGGTAATTTCTGACAAAACAGTCTAAGTCAGTTTCCCAAATTGTGATCCATGGACCACTGACATCAGATTCCTTAGAGGTCCTTGTTATAGGTTCAGGACTTAGGGCCCACACTATAGCTGATGAGTTAGATTATGGGGAATTTGATGCAGGATTTTTCTGCTCCCCTCTGCTGGACTCACAGCAGGGGCACCCCCTTTACTCTGCTGACCTGCCAGGCTCAACCCCTTGCAGGAGGGAGCACATGAACAAGTGAGTGCAGAACCCGGCTGGCTGCTCCCAGCGTGAAACAGGAGCAAGTTCTGTGCGGCTGCGGCCTGGAAGCCCCACAGAGAATGTTACACTGCTCCTTTAGTTCTCCCATCGCCAGTCGGATGGAGGGTGATGTGTTAACAGCTCAGTTGGCCTCTTGCCTCATGGTACCTTGGGGCAGCTGCCCTCCACCAGCAAGGGCCAATGTGACAGCCTTTTCTAGGTACCTGCATGCAGGGAGTCAGTCCCAAGCTCTTGTCCAGGTCCAAGAAGAATGAGGTCACACGGACTGTTGAAGGGTGGTGGAGAATTTTACTGAAAATGAAAATGGCTTTCAGCGGAGAGGAGATGTGAGGTTGGTCCCCCTACCGGAAATAAGGAAAGTTCCCCAGTGTGACTGGGTCTGGGGACCTTTATGGACTCAGAATGAGGAATGTGTGCTGATTGGTTTGTGAGTATACTAAAAAGGTTAAAGCAAAGACACCACTCAAAGGTGGGCATGACCATGTAGAAAACCAATTAGGAAAGGGTAGGTACTTGTAAAATAGGTGAAAGGTGGGGACCAATCAGGGGAAAGCATGCCAAACAGGAAGACAAGTTCTCAGTCTGATCCGAGGATTTAACTTGTGGCTTGGCTTTTAGGCTTTAAACTGTCTTCAGTTTGGAGGTGGGGTTTCACTGGGTACCCACTCCTACTTTCTAGGCATTTGGCTGCTTCCTATTGCTATCAGAATGAGCTGTGCAGGGTGGCTCAGGCATATAATCCCAGAATCTGGGGAGGCTAAAGCAGGAGGACTGCTTGAGACCAGAAGTTTGAGACCAGCCTGGGCAACAGAGTGAGACCCTGTTTCTACAAAAAAATTTTAAAGTTAGCTGGGCATGGTGGTGCATGCCTATAGTCCTAGCTACTTGGGCAGCTGAGGTTGGACGATCATTTGAGCCCAGGAGGTCGAGGCTGCAGTGAGCTGTGATTGTGCCACTACACTCCATTTACCTAAGGAAAGCTGTGCTGACAGAGGCCAGAGTGAAACAGTAGAAGAAAAAGTGGCAGGGCAGGGGCTGTCTGGCTCAGAATGACAAACAGCCCAAGATTAGTAGAAAGCACATGGCATAATCCACCTACTCA
>NW_016107836.1:312825-327359 GCF_001604975.1 Cebus imitator
AAGTTTTGCTTCCAAATGAATGCGCCTTATTTCAGAGGAGTCATGAGTATTTTTAATGAAATTCTGCCTAAAGCAATGCTTCCCACTGTACATAGCTCTAAGCACATCCCGATGGTAAGTAGGTGGATTATGCCATGTGCTTGCTACTAATCTTGGGCTGTTTGTCATTCTAAGCCAGACACCCCCTGCCCTGCCAATTTTTTCTTCTGCTTCCCTCTGGCCTCAGTCAGCACGGCTTTCCTCGGGTAAATGGCAGCTGAGCCTATAACCATGGTGGCGTCCAAACTGAACTGTACAACAGCAGAACTGTGTGGAGCTTTTAAAACTGGCTTCTAGATTCACACAGAATTGTAGCATTCCCAAACATGTATATTTGCAGAGACTTTATCTCACAAAGCACAGGATTAAAAGCCAGCAAAAGTAATACTGTCAAAAGTAGCACTGAATTGGATTTGTGTTGCAACAAAAATGTTCAGCACACTGTTGCTTATAATATAAAGAGTTTGGAAAGAACCAAAATTTGTCCCACAGTAGAAAGTTGGTTGAATAAATCATATACATACATATGAAGGGATATAAGACAAGTATGTACAATTATCTTTCAGAGAATATTTCTTGACATGAAAAGATGTTCTTGAGGAAAGTGAAAACTGTGACATGAACAATTGCTTCCATTTTGTTAAAAAGAAAAAAAAAAAGGCTAGTGGTAACTGACAGAAGAGCCAAGGAAGCAGAATCCTAAACTGTTGATGGTGAACACCGAGAAGAATCCCAATTTGCACTGCAGAACTGGGACACAGAGGAGAAAACAGAGCTCTGGTTGGAAGGCTATTGAAGAAACATTTAGATAGCCTCTCCAAGGTATTACAGCTGGGTGACGGTCTCTTACCTAGCAAAACACTGAAGGTTTAATCACTATAGAGGGCAAATGTATTTAAACAAGAGGATTAAGTGAAAATTTTTATACCACCCCAGCCCTCTTCCCCAGTAGGGTGGATGCCTGACATAACACCCTCCAGAGAGGGGATTACAAGATTCTTCTCTGGTGAAACTGAGCAGCCAAAGAAAAAAGTCAAAGGATACCAACATGAGGGCTTCTGATGATGCCCAATAAGGTCACCCTGTGCAGAAGCCCATAGTTAACAAATCCCCTCCACACACAGCTACCAGTCAGCTGGGGATTTTTTTTAAGACATGGTGTCACCCAGGCTGGAGTTAGTGGTGCAATCACGGCTCGCTGTAGCCTTGACCTCCAGGGCTCAAGCAATCCTCTCACCTTGGCCTTCCAAAGTGCTGGGATTACAGGTGTGAGGAACCATGCCTGGCCCAATGAGCTGTTTTCTGCCTCACCTGGCAGATAGTCAAGAACTTCCGAATGTGAAGAGAAAGATTCTAATATTAAAGATACAAGTGAGAGAGTAACAAGAAGACAGCAACTTGAAGGAAACCAAGTCTATAAAGGAAAAAACAATTTTTTGTTTTTTTATTAAAATTCTCAGAGACAACAAAGATACACATTCCTGAAACAAGAACAGGCTGTTGGTTTGGTTTGGTTTGTTTTTTCGAAAAAGGAAATTGGAGCAGGGCAGAGCTCTTGAACATTAGGTATATAACAAAAAGATAAAGGGATGATAGAAGATGAGGGTAAAAATACGTAAAAATAAAGGGCAGATCAGCCAACTAAATGATAGAAGTTCCAGAAAGAGAGGACAGAAAAAGTAGAAATCAGGCTATCATTAGTTTCGGGGTTTTTTTTTTTTTTTGAGATGGAGTCTCATTCTCACCCAGGCTGGAGTGCAGTGGCGTGGCACTATCTTGACTCACTGAAACCTCCGCCTCCCAGATTTAAGCGATTCTTCTGCCTCAGCCTCCCAAGTAGCTGGGATTATAGGCATCTGCCATCAGGCTTGGTTAATTTTTCTATTTCTGGTAGAGACGGGGTTTCACTGTGTTGGCCAGGCTGGTCTTAAACTCCTGGCCTCAAGTGATCCACCCACCTAGGCCTCCCAAAGTGCTAGGATTACAGGTGTAAGCCACCATGCCCAGCCAATTAGATTAATGATTAGCTAATTGATTAAGAGGATTTCTCCAATTTCAAAGATGTGATCTCCTGATTGAAAAGACTTGTCGAGTACCCAGGACAAGGTTGAGTTGTTGGAATGATCAGAACCTACACAAAGGAACAAACGTCATTCTGAAATTTCAGTCTGGGCATGATGGCTCACACTTGTAATCCCAGCACTTTGGGAGGCCAAGGCAGGTGGATCACAAGGTCAGGAGTTTGAGAAGAGCCTGGCCAATATGGTGAAACCCTGTCTCTATTAAAAATACAAAAATTACCCGAGCATGGTGGTGGGCACCTGTAGTCCCAGCTACTCGGGAGGCTGAGGCAGGAGAATGGCTTGAACCTGGGAGGCAGAGTTTGCAGTGAGCCAAGATCACACCACTGCACTCCAGCCTGGGTAACAGATCAAGACTCTGTCTCAAAAAAAAAAAAAAAAAAAAGAAATAGAAATTATTCTGAAGATTTTAACTGCTTCTAAAAGCAAATAAGTTACCTAGAAAAAAAAAGTCAAGAATCAGAACAGACTTCTCAACAGCAGCCCTAGAAGTTGGAAGACAATAAAGCTAATATTTAGGGTAGTCTTGAACAATATGCCATGCACTATTTTAAGTGCTTTACAATTCATCCTCACAGCGATGCTATGAGAGAGCAACTGTCATTATCTCCATTTGACAGAAGATAAATCTGAGGTAGAAAGGAGCAAAGTAACTTTCCCAGTATGACACGTGTAGTAACAGTACAGCTGAGATGTAGACCAGAGTCCATGATAATTGGTACATCATTATGGCAGAGTGACTTCAAAATTCAAGGGGAAAAATACATTCCACCTGGAATTACATATGCAGCCAAGTTACCATTAAAGATAATATAAAGACGTTTTTAGATATGAATGTTCTAAAATATGTATACCTCATACACTTTTCTTAAAAGCTACTAGAGAACAGTGATTACAAATTGAACAGGTCAGAAGGTTCTGAGAGCCATGTCTCCAAAAAGATGAAATTGATAGAAAACATAATGGGTATTGACTTCATTGAGAAGATGTGAGACCAGCTGGGAGTAAATTTGAGGCTAAATTAATTAAATCTAAGCAAGTAAGCAAAATGTAAGATTATTCCTAGGAAAACAAAGTTGTGATGGAAAGGAAAAGTAATCCTGGTACTCTTTGATACTACATGACTCAGCAGTGAATTGTATATATCTAGTCATGGTAACAAGAATACTAAATATTAATCAAATCAAATTCATGATAAGACTGCATCAAGAAGATAGTGTATGCGCAGTGTGTTCTTGCCTGGAGGCAGGGGCGGGGGTGTGGAGGAGTGAGCAGGCGAGGATGAAAGCCAAATTCTTAAATTCTTATATTCCTTAATGGAAATTAACAGATAAAACCTACAAGAGAAAAATCAGGAAGCGAAAAGACATATGTGTTAACTATCAAAATAAATAGAAGTTGAGAAGGTGGGTGGTTCTGAAACTGCTACTCTTTCTGATAAATCTTGTAGAACTATTTGACTATTTAAACCACGTGGATGTGTAAGTTTGGTAAAAATCAAAACTAATGCTTAAAAAAATGAAGAACACAATTAATTCTAAAGTTCCTCCTGTAGTCCAGAAAAGTCTGCTTCAACCTTCTTGTTTTCTCAAATCAAACTTACTTTATTTTTCAAGCACTAGTTTCCTGCATGACACCTCTACTATTCTTTGCCATTGTGCAGACATTTCCATAAAATAGGCTTTTGTGAGCTAGTCTGGGCACTAAATCATCGCTTGCCTTACTTCCATGGAGAAATGTATTTCAAGTTCTAATCAAACAAGTTCCAAAAATAAATTTTCAGAATGCCTTCTGTTTATTAACTGAGGACCCTATTATCTATTCCTACAGGACTTTACAACTGAAAAGATGTCTAAAATATAAGAGAACATTACGATTGCATCCAACATTGTACTGTTCGCTACAGTCAGTGAGTAATGTAGCTACTGGAAAAAGGAAGGGTCAACATGGAAGACTTCATCAAAGGACTCAATTCAAGCTGAACCTGGAAAGATGGATTTAATTTGCATCGACGGTTATATCAGTCAGCAGACTTTTCCATGTAAGTGACAGATACTCAACTCACAATAGTTAAGCCAGACACAGAATTTATTGGCTCACCTAACTAGGACATCACTAAGGTCTGGCTTCAGGTAGATCGAATGTGGCCCAAAAGTGTTGCAAACTTCTATCTCCATCGTTCTCCTCTACTGCCCCAGTCTTTTCTTCCAGTTTTACAGCATGGAATGGATGGGTAACTACGTGACAATATACTAAAACCCCAGGGGAAGACCCTGATTGGTCCTCTATGGGTTCATGTGGATGGATGGTATGATTGGCCAGGTGTGAGTCAACTGCCAGAAAAGAGAAGATGAGGGATAAACTGCTGGGTTGCCAAAAATAATACCCATTACATCCCACTGTAATTGTACGTACCAAATATGCTCTAGTGAAGATTTATTACAGCCTAGGCCAATTGGCAATGTAAGTAAAAATGCCTCATAAATGCTAAAGCACCATGAAATGTTGGTTGTGAGTCAGTACTAAAATGTAAGTCTGCCTTGGCCCTGCCTAGCCAAACTGCAATTACTCCTGGATCCCTCGCTCTCCGAATGGTTTAAGTTTTTCTTTCCTCCTAGCAGATTCATTTGTCACCATTTCCCCCTCAATTGGCCTCTGTCTTCTAACAGAGTCTGCTTCCAACTGCGGCGAAAAATTTGCTCATGTCATTTTTCAAAGGAAGTCAGAAGGGAAGAAAAAATGTCCAAAGTTGGAATCGTTCAAAACTGGAAACATAATTGATATATGCATGTGTGTAATCAGATTGTTCTCGGATCCTTCACTCTACTGTTCCTCTAATCTACTGAGTCACTTTCTTGGCCTTGTTGCTTCACTCTTCAAATAAGCCAAAATATTTTGCTGATACTAGCCGCAATTTATTGAGTGATAGGATATTCGTAATGCACTTTGAGACTGAACTTAGAGACCTGAAGATTAGGCAATTAATTAGTAGGGAAATATTTTTGCCATTTAGAAAAAAACAATTTCAGATGAATTAAGTCTATATTGAAGTTGCCCATTTTCATAAGCCTACTTTAGACCTCTCATTTTTAATTAGGTGTGAGGTGTTCATTTAGTGCTGACAATGTGAAGTAGGCTGATGCCTAAATTTGCTTCTGATAAACCTCTCATTGATGTCAGCACTTGAATACTTACTGCTACATGGAACATCGTTTTCAAAGATAGTGTGGTGAAAGCTAATTGCTTGTGAGTCTGAATTTTGCTAAGAGACCTTAAGTCAGATCCTGGTAACATTCTCTAAATTGACACTAAAAAAAAAAAATCCTTAGGACATGGCCTCTAATTCTTTAGCAGAGAATTACCAAAACATGACATTATTGAATGACTACCCAAGGCCTTTCTCAATTCACTTTTTCTTTGTCAGCTTCCCACTACAGATACTGAAAAACTCCAGGCATTCACTTTCCAAGCCTCCTCAGCAGCTAGTAAGGGCCATATGATCCAGTTCAGACCAATGGATGGAGGAGAAAGCTGGCTAAGGGATTGCTGGGAAAGATTATCCCACCCCAGTAGAAGTCCAGACGCATGGGAAGAGAGCCCTTTTGTTTCCATCCCTCTTGCCTCCTCTCTGTTTGGGTCGCATTTGTAATGCCTGGAGTTCTAGCAACCACTTGTAACCATTGCTGAAACACTGAGTCTGACAAAGCAGAAAGAGTCCAAGTCATTGGGAACATCATTGAGCCATTACACTAAATGGAATGGCCTGCCTTCATATTTCACATTAAGTGAGATGAATAAAGTCCTGCATTTCAGCCACTGGGCATTCTATCACTTTTGACCAAAGATATGTTTTATCTTTAAGTAGCACAAAGATACAAAGTATTTCCCAGTAGCCATTCTGTATTCTCTCCTTCCTGACTGTCCAGATTTTTATTCGGACATTCATTCTCCTAATATATCTTAACGTAGCCAATGGAATTCCTCCCCCATTTCCACTGGTGATCACTGGTTGGATTAAGTCAGTCAGTAAATTCCACTCCCCTGGCCTTGAATGGGGATTGAGTCAAGGGTTAGTTGCAACTTAAGTTGTCCAACCAGAGTAAATCTGGATTCTTGCCTGGAATGCGAAAAAGACATGCTGTCACCTTTCTGACTATACAAATGTGAAGCCTGGAACTGCTGCAGCCATCTTGCCACCCCGAGGCAAGTCAGCTGTGGGAGGAAGCTGATACCACAGAAGGGCAAAGAGAAGAACACAAAGAAGTTAAGTCCATGATAATGTCTTCGAGTTACTAGATCACCCTAGTTTTGGACATGCATGTGAGCGCATAAATCTACTTTATTAAAGTCAATTTGAATTGAATTTCTTTGAATTGTTCTTTGCAATTTCAGAAGGCATTCTGATTTGATATGCTTCCTATCTGGACTGTTAGGCAACAGGCATAGAGGAAAACCAAATAGGAATCTTTTAAGAACCAAAAATAAAAATACCTCTCCATAGCTCAACCATACTAGGTAGGTCTGTGGTTAGCCACTGTTTCCTTCACTCATCAAAGCTGGAGGAAAAAAAAATGATGTGTCAAACTATTACATGTAATGTGCCTCATTCTTACTCACTTGGACTTGGGGCAAGAAACTTAACCTGTCTGAGCCTTGGTTTGTGTGTCTGTAAAATAGCACCTGTGTCATAGGAAGTCTCTGAGGTTAAAGAAGATGATGTATGTAAAATGTTTCTGAGACTTTGATAATTTACACTTGGTCAATGCTGGTTATTCTGATTATCAGGAATCCCCAGCCAACTAGGGATTGGGTCAGACAGGTCCAGTGTCCCCATATCTTCCAAATGGTCTTTGGACTGGGTATCCTCTTGCTATTGAAGTGCTCACTCCTCTTCTTTTGGTCAAAAGAGAGCAAAAAAAGATCCTTCCAGATTTCCCCAAATGCCCCACCACTCCTTGAGTCACACACAGATCTCTTCCCAGCTCAGTCCTGCCTTTCAGAAGGGCCTGCGAAACTTACAATGTGACTGATTCTCACTCTCTGTGAAGGGGAATGAAGGACACCCTTCCAATCCCCTCACCCCAGGAATCCAGAACTGACCCCATTCTTGGTCAGCATACCAGCCCCACAGCCCAGCAAGAGAAGACAGCCTACCCTGGGGTGGGGGGTCATCTTGGGTCATTGCCCACTTCACCCCTTCATCTCCCAGGAAAGAACAGGATGGACTGGTAAGCCTAGAGGGAGAGGGAGAAACCAGGAGACGGATAAGCAGCCTCTGTAAACAGGGTTCATGGAACGGCTGCATTGGTGATTTCATCCTTGCTTAAGGATGCCATAAAAAAGAGAAATATTCAGTGATCACCAGTTCACATCGCTGTAAAAGACAGAAACAGGGCCCAGCAGGCTGGGGTTCCAGCAACATTCTGATTTGACAGGACCTTAAAATGTCTCCTGGAGTTAAGTCAGGGAGAAGAATTCTTAAGGTAACTGAGTGCAGCAAATAACTAAGTAGGAAGAATTTATTCTAATTGCCAAAAAGAGCATGGCCAAGGCTCCAAAGGAAAGGGGGAGGGTGGGGAGAATGAAAAGGAAAGCAGAAACATTATGATAAGAAGGGAAGGGATGTTCATTTTCAAGCAGGAGGTAAGATATGGATTAAAGTTCATCCTCAGAATAGTGTAGCAAGAAACTTTATAGCCAAACTGACTCCCAACCGGAAAGATCCCTGTTTCTCGGATCTCTTTGAATTATAGGGAAAACTAATTGGATCTTCATGTTTACCATGGAAGAAACCAAGTGTTACTCAGGATGTAAATCCTGGAGGTACTTTAAAAGGACACGTTGACCTTTACAAGCTCTCAACTTATAGATCTGTAAGGAGAAAAAAAATTGATTTCCTGACCTTTGACTGCTTCCTTGTCATTTTTTTTTTTTTAACTCCACACAAGGGCCCCGAGTCCCATCACTCTCTCCCTGATGTGATTTTTCTGACTGTGCCCTCTGTCTCTGGTCAGACTCAGGGGCAGAGAATCAGCACATTCTCCAGTCCAGCCTGGGGAGAGGCTGGTCTGGGCTGGGGAACGGCTCCACCGACAAGGACCCTGGGTGAAGCCACAACCCCTGGGAGCCCTCCACTGTCTTAGAGGCTGGCTTACCCCTCCAACAGCCTCATGTTGGTGAGACCAGCTGACAGGTCTGGGAACCTAAAGCGTGCTGGGTATTGTATTGAGACATTTTCCAGTCATTATCTTAATTAACTCATCCTCACAGTAGCCCTGTTACTCTGGGACACTAATCCACTACACACATCTCTCTCATTTCACAAATAGGAAAACTCCCATTTCCCTGGGCATTTCCTTTCCCCTTCCACCTCTCTTCTTCAGCCCACCTTCCCTGTGGACAGAGAGAAGAGATCAAGGGGGTACAGAATGATTTGAACTTGGAGTCCCAGGCGTGAATGGGACCATTATTGCAAAGATGAGGAAACGGGGCCCTAGAGAAGGATAGTGATTTGTCACTCACAACGAGGCGCATTGGGTTCCCAGCTGGCAGAGCCAGGGACCCCCACACCGGCATGGCTCCCCTACCACTCACAGCATTATTTCTCCCACCAAAGCTGGTCAGAGGGCCGCAGTGAGTCACCGTCCTTCGGTGTGAAGGAATACTCTAGGAGTTACCTGGCATCTTTAGTGTCAGAATCCACAGGGAGAAGAGAAGGGAACTTGGAGGTCATTTTGGGAATGGGATGGGGTGCTCCTCATGGTCACACCATGAGAAGCCAGACAGTGTAGTGTTAGAATTGTGGGGCGTGGGTTGGATGGCACTAAGTGACTGGTCAGTATGAATTTACCCTGAATTCTTATGCAAAGGAGACCCTTCTCAAAGTAGGCATGGGTCCAGGCATGTATGGAGCCCCAAATCATTGAACCCCTTGCCATTCAATGGTTCCCTGCCGTGTCTCCAGCTTTTAGTCACTTGCTTGCCATTATCAAGATGTGTGTCATGTTTATGAACCAGCTGCACTATTATTTCCTTAACAGTTTAGATCGGTTTTTAAAAACATAAATAGAGATATTTTAGGAGAAACTTTATATCTTTATATCAGTACTGTACATTGAAAGTCAGTATCATTTGCCACAAATAGAGGCATAATAAAAACAATGAAAAACAAAACAATGCTATTAGCCTCTGGCTGCTTCGTTGACTGTCAAAGGCTCTGAGTCTGAGCTTCGTTAAAAAGAGAGATTACCAAGTGTTAAGTGTGAAAAACATGGCAAATGGAGATTACCTCTTTGACCTGTACTAGAAGGATTGACAGAGAAGTTAAATGCTGTTAAACATCACCTAAATCATCTTGAGAACCACCAATGGTCTTTATCTCAGACTTTGGGGAATTCTGGGGGCCCCTTTCATGCTTTCTCGGAAAACACCACCATTACACACAAAAAGGAACAATTCACCAGGGACTTTTTGTTTTATTTTATTTTTTATTTTATCTCTTTTAGAGACAGGGTTTCTCCATGTTGGTCAGGCTGGTCTTGAACTCCCGACCTCAGGTGATCCGCCCACCTCGGCCTCCCAAAGTTCATCAGGGACTTATTTTCTAGCTCTGTCATTTGGGCGACTTACTTCTCTAAACCTCAGTTTCTGTCATCTGTAAAATGGGAGGGTAACCCGAGATAATGTCTTGCAATCCCTTCCAGCTCTAGCGCCTGCTTCCTCTAACATTAAGAAACAAATTAGATCTAGGACATGAGGCAGCCCAGGAGTAAGGGAGAAATCAAGTAGCAACTCGAAATGGTAAGGAAAAAGGTAGCAGCCGTGAACAGTGGAGAAGGGGTAGGGTGTGGAAGTGTCACAGATCAAAGCCCCTCCCTTCCCAGCCTCACTGAAGGCCACTGAAATAATATCTCCATCTCAAGAATATTCAAATGAGCAAAATGTAAGATTCTGATCTCTTCATATCCAACACTCAGATTTTAGAGTTGAATTACCTAATTTGCAGTGGGAAAATTAGACTTCATTTCCCTTTATAAAGTCATTTCTACTTTCAGATATAGAGCATCCTCAGTAGACTGGTTTCTGCTTGATTAAGAGATGGGTAAGGGCAGTGGTTAGGAACTTGGGCTTTGGGGTCTATCTGAATTTTAGCCCTTAATGCCATCATTTACTAAAGGTGTGCCTTGAGCAAGGAAGTCCCATCTTAAAAGAGGGTTTAGTAACAATATCACACCTTTGCAGTTGTGGTGATTGGATAAGAAATTATGTAAAGCACAGCGTGTTTGCAAACACAGTGTCTAGCAAATAGTAAATGCGTAAAAAATATTTGCTATTAGTAACGGGCTACTAGTATTTTCTGCACAAATGGCTTTCCTTACTTTTTTTTTTTAATTGAAACAGGATCTCACTCTGTCACCCAGGCTGGAGTGCAGTGGTGTGATCATGCCTTACTACAGCTGCAAACTCGAAGGCTTTGTTGATCCTCCCACCCCAGCCTCCCAAGTAGCTGGGACTAGAGGTGCACACCACAGCTCCCAGCTAATTTTTTTTTTTTTTTTTTTTTTTTTTGATACAGGGTTTCCCCCTGTTTCCCAGGCTGGTCTCAAACTCCTGGGCTCGAGGGATCTGGCCACCTCTGCCTCCAGAAGTGCTGGGATTACAGGTGAGCCACTGAGCTTGGCCCACAAGTGACTTCCTCATGCTATGGCTAGTACCCTCCCTATGCCAGTCCCTATGTGCTTTGACAGATACAGTCAGTACCCAATGCATCTGTTGAACTGCACAGAGGACTCTTTGAAAATGGTGGAAGAAACCTTTAGCTGAAAACAGGAAAGATTTCACAAGGATATTTTTGCACTGCCTTCAGACTCAGTGCTGAAAAACCTAATCCCAAAGTCTGTTATATATGGAAAATATTTGTGCAGCATATACAATCTTTATAGGACACAGCTGAAACAATTCCTAGTTTGCTAAATTAAGATGGGAAAAAGAACATAATCTTCCACTTCTGTTTCATTTCACCCCAGGATAAGGAAGAAGAGAGGATGCAAGTTTCCTAACTGTCCTGCTTTTCTTCTTGGATTTGTCTGTGTGTGTTTACAAAACATACACAGTGGACTCCTTAGTAACACACACAAGATTAGCCTCTTCTGATATCTGAAAGATATATGAATTGCTGAACTGCTGATGAGAAAGATCCATGAAGAGTTTTTTAATTGGTTTAGTAAGATTACTTCCAGTCAACAATTCCCTAGTTTAGTGGTAGAAGATAGATCTGTTTTCCATAAAAGTTAAATGCCAGACTTTTGAATCACTCCAAATGAAAATCATTCCCTTAAAGAGCCACTTGCTATCATTTGTTTTATAGCAAAATATAAAGGTTGAGATACAAACTAGTATCACAGAATGGCATGCTGAAGAGGCATGAGTGGTGATAAAAACACAGGCCGGGCGCGGTGGCTCATGCCTGTAATCCCAGCACTTTGGGAGGCTGAGGCGGGAGGATCACGAGGCTAGGAGTTCGAGACCAGCCTGGACAACATGGTGAACCCCATCCCTACTAAAAAATACAGAGATTAGCTGGGTGTGGTGGAAGGTGCCTGTAATCCCAGCTACTCATGAGGCTGAGGTATGAGAATCATTTGAACCTGGGAGGTGGAGGTTGCAGTGAGCAGAGTGGGCGCCATTGCACTCCAGACTGGGCAACAGAGCAAGACTCTGTCTCAAAAACAAAAAAAAAACACAAACAGCTCTTATGCCAGCACTACATTGCCAGCTACTGCTTTGGGATGCAGTATGCTCATTACAAATAAACAAACATAAGCCAACTTGCCCTCTTTTGTTTCCACCAGCTCAGTAAAAACTGCTACCTCCTGCCTCTAAAATGCTTTCTTGTCTCATTCCTATTTGGTCTTCAGAACATCCCTAGGAGGCAAATAGGGTAGATAAGAGAAGTAACACCAGAAACTACCCAAATGTCTGTCAATCAAAGAATGGATAAATAAAACATGGGACATCAGTATAAAGGACTTTTATTATGCAGTAAAAAAGAATGAAGTACTGGCCGGGCGCAGTGACTCACACTTGTAATAGCACATTTGGAGGCCGAGGCAGGCGGATCACGAGATCAGGAGTTTGAGACCAGCCTGGCCAATATGGTGAAACCCCATCTCTACTAAAAATACAAAAATTAGCTGGGTGTGATGGCGCGTGCCTGTGGTCCCAGCTACTCGGGAGGCTGTGGCGGAAGAATCAGTTGATCCCGGGAGGTGGAGGTTGCAGTGAGCCTAGATCTCACCACTGTAGTCAAACCTGGGCAACAGAGAACAGAGCAAGACTCCGTCTCAAAAAAAAAAAAAAAAAATGAAGTACAGATACATGCTATGATGTGGATAAACGTTGACAGCATCATGCTAAGTGAAAGTTGTCACAAAGAACAATCTATTGTTGATTCCATTTATAGGAAATGTTCAGAACAGGCAAATCTATAAAGATGGAAATTAGATTGGTGATCACCTAGGGCTGAGGGAATATGGTTGGAGATAACCAAGGTGGAAGGGGTTCCTTTTTTTAGGTAACAAAAAAATGTTCTAAAATTGATTGCAGTCATGGCTATACAATTCTGTGAATATACGAACAGCCACTGAATTGGTTACATTAAGTGGGTGAGTTGTGTGGTTTCTCATGGCTCATTAAAGCTGAGAGAGGGAGACTGTGTAGAGCCTGACTTCCGCATTAGATGTGGGTTCCCATTTCAATTCTGCCATTTAGTTACTGTATGAGCTTAGTTAAGTTACTTAAACATTATGAATTGCAGCTGCCTTCTCTGAAAAGCAGAGATAATAAAGCCTCCCTTGCAGGATCATGTGAAAGATCGACTCACGCCCACAGTGTGCCTGGAATGGCGCTGCATGTGTAGTTAGTAGTACCTGTTAAATGGCAGCCTGGCTTATTACCGTTTTCCTTCTCTTTTTTAATAGAGACAGGGTCTTGTTATGTTATTCAGCCTGCTCTTGAACTCCTGGCCTCAAGCAATCCTCCCATCTCAGCCTCCCAAAGTGCTAGGATTACAGGCATGAACCCTTATGACCATTTTGACCATGCACTGACTGAGATTCAGTCAGGGAGGAAAAGCTTCAGTGAGGAGCAGGAAATGAGTCCCGTTGGCCTCCAGACTTAACAGCTCAGAGCTGCTTTCTTCATGTTGGAGGCTGAATGGAAAATCAGGAAGAATATCAAGTTTGGAAATAGGACCGGGCTTTCATCTTGCGATGATTCACTGAGTTCCTATCATATGCTAGGTCTGTGCCAGGCAATGAGGAAACAGTGGTAGGTTTCATGGCTCTGGTCCTGGCCCTAGTGGAGTTCACAGATTAGCAAGTAAGAATGTCCATTCAGGAGTCGAGTTGACCAGGGTTAGACTATGGGCACGACCACTGACTTCCTTCATCATCCTGGGCCAGTTACTTAACTTCTGGAAGATTCAATACCTGCAAGTATGGTTGCAGTTATGTGTTCCCATTATCCTCATACTAGTATGACCTACAAAATTGGTGTGATGATGTGATCAGATTATCTATGTAAAGTAGTAAATACAGCTTCTTATATATGATAAACAGTAAAGAGACAACTCACTTAATACGAACAATTTATACTACAAAGCAATGATTTATATTAACATAATAATTAGAATTATAAATAATAAGAACTAATGTAAACAGTTTGTAATAATAAGTATTCCTATAATATTTATTATTAGCATCGGGTGAAGCATTGCAGCCCCGAGTACAGGACAATCTGCAGGAAGTTGTCCAGCTTCTTGGAGCTTATTTCCTTATTAATGAATTGGCAATATGAATGGTTATCTCCAGATTTTTGTGTAAGCTAGATAAGAAAAGGTATGCAAAAGCACTTTTGATAGGGGATTATTACTTTTATTCCATGAAAGTGGCACCACACAGAGCCTTTGGTGAAGCAAAGTATCACTTTGGCCTCAAACAGCAAGCCCTTCTAAATTACAACCCTGGGAAATGAAGATGACAGTAAATTATGCAGGCCATCCCCTGGCCTAGGGGACTCAGGGTTAGGGTTCAGGTAGTAAGTCCTGGAGTAAGTGGACATTTAGCCAGGCTGCAGATTGATGAGTGCAAGAGGAGCTGGTTATTTGATCCCCAGGAAATGTTTCTGGGCTGGGGTCACTGTTGCCAGCCTTTGAATCAATAAGGCAGCACCTTTCAGACCAGAGAGTTCAGTCCTATTTATCAAGTCAAGAGAAGTAAGAGAAGCAACAAGCATGCTGAAAGCAGGGCACTCGCTGAGCCTCCAGCCAGCTCCAGTGTAAGTTGGGGGGCAGACTTTAATGTTGAACGGCAGCCTGGCTTATGACCATTTTCCCTCTCTCTCTCTCTCCCCCCC
>NW_016107836.1:327456-349078 GCF_001604975.1 Cebus imitator
TCACTCTTGTTGTCAGGCTGGAGTGCAATGGCACGATCTTGGCTCACTGCAGCCTCCACCTCTCTCCGGAGTAGCTGGGATTACAGGCACGCGCCACCATGCCCAGCTAATTTTTGCATTTTCAGTAGAGACAGGGTTTCACCATGTTGGCCAGGATGGTCTCACACTCCTGACCTTGTGATCCGCCCACCTCTGCCTCCCAAAGTGCTGGGATTATAGGCCTGAGCCACCACGGCCGGCCTCTCTCTCTTTTCTAATAGAGACAGGATCTTTTTATGTTACCCAGGCTGGTCTCCAGGTTTCCAGGGGCTTCCAGAGATATCCAAGGTCTCCCTCCCCTAGATCCCCTCCATTCTTCAAGAGCTTCATCATTTTTTAACCTCTCCAGAGAAATGAGTGGCAGCCAACAATTTATTCCGTAAACGCTATTGAACATAGACCAGAGCCAAGCACTATTCTAGCCACAGGGAACAATCACTCATGAATCTGTTCGACAAATAAATTTTGAGTACCTACTTTGTGCCAGACCCTCTGATAAATGAAACAATGAATGAAACACAGCCCTTCACGGGTGTTCCAGTCAAGTAAGGGAGAAAAATAAATCATCACAGAGTGATGAAAAGAATAAGGGAAGAGTCACAGGGTGCCGTCAAAGCACAGAGGAGGGACACAAGACCCAATCTAGGGTGACTTCCCAGAGAAGGTGATTCTTCAGCCAGGAATTAAGGTGATTCCTCAGCCATATGCAAAGAGAGGAGGAGACCACAAGCAGAGGGAGTAGTATGCCCAGAGGTCTAGGTATGATATTTTTGCAAAATAAAAAATAGCTCCATTTGGCCAGGTGTGGTGGCTCACGCCTATTATCCCAGCATTTTGGGAGGCTGAGGCGGGCATATCACCTAAGATCAGGAATTCGAGACCAGCCCGGCCAACATGGTTAAACCCCATCTCCATTAAAAATGCAAAAATTGGCCAGGCACGGTGGCTCACGCCGTAATCCCAGCACTTTGGGAGGCTGAGGCGGGCGAATCACAAGGTCAGGAGATCAAGACCAGCCTGACCAATATGATGAAACCTATCTCTACTAAAAATACAAAAATTAGCTGGGCATGGTGGTGCATACCTGTAATCCTAGCTACTTGGGAGGCTGAACACTTGAACCAGGGAGTCAGAGGTTGCAGTGAGCCAAGATCACGCCACTGCACTCCAGAGAAAGACTCCATCTCAAAAAAAAGAAAATACAAAAATTAGCCAAATACGGTGGTGGATGCATATAATCCTAGCTACTCAGGAGACAGAGGCAGGAGAATTGCTTGAACCCAGCAGGTGAAGACTGCAGTGAGCTGAGATCGTACCACTGAACTCCAGCCTGGGTGACAGAGCAAGACTTTGACTCAAAAAAAAAAAAAAAGCTCCATTTGGCTATAATGAAAAATTACACAGTGGGGACTGGCCAGAAACACAGCTAAAAAAGATTGGCTGGAGCCATGTCTCACCTACGTGCTCAATTACTCTGCAATACTCCCTGAACACTCCCAAGGATACTGGCAAGGGGCTCAAGAAAAATGGTGAATGAAGAATTGTTTGACATAGTAACAGCACTATGCCATGTGTCCCACACCTTGGTGCTGAGAAACGACAGAGCTTCCTCCTGGATTCCTACTGTGGACAAGGCTGCTTCCCCAGTCTGAGGCAGACTTAGCTAATTTCAGTTCTCCAGAAAGTATCTGTGCCCCAAAACCTAGTGTAGGCAAACACTGTAAACAGCAACACAAAAAGAAACAATCATCCCAATATGTTCATAACTTAAAACCGAAACACTCCCTTCCGCTCTCTCCCTACTCCCCTCTCCAGCATGCCGACTTGGTCTTCAAAATCAGAACTCCCCACAAGTGGGAGACTCCTAGAAGTGGTCTTGCCTCATATCAAGGAAAAGAATCAAACACACATTTATGTTATGGCATCACATCCTTCGGGTGATTTCCCCAATGTGTGTGTTATCTGCATGCATGAATACCCCCCCCCCCCGGGGTTCTCATCTAAAGTACTCCCTTGAGTCTTTTCCAGCAAACCATTACTGAGATTTTCATCCAAGGAGGCATTTGTCACTTGCTGGGTCTGGAGGTGGAGGGGTCGGATGCTTAGTAAGCCAAGCAAAAAGGGGCAGCCAGGGAGGGGCTACTGGACAGAGGCTGCTGGCTTCCCTTACAGAGTGAGAGAAATGGGGGAAAGAGGAAAGACAGACGAGCTGGCTTCAAAGACTTGCCCTGGGAGGTGCATGTGGGCTTCTATCTCTGTGCTTGACTGAGGTTGGAGTGGCTTAGAGCAGTGCTTCTCAAACTTAGCATGCACGTAAGTCACTGGTGGGGAAGAGGGGCTGGCCCCAGTGCTCCCTCCCATCCAGTACATCGGGACTGAGGCTTGAGGTCTGCCTTTCTAGAAAGCTCTCAAATGATGCCGTGTCCATCGTCTACTGCTGCGTAACAAATTACCCTCAAAACTTAGCAGCATAAAACAACAAACATTTATTCTATCACACAGTTTCTGAGGGTTGGGAATCTGGAAGCAGTTTATCTGGATGATTCTGGCTGGGCTTTCTTGGGACGTGACGGGCAAGCTGTCAGCCTAGGCCACAGGCTCTGAAGGGGCTGCACTCTCCCATCCCCTCCACTGCTGTTGGCAGGTGGCTGGAGCTCCTCGCTGTATGGGCCTCTCCACAGGGCTGCCCATAGCATGACTCTTGCTAAGATGGAAGCTGTAGTCTTTTTACACATTATCCCAGAAGCGACATGTTATCATTTCCACTACATTCTATTCATCAGAGTTATGAACTCCAGCCCACACTGAAGGGGAGAGAAACTAAGCTTCATCCCTTGAAAAGAAGAGAATCAACAAATGTGCGGACATATTTTTAAAATCGTCAAGCACCATTGTTGCTAGTCCTTAGCCCACATCTGGGCTGTCTGGAGAGACAAGGGTTTAGAATATGATACTTGAAATCATCCCTCTGAAGTTGGAGTATAGGCACTGACACTTGCTAGGAAGTCATTTAGCCAGGCCAGGCGCAGCGGTTCACGCCTGTAATCCCAGCACTTCGGGAGGCTGAAGCGGGCAGATCACGAGGTCAGGAGTTCGAGACCAGCGTGATCAACATGGTGAAACCCTGTCTCTACAAAAAATACAAAAATTAACCTCTGGTGGTGCGTGCCTGTCATCCCAGCTACTCAGGAGGCTGAGGCAGGAGAATCATTTGAACCCGGGAGGCGGAGATTGCAGTGAGCTGAGATCACACCACTGCACTCCAGCTTGGGCAACAGAGCGAGACTCTGTCTCAAAAAAAAGAAAGTCATTTAGCCTCTCGGTACCTCATCTGAAAAATGGGAATAACAATGACCCTATCAAGCAGGGTTACTGCCTTAGGAAATAATGCACAGAAACTACTCCGCATAGTACCTGGCAGGTAGAAGTGGTCAATTAGTTGTCACTATTATTGTTATGATTAGAGAAGCTAACCTTCTCAGTGGCAGGTCCAGGAGTTCCAGGCTCTGCCTTCTTCGCTCTTAGGTTCCTGTCCTGCTCATGCAGTTGTCATCTGTCCCCTAAAGCAGAAAGGAGAGTACTTAATTGTGCCAGAATTCCAGAGACACCCTACCTTCTCATCGTTCTCCAGCCTCCTACACAGCGGCAGGGTAGACAGGTGGAGGTGAGGGGAGCAAAGGCTAGATAGTATGAAACCAGTCTCTGAGATGTGGCACAGAGAGTTTGAAGGTGGTTGAAGGGTCATCTTGGAACAAGATCTATGAATCAGAATCTCTGGGGATGGAGTCTGATCATCTGTGTTTATAACTCGCTCTCCGGGTCATTCTTAGGCACACTAGAGTTTGAAAAGCACTGCAGGCAGATGCAAGAGATTTATTTATTCACCTACCTCCCCCCTCACCTCCCAAAAGAGTGGAAGGCTTGACTGAGTTCCTGAGAGCAATAATGAGCTGTCCTCCTGGGGCCCTGTCTGAGGCCAGAGCTGGACTGGCCCTGGGGTTGACCCGGTGCAGAACTTCTGTCCTGGTGACTAATGATCCAGTATGGCCCAGCCTGGCTGTGGTTTGTCTACAGGCCCCATGACAGGCCTATCCACCCAGATAGCCACAATCTTGCTTTGTGGGATCAAATACTGGCTCGGGATTTATGAGTCCAAGTAACAACATGGCTGTGCCGGGGGCGGAGGGGGGCAGGCGGGGGCTTGATGGGGGGCAGCAATTCTTCTCCCTCTGGAGCCTTGGCTGCCTTACCTAGATTCAGGCTGCAGGTCAGGCCAAGAGGACAGGCTGCTGACTGCTTTGGGTAAGAACAGGGTCAGGGTACCAAGGAACAGCAAGGAACAGCAGAGCAGCTGCTTCGTGTCTCCACGTAACCTCTCCCACTGTGTCACAGGGTGAAATCACTGCATGGTACACTCTGGTGCCTTTTGTCATCCTAAAACCCAGGATGAGGTTAAAAATAAAAAAGCAGCAGTCTCCCATTCCACAATTAGGGAATGGAAAAGATGTTTGTCATTGTTATCCTCTTAACAACTGGAGCTAATGGCTCGCTTAAGGCTGAGATGCCACAGTCCTGAGTTGCAGCTTCCAAATAGGCATCTTTCTATGTTTGTCCTTCCTTTAGAAACTTGGGCCTGTGGCTCATGGTAAGATACAGCTTTTGGAGATCAGAAAGCATGGGCAAACTCTCATCTGAGTTTGGTATTCAGGGCAACATTTGTTCATTCATTCATTTAACTGAATTTGTTCATTCATTCATTTAACTGAATTTGATTAAGTACTATTTGCTACACACCTGTTAGGCAACAGAAGATACAGCAACAACCAGGACCAATGATGGAGCTTACATTCTGAGGGGTGCCTGTGGATACAAGTAATAAACAAGGAAACATACAAATTAACATGATAGCTTCCAGTTGTGATAAAGCAGGGCTGGGAGTACTTGCTAGGAGTGTTTTAAAATCATTGACCTGTACTATGGTTGGAGGAAGAAAGGAATTAGAAACTCACCTGCAATGCAGACTTCAAGTTCTTCTTATCCTTCCTCTTCTAAAATGGTTACCTAAGGATGATTTTTTGCTGTATTTTTGCTTTCCATCTTGTTCGGATGGAACATCATGCAGCCTTACATCACAAGGATCCCAGGAATAGCACAGTTGTTACTACAGAGATTTGTCCAGGTCAGATTTTATTGCTTTTGGCCCAAAGCTGCTACAAAATTTACAGAGCCAAGAGAGGTACGGTGTGGTCTACTGAACAAGTTCCTGAGTTAACGTGAGTTTCTGTGCTTGAACTTACATAGCATTTAAAAGCAACTTCATAAAAGTCATCATTAGACCAATATATCACAATAGAAATTAAACAATGATGTCTAGAAGTATTAGCAGTGATTTTAGAGGAACCAGTATAATAAAAAAGCCTTGTGCATATGGTTGAGGTATTTTTGCTTATACATTTTGGGGGTGATAGAGCCCTCTGAGACCTGTGGAATGTCATGAACCCTGGAAAATGCACACATGTGCATTCACATAAAATTTCAGGGTCCATGAACTCCTGAAGTCCATCCATGGGTTCCCCTGGGGATACATGGACCTCAGTTTCCTGCTCTAAAGTTATATTTATGAAAAGATATCAAAGCTATTTTAAGTGAAGAAAATTAATTGCAGACAGTACATATAGCAAGATTCCATTTTTCTTTTAAATGTTATATATAAATGAGCATTCAGTGTCTGAGGGGGGAGGATCAACTGAAAGGATTAACTTTTACCTTGTATTCTATAGACTTCATTTAGAGTTTTTCATTTGTTTGTTTTTTAAGACAGAGTCTTGCTCTGTTGCCAGGCTGGAGTGCAATGGCACGATCTCAGCTCACCACAGTCTCCACTTCCTGGGTTCAAGCAATTCTCCTGCCTCAACCTCCCGAGTAGCTGGGACTACAGGTACGCCCCACCATGCCCAGCTAATTTTTGTAATTTTAGTAGAGACCGAGTTTCACCATGTTGGCCAGGATGGTCTTGATCTCTTGACCTTGTGATCCACTGGCTTTGACCTCCCAAAGTGCTGGGATTATAGGCATGCGCCACCACGCCCAGCCTAGAGTTATTTTATCTAGCAAACATATTATTTTTACAATAGTTTTTTTGTTTTTTTTGTTTTTTAATGAAGCTACAAATCATGGCCATGTCTGAATCAGACAATGTGATTGCCATTCCTGGGCAATTGATCTGGACTGAGAACCAGTACTGGATTGAGAGCCTGTGTGGGTTAGAATATAAGGGACAGAATATGAGGTCATTTGGGAGGTCTAGCTCAGGATGTTTTAGATATAGGGTTGCTGGATTTAGAGGAGTTCAAGTAGGTGGCAGTGGAATAATTTGGAAATGCATTTCTGACAAAATTTGTCTAAAATAAAGAAAGAGCAAATTGGCGATGTAGAATGGTATCCTCGGATAATTTCAGGTTAAATTGGAACCTGTCCTATAACATAATGCATTTTTATCCAAGATCTCTGTTTTTAGAGATTGTAGCCCATGGTGGTTCCTCACGTGAAAGGAACAGAGCTGAATCAGAAAATGGTAGTGATAAACCCATCCTCCACACTTCCATGGCTAGGTATAGTTCCAGGAAGTCTTAGGTTTGCAGGTATTTGAGCCTGCATGAATGGTTCTTGGTAGGAAGGTATAGAAATTGGATATATCATGTTCCAAATCACAGCCTCTTCCCATCTGACCCAGAGCTGCTTCCTGCTAAGGTGGCGGTAGACCTTTCGAAAGTGCTAAATAGGGCACTTTGCATTCAGAAATCATACACCGCTTTAGGGCTGGGCTTTTACAAAACCATGTAGCTTAACATGTTACACAGTGTATTAAAGGGAGCTCAGCCATGCAAGGTGAAAAGAGACCAGGCCTTCCTCTGAATTAAGTCCTGGCCTGTCTTTGCTGCTTTCCTCCTGCTGTGAAACCATAAGCTGTGGAGAGCAGGCCTGGGCCAGCTTCTGCTCCATTTCTGCCTGGACCTGGGGGACGGAGGCCAGTGACATTTACTAGAGTCACTCCACCCGCTGTGCATGTGGCCCATCCTTTAGAGCTGGAGCTGGACGGGGTTTATTCAAAGCACTTCAAAACGGCTATTCCAGAGGAGGCAGAAGAATGAAATGATCAAGTAGCTATTATTGATGTGATTTCAGTGTTGCAGGCAGAGCTGCTGCAAGAGGGGGATTATCTCTGCAAAGACCTACCTGACTTCTGTGGGTAAGGGTGATAATTTTGTCTCACTGCCTGGGAGTAAAGGCATTTATGGGGTTAAGATCATTCTGATCTTTCCTATCTTCCATTCCCAGTTTCTCCTTGGTACCAAGGCTGTCAGAGGGACAGTCCATGGCATTGATAGTCCATGACGTCATTATTACCAGCCACTACTGCTGCCACCTTCTATTCGGAGAGTACTTTCCAGCCTACGCAGCACAGCCACCTGTGTCGTAAATTAGTTATCTAATGTGACCCTCACAATACATCGGTGAGGTCCAAACAAGTGTCCCCACTTGACAAATTAGGAAACTGAGGCTTGGAGAAAGTAAGAAAATTATCCCAAGTCTGCTCACCTCATTGGTGGAGGAGAAAATACTTGGAACCAGGTCTTCTGACCCCAAGTTCAATGTTCTTTTCCCTCTTTCCCCTGGCTGAGATCAGAAAAGCGGCCACCAACAAAGCACAGTCCAGCATTGAACCAGAAAGTGTCCTTGAGCATGAGCTGTGTTTGTCCTGGGCACAGCAAAGAAAGCACTCCTTTACTCCCCAAAACAAAGATCACCATAGCCAGTTAGCATGTTCTTAGTTCTTACCCTATGCCAGGCACTGCTCTGAACACCACAACTATGACCCCTCCTGATCCTTACCACTACCAAGTAGAATTTACCATTATTTTCTTCATGTTGTTAATGAGAAAACTGAGGCTCAGAGACATCAAGTGACTTGTCCACAATCACAGACAAAAAGTGACAGTGCCAGAATTACGTCCAGGTGCTGGGGCTGCGGAGGTCCGGACCGTAACCCCCACACGTGTCCCTTCTCCCAGTGGGTGTGTTCATCATTTGTTTATCAAGCCACCCACCCCTGATCCTGATGCCCTCAGGACCTTCACTTGGTAGCAGGTTACTTGACTGAATCAGGCTGAATAGTTCCACTTCATCTGTTAACACCCCTTCAGCCATGGCGCATTAGGGGCCTAAAAGCCCTTAAACCAGCAATACAGAATGCCCTATTTCTGCAAAATTGCTCTTTCAGATGGTGGTCAAACTCCATGAGGACACAGAGACAGATTCCTCAAACAGAGTCTCACTCGGCAGCGTAATTAATTAATGTCCTGAAGGGGGTCAGGGGAAAAGATTTGCTGCCATTTTCCTGGGCATCTGGGGAGAGAAACACAAGCAATCCATATACATTTTTTATTTCCACTTATTGCCTTTGTCAAGTACCTTCATATTCCATAGGCCAGATGGATTAGTCAGGTTTTTGTTTTTTTTTTTAGTAATTCTATATTTCAATGAAATAACACTCTCCCTTCTCTTCTCCACCAAGTAATAAGAAAAACCACATAAAAAGAAAAAGAAAAGGCAAAAACCTAAACCTCTTCATTGACAAATGCCATGGAAAAAACCCTCCTTTTTTCCGGTAAGTGCTTGCAATTGTGTTTTGGCACATTTTTTTCCCTAAAGGAACTAAGGCCACAGTTAATACAATTTGGGGGAGAGAAACAAACTAGCAATGGATTGCCCCCACAAAAAATGTGCTGATAATGAAGGCAGGATTTGAGATTTTGGAAAAGATCTGTGCCAAAAAGAGAGAGCAAGCCCCACAGCCTGTGACCTGGAAGTCTCAGCCCTTCGAGTGCTGGAGTTCAGCGTCGGGTTGTGGCGTTCTCCTTGGAGACGCCTATTGATAGCTGGTGTCTCTGCGGATACAACTTGAGCTAATTCCCGGGATAATGACCTGGCCGCCCATGATTTACTAACCTCACCGCTGTGCAGCCGCTCCGTCAGGGCTGGTTAATCCTTTAATGGTCCCTGCAGTGTGTCCAGGGCTGCTCCAAAAATTCCGACGCCCTCCCTGGAACACTGAGGGGCATTCAATGCCCCTTCCCCTCCCCTCCGCATCTCTCCACTCCCTGGCCCTTATCTTATCAGGTAGCTAATTCCCACAAATTATTGTGTGGTTCAGGCAGAAAAATGAAATTGCTCTCAAATCATAAATTTGTCAATTTCCAGACAGCTGCTAAGTCAAGAAAATCTTGGCCAAGTGGGACTTCATCACTGTTCTGAACAATTAAGACCTATAAGTGTATTCGGCTGTCTCTCAAAGCAATGTTTATTGATGGAAGGGAAGAAAACAGTTTACATAGAGATTTAACACTCAATCTGTTCTTAAGTGGAGTGTAATCCTTCATTGAGGAGAATGTGACTTCCAACACACTGTCCCTGGCAAAATGTCTCTATGGCCCATAGCACTTTATTCACTGTGGCCATTCTCGAGCTCAGTGATTGTCTTTAGGTTGGGACACCTAAGTTTCCTAAATCTAGTCTCACTCAGAGCTGAAAGTCAAGAGGTAGAAGCAATCAAATGTCCATTGACCAATGAATGGATAAACAAAATGTGGTATGTCACACATAGCATATTATGCAGCCTTGAGAAGGAATTATGTCCTCATGCATGCTATAACATGGGTGAAACTCAAATAGATGCTAAGTGAAAGAAGCCAGAACTACCAGGGCTTCAGAGGATATACAGCCCACAGAGTTCCTCAGAGAGGACATTGAAGAACTTCTCTTTTAAATTATTTATCCAGGCCAGACGCAGTGGCTCACACCTGTAATCCCAGCACTTTGGGAGGCTGAGGAGGGTGGATCACACGCGGTCAGGAATTCCAGACCAGCCTGGCCAAGATGGCAAAACCCCATCTCTACTAAAAAAAAAAAAAAAAAAAAAAAACAGCCAGTTGTGGTGTCACACACCTGTAATCCCAGCTCCTCGGGAGGATGAGGCGGGAGAACTGCTTGAACTCAGGAACCAGAGGTTAAAGGGAGCCAAGATCTTGCCACTGCACTCCAGCTTGGGCAACAGAGCAAGACTTCATCTCAAAAATAGAAAATTATATGTCCAGAATCTTCCTGCTTCTCATCACTTCCCTCTCTATCAGCCTGTTCAAGCTGCCATCATCTCTCACTGGGACCGCTGCAAGACATTCCTCCGTGCTCTGCTGTTTTTGCCCTGGCCTCAACTCCGTCTGTTCTCCACACAGCAGCCCAAAGGATCCTTTAAATTTTTCTTATCGAGGTAAATTTCACGTACTGTAAAATTAAAATGTTTAAGTGTACAGTGCAGTGGCTTTTAGTGCATTCTTAATTTGTGCAACCATCACCTCTATCTAATTCCAAAACATTTTCATCATTCTGAAAGGAAACCCATACTATTAACCAGTCACTCTCCAATCTGCCCTTCCCCCAAGCCCTGGCAACCATTAATCTGCTTTCTGTCTCTATGGATTTGCTTATTCAGGATATTTCATTTAAATGGAATCATACCATATGTGACCTTTGTGTCTAACTTCTTTCACTTAGCGTGTCTTTGAGTTTCACCCATGTTATAGCACATACCAGTATAGTATCAGTATAAAATTCTTTTTTTTTGGCAGAATCATATTCTATTGTGTGGCTAGGCCATATTTCACTTATCCACTCTTTGGTTGACAGACATCTGTTGCTTCCATCTTTGACTGCTGTGAATAGTGCTGTTGTGAACATTCTTGCAGTTTTTGTATCAATACCTGTTTTAAGTTCTTTTGGGTGTATAACTAGGAGTGGAATTGCTGGGTTCTGATCCTTTTAATTTTGTATTGATACATATATTTTACACATTTGTGGGATACATGTGATATTTTGTTACATGCATAGAATGCCTGATGATCAAGTCAGGGTATTTGGGGTATCCATCAAGATGTTAGACTTAAAACACTTGAGACAAAGTCTTGCTCTGTCACTCAGGCTGGAATGCAGTGGCACAATTCCAACTCACTGCAACCACTGCCTCCCAGGTTCAAGCGATTCTCTTGCCTCAGGTAGCTGAGATTACAGGCGTGCACCACCATGCCCAGCGAATTTTTGTATTTTTAGTAGAGACAGGGTTTCACCATATTGGCCACCCTGGTCTCAAACTCCTGACCTCAAGTGATCTGCCACTCTTGGCCTCCCAAAGTGCTGGGATTACAGGTGTGAACCACCACAGCTGGCCAAAATATATTTTCTTAACTTCCACAGCAAAGAAAGATTTTTGAGTTGTAGCAGGACAGTGGCCGAAGTAGTGACAGAGTTGACTTTTGCAGGAAAGTGAAAGTAACAAGTACAGAGGGCAAGCCATGGGATCCCTCATTCACTCAAGTGATAGATGCAGTGAGTTTGAATTTCAAGAGCATGAGAAATATCACTTTATTTTCCTAAAATGAAATTGAATTCCTGTGTCAAACCCCCATGTCACTGAGATCTTGTCTCAGTCAAGGTTAAAGGTTCTAGTGTGAGTTTCAGAAGACTCATGTACTGCCAAGCCCTGGAAGCCGGTCTTCTTGAAGTTCCAGTGATCTGTGCACAAAGGTATTCCTGAGATGTTTGGCTGGCCCCTTTAAGACATTCACCTGGGCTGCCTGTGGCACTCTATGACCCTGTCTACCTAAACACCACTCAGCCACCCCCAACCCCTCCTACCAGGGGTGTTGCCATCTTCCTTCTCAAGTCATATTTTCTTTTCCCACCTCCTCCTGCCTAAAGGAATCTTTAACTTGTCTTCAAGAGAAATCCCTGCTTCTTTTAAATCTTGGAGATTTCTTCTCAGGGCCACGTTCTCTCTATGACTTCCTTCACTCAGTGGCAAATACAACCACAGATATACATAAAAACTCAAAGAGAGACCAGTTGGCCATTTCTTGTAATTATACCTCTCCCTTGAGGAAGAGAACCCAGGGACTCACTGCTAGAGTAGGGAGGTGGGGAGAAAATTCTGGGAGAAAAAGAGAGGTTAGTACTTCAAAGATGGTGCCTGACCACATCCCACTGAGCACATGCTATGGAGCAGTCACTGTTCTCGTTGCTAAGGATATAGAGATGGATGCAGTCTATACGGGGGATGAATTTGTTTCCCATTGCTGCTATAAAAAATTATCTTATGGCTTAAAACAACACACATTTCTTATAGTTTTGGAGATCAGCAGTCCAACATGGTTCTCACTGGGCTAAAATCAAAGTATCAACAGGGCCAAATTTCTTCCGAAAGCTCTAGGGGATGATGCATTTTCACACCTTCTCCAGCCACCCACATTTCTTGGCTCTTGGCCTGTATGACTCCGAGATTTGCTGCCTCTATCACATCTCCTTCTCTGATCCTCACGCTCCTGCTCCTCTGTCTCTGCTTTATTAGGACCCTTATTACATTTAGAGTCTGTAGAAAGTAGAAAAGTTCCTTTTTAAAATTTCCTTTCTTGTTAAAGAATAAGTGTGCTAATAACTTTGTTAAGCCCTATCCTATGTAGCTACTAAACATGCCATGCTTACAGGCACGTAGTACATTCTATGTCCTCATACTTAAACTGAGATATCTGTGCTGGATGTGCTCACAGGCATGTCCCAGATCTCCATTGCTTTTATCTGTTTAGAAAAGTTTTAAGTTATTAGCCAATCAGGTTTTAGTTTAAATTGTGAGGTCTGGCTCCAGCCAACAGAGATCAGACACAGCAGTAAGGAAGACCTCAAATGCACAAGGGATAAATTTATGTGTTTTCCTTTGTTCATTGTACTCTTGTGGCAAAATGGCTAGCAGGAGTACCCTTGCTGCAGTCCAGGAAGTAAAAATTATGTTGCTGAAAAATCCTTTGTCTCAGTGCTAATTTTTCTCTGTGATACTGAGCATCTATTTCCAACAGAGTCCAACTCCAGAGTCCAGGAAAATCTCCCCATCTTAAAATCCTTAGCTTAATCACATCAGCAAAGTCCCTTTCACCTTGTTCACTGGGTTCTAGGGACTAGGACACAGACATCTGCGGAGGCCATTAATCTGCCTCCTACAGGGGATTAGTCTAGAGGTGCTGCAGTAAGCGCTACCACAGGAGAAATGTGGGGTATGTGAGAGTTTGCAGGAATGCCAGATTTGGAGATCCAGAAAATCTCCTCTGTTTAGCCTGAGACCTGGAGGATGAGTAAGAAGGATTTGGGAGGCCAGGCATGGGGGCTCATGCCTGTAATCCCAGCTAATTGGGAGGCTGAGGCAGGAGAATCACTTCCAGGAAGCAAGGTTACAGTGAGCTGAGATCACATCACTGCACTCCTACCTAAGCAACAGAGCAAGACTGTACCTCAAAACGAAACAAAAAGATTAGGGAGACATGAGGAAGAGGAAGCTATACTGGAAGATCTCAGATAGTTTAGAACAAAGGCTTAAAAGTCACCGAGAACAAAATAGATCTTTCAAGCTGGGAGTCATTGAGTAGGTCGTTGCAAGGCTGCAAGGTAAGGACCAGGTGTCAAAGGCCTGGGAAGTTTAGGCTTTATCCTAAGGCCAAAGGGTGGCAAGTGAGATGGAAAAGTCACTTGGCTCCTGTACTAGTCCAGATTGAAGGGCTGGTGATGGAGAATAGCCAGGAGGTATGACCGCAATCCAGAGACAGATGCTGGGACTAGGAGGACGGGGGACAGGCGCAGGAGAGATTGATATTTATTTATTTATTTTGTTATTATTATTTTGAGATAGAGTCTCCCTCTTGCACCCCAGCTAGAATGCAGGGGCACCATCTCAGTTCACTGCAATCTTCGCCTCTCTGGTTCAAGTGATTCTTACGCCTCAGCCTCCTGAGTAGTGCCACATGCCCGGCTAACTTTTTGTATTTTTCATAGAGATGGGGTTTCACCATGTTGCCCAGGCTGGTCTCAAACTCCTTGGCTCAAGTGATCCACCTGCCTTGGCCTCCTAAAGTGCTGGGATTACAGGCGTGAGTCACTGCACCCGGCTGAGATTGAGATTTAGATTTAGAACTGTCAGTGGTCGGCAGTTGGCTGGTTGTTGGGTTGGGATTACGGAAGATGAGGAGTCCAATAACTCCCAGGTTTCTGGCTTGAGCTGCAGAGGAAGAGGAAGCTTGGGGAAGAAGGCCATGGTTTGTGTTCTGAACATGTTGACTTGGTGTCTAGGAGAGATCCGAGTGGACTGCCTGGGAAACAGCTGGCTGCAGCTCTGTCTTGGGGTCTGGCATGGAAAGCACTTAGCCCAGTGACTGGCACATAGTCAATGCTTAATAAATATGAGATATTATTATTATGTATTAGTTTTATATTCTGGTCTCTGCTGTGCCTTATTAAATTATGCCCTGAGAGCCATTTGGATCAAAACAAAAAGAAGGCAAATGAATGATGGGAGAGCAAAGAAAGGGGTGGCTCTGTAGCTGCACATGCATCTGTGATCTCATTCGAGTCCCACAGGCTAACAGGGAAAGGATGGGGCAGGGCTTACCTGCTGAAGTGGCGGCATCAGTTAGCATGAACCAAATACAGACTGGGAAAATAACTACCCTGAGTCCGCTCACTCCTGCAGTTCTAGGATCAGACATCCCAGGTGAGGAGTCCTAATGAAGCAGCATCATTTGTCTGGGGTAACACCCAAGGTTCATGGCCTCATGCCAAGGAAATCAAGGACACGGACACATGTGGAGTGAGGTTAAGAGTGGAGGTTTTGGTCGGGAGTGGTGGCTCATGCCTCTAATCCCAACACTTTGGGAGGCAAAGGAGGGCACATCATGAGGTCAAGAGATCGAGACCATCCTGGCCAACATAGTGAAACCCTGTCTCTACTAAAAATACAAAAACTAGCTGGGTGTGGTGGCACATGCCTGTAGTCCCAGCTACCCGGGAGGCTGAGGCAGGAGAATCACTTGAACTTGGGAGATGGAGGTTGCAGGGGGCAGAGATCGTGCCACTGCACTCTATCCGGGTGACAGAGTGAGTCTCTGTCTGAAAAAAATAAAAAATAAAAATAAAAGTGAAAAGAGTGGAGGTTTAATATGCAAAAGAAAGAGAAAGCAGAAATAGCTCTGTCTCCTGCAGAGAGAAAAGGGATCCCAAGGGGATCTTCTGGTTTCATGGTAAAATGCATGGGGTTTTATAGTCTGGCTTGCAGAGGTCGTGTGTGATTTACACAGGGCCCAAAGATTGGTTGGACCAGGCGTGACGTTTATATAGCCTGGGACGAAGTTGGCCACCCCACCCTATTCTTTTGTTATGCAAATGGGTTTTAAACCCAGGTGGCACCACTTTGTCTGCTCCTTACTGTACACATGGTTGATAAAGAAAAGGAAAGATGGAGCCTCCGTGCTGGACATGGAGCTAGACCCCAGGTAGCCTATTCCTATTGTCACAGCTGCCGCCATTCACCCCTGCAAGCTTCCCGCTTGCCTATCTATGTTTGCAGCTCAATTCTACAGGCTGCTTTTTTGTTAGAAAAGAAATGATTTGGGGGCTGCTCTTTATTAAAAGGGAAACTTTACCAAGGACTTCCTTATCCTCACTATCTGCCTAAATAATTTCTTCTTAACTTGTATGTCACCCAGATATCCCTGTGAGGAGTCAGGAGGGAAATCTGGGCTGATTGCTGGGATTAACTCCAGGCTGATTTGTTTTTAATGAGAGGCTGGGTGGGTGTGAGGGAGGGGGATGCCTTTCTCAACAATATCAGCAATGAATTGATTTTTCTCTTCACTCTGATTTCAACCCTAGTGTTGCCATCAAAGAGAATCCTCTGTCTACACAACTGGAGACACAGGCCCTAGATGAAGACTGGGGCAATTTCTCCAAGTGGTTTCATATAAGCACTTGCCCCTTAGAGAGAAGAATTGATTTTCCTGGGCAAAAGTAGCATTTGGTAGAAGGGAAAGTTTTATGATTTATGATGCACCAGAGACCATATATTTCCCTTAAATACTATCATTATGGTCACAGCACCTTCAAAAGAGAAAAATGGAATTCAAGGAACATTAACCTCTAAATATTCATAGCATTTCAAATCCCTGTCTAGTCTTCATTGTCACTAGGATAACTTTGGGAAGTTGTTAGCACATAGACAATGCAATGAGAAACAGCCAGAATCCAGCTGAGTGCTGTGTTAATATCCTTTTGTTGTTGTTGTGTGGCTCCAGGAATGGAAAAATGTGAAAGAATGCAAGATTCCAGCAAGTACAAAGGTCTTTAGAACTAGACCAGAGTCAGGTAAATATCTTGAGTCAACGAATTGCACAGTCAGTCAAGTGAAGTCACAGATTGGGAGGTGTGCAGGCTTCTGTGAGTAGAGAAAAGGGTAGAGACTTGGCTGTAAGACCACCTCCGTTTGGAAACCATGAGATATAGAACCGTAAATAAAGCTCAGTGGACCTTTCAGTCTTGTGGACAGCACCGCAGTCAGCACTCAGATTCAACTGTGATAAACGTAACCCCAAAAGTATTCAGGATAATGACATTTTTTCCTCAGAAGGTACAAGTTCCTTAATTCTGAAACCTGGGGTATTTTTTATACATAAGAATAGAATGGCAAGATAATCAAACAAAAATATTGGGATTTTTATGTTAAGACATTTGTGCATATTTGATATTTTGAGTGTAAGGTTTAAGAAAATCGGATCTATTAAAGTCAGTCTTGAAATTCTATTTTAAAATGTAATGAGTGATTAATGTGTATGTGTAATATTTAAACTAAATTCTGATTAAATTTATATACCAGTTAGAAGAGGGCTTGAGAATCACTATATCAATCTGTTTTCACACTGCTGATAAAGACATACCCAAGACTGTAATTTAAAAAGAAAAAGAGGTTTAATGGACTCACGGTTCCATGTGCCTGGGAAGGCCTCACAATCATGGCAGAAGGTGAAAGGCACATCTTACCTGGTGGCAGACAGGAGAGAATAATAGAACTTGTGCAGGGAAGCTTCCTTTCATAAAACTATCAGATCCTGTGAGACTTATTTACTATCACAAGTACAGCACAGGAAAGACCCTCCCTCATGATTCAATTACCTCCCACTGAGTCGCTCCCCTGACAAATGGGAATTGTGGGAGCTATGATTCAAGATGAGATTTGGGTGGGGACACAGCCAAACCATATCATTCTTCCCCAGCCCCTCCCAAATCTCATGACCTCACATTTCAAAACCAATCATGCCTTCCCAATGGTCCCCCAAAGTCTTAATGCATTTCAGCATTAACTCAAAAGTCCACAGTCCAAAGTCTCAACTGAGACAAGGAAAGTCTCTTCTGCCTATGAGCCTGTAAAATCAAAAGCAAGTTAGTTACTTCCTAGATACAATGGAGATACAGGCATTGGATAAATATACCCATTCCAAATGTGGGAAATTGGCCAAAATGAAGGGGCTAATGGCCACATGCAAGTCTGAAATCCAGTAGGGCAGTCAAATCCTAAAGCTCCAAAAAAAGATCTCCTTTGACACCATGTCTCATATCCAGGTCACACTGATTCAAGAGAGGGGTTCCCATGGTCTTGGGCAGCTCTGCCCTGTGACTTTGCAAGGTACAGCCTCCCTCCTGGCTGCTTTCACAAGCTGGCATTGAGTATCTATGGTTTTTCCAGGCACCAAGCTATTGGTGGATCTACCATTCTGGGGCCTGGAGCTGTGACCCTCTTCTCACAGCTCCACTAGGCAGTGCCCCAGTAGGGACTCTGTGTGGGGTCACCCACCTCACATTTCCCTTCTCCACTGCTCTAGCAGAGGGAAAGTCCCACCGCTGCAGCAAATTTCTGCCTGGACATCCAGGTATTTCCACACACCCTCTAAAATCTAGGCAGAGGTTCCCAAACCTCAGCTCTTGGCTTCTGTGCATCTCCAGGCTCAACAGCACATAGAAGCTGCCAAGGCTTGAGGCTTGTACCCTCTGAAGCCATAGCCCGAGCTGTACCTTGGCCCCTTTTAGTCAAGGCTGGAGCAGCTGGGATGCAGGGCAGGAAGGCCCTAAACTACACACAGCAGAGGGACCCTGCGCCCAGCCCACAAAACCATTATTCCCTTTTAGGTCTCCAGGCCTGTGATAAGGGGCTGCCACAAAGATCTCTGACGTGTTCTGGAGACACTTTCTCCATTGTCTTGGTGATTAACATTCGGCTCCTCATTACTTATGCAGGTTTCTGCAGCCAGCTTAAATTTCGTCTCAGAAAATAGGTTTTCTTTTCTGTCTTTTCTATCAGGCTGAAAATTTTCTAAACTTTTATGCTGTTTCCCTTTTAAAACTGAATGCTTTTAACAGCACCCAAGTCACCTCTTGAATGCTTTGCTGCTTAGAAATTTATTCTGCCAGATATCCTAAATCATCTCTCTCAAGTTCAAAGTTCCACAAATCTCTAGGGCAGGGGCAAAATGCCACCAGTCTCTTTGCTAAATCATAACAAGAGTCACCTTTGTTCCAGTTCCCAAGAAGTTTCTCATTTCCATCTGAGACCACCTCAGCCTGGATTACACTGTCCATATCATTATCAGTATTTTGGTCAAAGCCATTCAACAACTCTCTAGGAAGTTCCAAACTTTCCCACATTTTCCTGCCTTCTTCTGAGCCCTCCAAACTGTTCTAACCTCTATCTGTTACCCAGTTCCAAAGTTGCTTCCACATTTTCAGGTGTCTTTTCAGCAGTGCCCCATTCCACTGGTACCAATTAACCATATTAGTCAGTTTTCATGCTGATAAAGACATACTCAAGACTGTGTAATTTAAAAAGAAAAAGAGGTTTAATGGACTCACAGTTCCACGTGGCTGTGGAGGCCTCACAATCATGGTAGAAGGCAAAAGGCACGTCTTACATAGAAGCAGACAAGAGAGAATGATAGAACTTGTGCAGGGAAACTCCCCTTTATAAAACTATCACATCTCATGAGACTTATTCACTATCGTGAGAACAGCACAAGAAAGATCCACCCCCATGATTCAATTACCTCCCACTGGGTCCCTCCCATGATATGTGGGAATTGTGGGAGCTACAGTTCAAGATGATATTTGAATGGGGACACAGTCAAACCGTATCAATCACCATATTTATGAGTTTAATATACTAGAATTTAAAGTGTTATTTAGATTCTCAAAAAAAAAAAAAAAGAAATGATAATCAATTTACATTTATGAAATGTGGATAAACATATTTCTCCATTGCTGTAAGCAGTGTTAGCTTTTCCCCCATTTAATGTTATTTTATATATATGTATGTATGTACATCTGTGCATGTGTATATGTACATGTCTGTTAAAACAGAAACTATAAACCACATCAGCACATGAAATACTTGTGTGTGTACGTGTATGTGTGTAGTATTTCAGATACAATGCACAAACAAAATAAGTTCTAATAAATGTTCTTATGTTTTGTGTTGCCAAACTCATTTTCTCTCACTAGTCATTCTTGGGCACTTTCATTAGGTTAACCAGATATACAATTATGTAATTAGGTACAATTATGTAATAATTATATATAAATGGTATCTTTAATGTATTTTCCCTTATACCTTCTTTGATAAAATGTCTGTATAAAACTTTTGCAATTTTCCATTTCGTATTATGTATTTTGTATTACACAAGCTTTTGCAATTTTGTATTTTGTATTTTGTATTATGCCATTATTTCATTTGTGTATCACCTAGAGTAGTTATTGTCAGCATTTCTAATCTCCATAAAATAGCAGTAATGGCAAGAGACATCCTTGTCTGCTTCTGTTTTGAAGGAGAATTGCTTTGGTTCTTCTTCATTAAAGGTACTATTGGCTTTTGCATTTACTTTTTTAAAGTCTTCTTTTTTTAAGTCTTCTCACTCTGTTGCCCAGGCTGGAGTGCAGTGGTGCAATCATAGCTCACTGCAGGCTCAAACTCCTGGGCTCAAGGGATCCTCCCACCTCAGCCTCCCAGCAGCTGGGACTACAGGCATGTGTCACCATGCCCAGCTTTTTAATTTTTTGTAGAAATAGGGTATCACTGTTTCCTAGATTGATCTCCAACTCCTGGCCTCAAGCTACCCTCCTGCCTCAGCCTCCCAAAGTGTTGGAATTGCAAGCATGAGCCACCTTACTTGGCCTAATTTCTAAAACTTCTTATTATGGAAATTTTCAACATGCACAAAGAGAGAAAAGTACACTATTAAATGTTCATGTAGTCAACACCTAGCCTTCACAATGTTTTCACATTTCTCCATCCTTGTTTTAACCATTCTTGTTTTAGAACCCCACTCCAAACACTCTCTTCTCCTCCTTCTCCCTTTTTTGCTTTGAGGTGGTGGTCATAAGGCAGAATGGAAACTTAAAAAAAAAAAAAAACTGAGGTAGAAATCAATGAATACATAGATTTTCAGTGTACAATTTGATGACTTTCATTACGTGTATACAACCAAGTACTCAACAATGCAAGCTAGATATAGAATGTTTCCATCACCCTAGAAAAACTCTCCACAGACAATCACTTTTCTGATTTATTTCACCATAAAAATGGTGCCTTTTCTTGAGCTTCACATAGAAGGAATCACGCAATATCTTCCCCTTGATCCAGCTTCTTTCATTCAAACTTTTTTGAGATTCATCCATGTTGTTGCATATACCAATTGTTCATTTTTCAAACTGCTGAATAGTATTGCTTTGTATGAATATGCCACACTTTATTCACTTATACATTCTCCTGTTGATAGGCATTTGGGTTGTTTCCAATTTCTAGCTATTCTGAATATAAGTAATATAGACATTCTTGTACAATTCTTTTTTCTCATTCTTGTACAATTCTTATCATGGATATTTGTTTTCATTTTGGGGTGGGTAGATAACAGAGTATAGAATTGCTGGGTCATGGGGTAGATGTCTCCTTAGCATGAAACTGCCAAATTTCCAAAATGGCTCTGCTATTTCACACTCTCCTCAGCAGTGCATGAGAAGTCCAGCTGCTGCACATCCTTGGAGGTACTGGGTGTTGTCATTCTTTCCATTGTAGCCTTTTCAGCAAATGTGAAATGGCATCTC
Source organism: Cebus imitator (assembly GCF_001604975.1). Lineage (NCBI taxonomy): Eukaryota > Metazoa > Chordata > Mammalia > Primates > Cebidae > Cebus > Cebus imitator. The sequence goes on from NW_016107836.1 coordinate 348,562, forward strand.
ATTGTTGTTTTAATGTGCCCACTGCTATGGCCTGCATGTGTCCCCCCAAATTTCATATGTTGAAATCCTGACCCCCAAGATGATGGTGTTTGTTAGGAGGTGGGGCCTTTGGGCCGTGATTAGGTCATGAGGACAGAGTTTTTGTGAATGGGATTAGTGCCCTTAGAGAACAACAGGTCCTAAAGAAGGAATTGTCTTCCTCCAACGTATAAGGACACAGCAAGGGGCCATCTGTGAGCCGAGAGCAGCCCTCACCAGACACTAGACCTGAATGCACCTTGATCTTGGACTTCCCAACCTCATGAACTGTGACAAATAAATTTCTGATGTTTATAAACCACCTAGTTGTGTTATCTTGCTATAGCAGTGTGAATAGACTAAGACACAAGTGTAAATGTGTGTGTGTGCATGTGTACACAAATTCTCCCTATCAAATTTTAAAGATTTGATTAAGAAAAATAAGTTTTTGTTGAAGATGTGGTGTTGTCTATTTATTAAGATAATTATTTTTCTTTTT
>NW_016107836.1:349137-352920 GCF_001604975.1 Cebus imitator
AGATGGAGTCTTGCTTTGTTGCCAGGCTGGAGTACATTGGCTCATGGCAACCTCCACCTGCTGGGTTCAAGCGATTGCCTCAGCCCCCCCAAATAGCTGGGACTACAGGTATGCCCCACCATGCCCGGATAAATTTTTTTTATTTTTTATTTTAGTAGAGACAAGGTTTCACCATGTTGTTCAGGATGGTCTCGATCTCCTGACCTCATGATCCACCCACCTCGGCCTCCCAAAGTGCTGGGATTACAGAGGTGAGCCACCGCACCCAGCCACCATTAATAATTTATATGAATTATACCTTCCATTCCCCAAATAAACTTTTGTTTTTTTAAAAAAAGGAATGAAGTGGTAATGCATGCTACACCACAATTGAAACTTGAAATGTGTTACACAGAAGTGACAATGACTCTCTCCTTGGCCAAACTTTAATCAGTGACCTCTAAGCCCTTTTATCAACTAAGCTCAGGTTTGCAGAGCCCAGATTTAGCAAAAATCCTATGAAGTCCTGTGTGTGTGTGTGTGTGTGTGTGTGTGTGTGTGTGTGTGTGCACTTTAATTTTTTGAGACAGAATCTTGCTACATTGCCCAGCCTGGTCTTGAACTCCTGGGCTCAAGCAATCCTCCCACCTCAGCCTCCTGAATAGCTGGGATTACAGGTGCAGACCCAAAATAAACCTTATATATCCATAGTGGACAATTTTTTTTTGAGACAGGGTCTCCTCTGTTTACCAGGCTACAGTGCAGTGGCACGATCTCAGCTCACTGCAACCTCCACCTCCCAGGTTCAAGCGATTCTCCCATCTCAGCCTCCCCAGTAGCTGGGACTGCACGTGCATGCCGCCACACCTGGCTAATTTTTGTATTTTTTGGTAGAGACAGGAGTTTCACCATGTTGGCCAGGCTGGTCTCAAACTCCTAACCTCAGGTGATTCACCTTTCTCAGCCTCCCAAATTGCTGGGATTACAGGTGTGAGCCACCATGCCTGGCCAATTCTTTTAGTATGTGTTGTTTTATTCCAAGTCATACAATTTGAAATACCATTTTTTAACCTTTTCCCATGTATGCTTAGTTTAAATTATTTGGTGGTGGGGAGGGCAGGGTAGAGGTCGTATTGTGTCCTTGTTAGATTTAAGGATCAAAACCAAATTCAATTTACACAATCATCTCAGTTAACAGGTCATTCTTTCCCCCAATATTTTGAGAGAATTCACGTAATAAAGGGATTATTTATAGTGCCATGGAAAGAGCACTGACTTGGGAGGAAAACAGAACTGCTCTTGATGTGAGTTGGCCACTCACCAGCCTTATGACCTAGCAAACTATTTCATTTCTCCTTCAGTATCTTCCACAGCACTGAGCAAGTGGATGGATAGATGAAAGACACCTGGTGAATCCCGATGATAAGACTGACCATTGGAAATAAAATCTGCCATGAAATGGGACAAGCATAGTCCAGTACGACCGCATCATAATTAATTGCATCAGGAATGACCTTATTCCCAAATAAAGACACGTTCTGAGGTTCTGGGAAGGACGTGAATTTTGGAAGGACACTATCCAAATCACATACCTACATTCATTCATACCTGGAAACTCCATTTCGGGTTATGAAACACGTGCCTCACTTGTTGCATGCCCTTTGCAGATAGGGTGATGCAAAGTGTGACACAGTGTGACCTGGGTTCCAGTCATTGTCCTCCTTTGTGCTGGATGACCCTGGGTAATCTAATTCACCTTTCTAGTCCTCATCCAAATAATAAAGTCAGGAGAGGTGGTTGGTCTCTAAGGACCCTTGGAATTTAACTATTCATAAGCTTTTGGGACCAAATGAAACATTTTTTATGCAGGGAAAATGTAGGAATGAGCCATCATAAAACGATGCCAGAGGCTGGAGAGCCTGGATGCATTGACACAATTGGGGGATGAGTAATTTATTACAATTGGATTCCATGGCAGCCTAGGCCACAGCTCCCCAGGATGCATCTCTAAAGGTGTTACTTACTAAACATCACCATATGAAGGGTGGTGGGATTGCTTTCGTCTGTGGCTTTTACGGGACCATCCAGCTGTTCTTCAGAGCCAGTTTCTCATCAAAAAATGGGATTTACTACCACAAAATTAAACACCTTAGTACACATTTTAGTAAATGTAGATTGACATCCCCTAGCAGGAATCAAGAGAACAGATTTCATTTACTGAAAGGTTACCAGGCATTGTGCTAAGGGCTCTACATGGCTTCTATCATGTAATCCCCCAAACAACTCTATGAAGTCATGTGTCAGATAATCAGTGTATCCCTTCTCAGGTCCAAATTCACCCTTCACTACCTGCTCTGCAGTAATAGACTGGACGCTTAAAGCATTTTTCCTTTACATTGAGAGCCATGATAAGCTTTGTCAGTAGAGGGCGCAGGAGAGACATCACGGCAGGACGCCGGGTCTCTTCCTCCTCCTGCTTTGTAAAGCGTCCTCCGGTGCCTATGTGAGGACATCAGTGACATTCTCCTCCACCCAGGCTCCCAGAGTGCCCAGTCCCTCAGCCACCTTGCAGCCCTGCCAGGGGCCCTGTGACCACCCTGCTGTGGCCTTCGTGATGCAAACACCAGTGCACCCCAGGGCTCCCCAACAGGCTCCCTGACCCACCCTCCAGCCTCAGTTTGCCCTCCTAACATCAACCACTAATCCTAGGCCACGTGTCACCCTGCCAGGAAGCGGATTTTCAGCATTCTGACTCCTTCTGCTCACTCATCTTGGCTCACCTGGGCCTGGGACGGCTGTTTCCTGCTACCAAGCAGCCCACAGACTTCATCCACCATCCAGTGGGCGGCCATGCCTTCTCCAACACAGGCCAAACCCAGCCTCGGGGAAGACCTCCCTGTTCCAAGTTTGTCCTGTCTTAGGCATTTTCCCTCCGCCCTGGAGGACTCTTTAGAGTTCCCTTCACATCTTCATGGATACTCGCCTATCAGCGTTTCATACCTCTTTAGATTAAAACCACCCCTGTTCAAATTGCTGTGTGGTTTCTGCCTCCTGATTGGATCCAGACAGATACAAGTAGGTACTATTATTTCCATTTTAAAGATGAGGGAATGAGATTTAAAGAGGCCAAATGGCTTACCGAGAATCAGATGCGGAGTGTGGCAGAGCCGGACACAAACCCAGGGTGGTCTGGCTCTGAAGCCTTTGACTCGCACCTCTCTGTACATAAATCAGGAGTTAGTGGAAAGATACCACATAAGACAGGGGTGACCCAGCCTTCTCACTCTCCTCCTTTCCTATGCTTATGTGTCCTGCGTGCTTTCGATGAAACAAGGGCAAAAAAATGTCAAAATGGGCTGGGCGTGATGGTTTATGCCTGTAATCCCAACGCTTTGGAAGGCCAAGGTAGGCAGATCACTTGAGGTCAGGGGTTCAAGACCAACCTGGCCAACATGGTGAAAAATAAAAAATACAAATACATATCTACTAAAAAAATACAAAAATTGGCTGGGTGCGGTGGCTCACACCTGTAATCCCAGCACTTTGGGAGGCTGAGGCAGGTGGATCACAAGGTCAGGAGATCGAGACCATCTTGGCCAATGTGGTGAAACCTCATCTCTACTAAAAACACAAAAATTAGCTGGGTGTGGTGGTGCATGCCTGTAGTCCCAGCTACTCGGGAGGCTGAGGCAGGAGAATTACTTGAACCTGGGAGGCAGAGGTTGCAGTGAGCCGAGATGGTGTCACTGCACTCCAGCCTGGTGACAGAGTGAGACTCCATCTCAAAAAAAAAAAAATTAGCTG
>NW_016107836.1:353060-416458 GCF_001604975.1 Cebus imitator
AAAAAAAAAAAAAAAAAAAAAGGCAAGAAAGAAAGAAAGAAGAAAGCAAGAAAAAAGGAAAGGGACAAAGAAAAAAATGCAAAAAAAAATGAGGCCAGCCTTTAGAGGAAGATTTTCAACGATCAGGAATATCAATAGTCATCTCAAGATAATTACCAAAATAAACACACAGAAGAAGGGGAGAAAAACACCCCATATATTTTATACACTTTACATATGGCCAATACTGTGCTCCAAATACATTTATTTTGAAGCTATTTGATTTTTGCCAATTTCCCCAGCTTTGTCTTATCAGCCAAAATGCCTCATTTTGTTATGGAAAGAGGTAAAATCCCAGCTTTGGGTCTTGCCTGTATTTGCATCTGGCTCAAAGCAGCCAGATTTCTGGATGATGTATGTCGCAGCTCTAAGGGGCTCTGGTCCCCACTGGGGGTGTGCTCAGAGGCGGCATGTAACAGCTTCCATATTCCTGGAAACAAAGCTCCAACCTCCTTGTAGTTTATCCTTTGGGGAAATCGGCAATATGAATCCTAATTAGCCTCAAAATAACAAACCCCAGTATTAATCATCTTCCTTGGGGGTTGTTCTAGTCTTTCAGCTTCGGTAAGGAGAAAAAAAGAGTCCAATAGGAGGTTCACCATTTCCTGCTGATTAGAGCTGGTGAGTTCTGGACTAAGAGTTAGGATGCCTGGATTTGAGTCCTGGCTTTGCCACTAATTACACGGTCCAAGCTCCTTTCTAGTTCTATGGCCCTTTGGCCTGAGAATCCCTCCAACTCTATTTAGCCATGCCAGGTTAAATAACAGCACCTGCACTGAGTGCTCACAATGTACCAGGCAAACTGCTGAACACCCTAAACGCATTATCTCATTTAAGTCTCACTGCAAACCTATGAGGCGAGCACTGTTATTACTATTTTTTGAAATGGAGTCATGCTCTATTGACAGGCTGGAGTGCAGTGGTGCACTCTCAGCTCACTGCAACCTCCACCTCCCAGGTTCAAGCGATTCTCCTGCCTCAGCCTCCTGAGTGGCGGGACTGCAGGTGTGCGCCACCACGCCCAACTAATTTTTGTATTTTTAGTAGAGACGAAGTTTTACCACGTTGCCCAGGCTGGTCTCAATCTCTTGACCTCGTGATCCGCCCACTCAACCTCCCAAAGTGCTGGTATTACAGGTGTGAGTCACCGTGCCCAGCCTATTATTGTCCCCATTTTACAGGTTTAGAGAGATTAGAGCATGGTGATGAGAAAGCCACACCATGCATCCTCTCCCCAGATGGGTTACCGACCTCACAAGTATGTTCCAAATGGGGTCCAGTAGGAGAAATGAAGGAAGATCCCTGACTGACATTTTTCAAGTCAGCATCACCCTCATTTGCAGGAAATGAGGATAAGCAATAATGAATAGTCAGGTGGGTGCTTGGAGCCGAAGGCGGGAGAGAAAAGGACATTAATTAGCAAAGCTAGGCACTTTATGCACATGGTCTCATTTAATCCTTACAGCAATGCTATGCATTGAGATTATTCCCATTATACAGATAAAGATAATGAGGTTCAGAGATGTTAAGTGACATGTCCACTTATACTTCCCACCACCAGTCACAGCCAACCTGAGATTTCAGTGGATTTTGTTTGACCTCTTCCATCACACTGCACTGCGACAATCCATTGTCTGCGGCCAGGAATTTCAGGGCCTGAGCAACCATACACACATGTATTGAGGCCAAGATTGTGTCAACTAACAGCGAAATAACTGTTCAATTCAGACAAAGGAAATGGGGAGGGGGGTGGTGTCTTTAAAAAGTGAGTCCTTTTCTTTGATATTGGCTGAGCTGAGCTCTCCTGGGTCTAGGCCCAGCCTCTGCCCCAGAGGAGCCTCTCTGGGACCAGTGCTGTCCTGCCTCTGAGAGAAGAAACCAAGGGCCTGCTAATGATCTCCATGGGAATTGACTCAGGGGGTGGGCCCCAAGGAGGCTTTAGAACAGGCAAGTTGGAGGAAGTACAGGAACAGGCTGTGAGGCGGGAACAAGACACAAACCTAGCCATCCTCAAAGACCAAAAAAAAGTTACATTTTTTTTCCATTTCTCTTTTGACCCTATCTTTGAAGACTATATGCTTAAGGAGAACCACTCTGTTGGACCTTCCAGACACAGGGAAATAACTGAGTACAGAGACATGTTGCTCAGATGCTCTTGGGATATAACTTCTCAGCCACCATCCAAAGAGTAGCCTGCCGTGGTATACAGGTAAACTGGTTCTCTGGAAAACAAAACAGCAAAAGCAGTCCTGCTTTGTAGCACTTGCCAATTCCCATGCTGTAAACACTTCCAATTCAAGCTTCTAACACTCCAGCATCTGGCTTGCAAAATTCCTAAATGTTTAATAACTGCCTTCAGCTAAATAAGAAGTGACATCTTGGTTAGAAAACATGGCTTATAGGCCAGGTGTGGTGGCTCAAGCCTGTAATCCCAGCACTTTGGTAGCCCGAGGGGGATGGATCACCTGAGGTCAGGAGTTCGAGACCAGCCTGGCCGACATGGTGAAACCCCATCTCTACAAAAAATACAAAAAAATTAGCCTGGCGTGGTGGTGCGCGCCTATAGTCCTGGCTACTCAGGAGGCTGAGATGGGAGACTCGCTTGAACTCAGGAGGTGGAGGTTGCAGTGAGCTGAGATCGTGCCACTACACTCCAGGCTGGGTGACAGAAAGAGACTCCATCTCAAAAAAAAAGAAAATATGGCTTATGAACACCACAACAAGGGTAGCAGTGCTGGATATTCTAAGCGTAGCAGATTTAGTGAAGGATTTGGTGCCACAGCCTCCACTTGCAAAGTGTCAATGCCAGCAGTTCCAGTGTTAGCAGCAGCTACAGTGCTGGAGGTGCTGTCTGCAGTTGTTAAATCTTTAGGAATCTGGGGAGCCAGTTGTTAAAGAGTTAGCAGCTTGGCTATTTCTAGCAAACCAGTGGAAGCCAGCTCCGTCTACCCTGGGTAGCCAGCTCTGAGGGTGCAGCATTCCAAGCAAGCAAGAGCCTTTTGTGGACAATGGCCCAATGTGCTCTTTCCCCACTATGACTCCAGGTATGCCAAAATACTCCCTGTGCTTTTAATTCCTGCACTTCATTTTACCTGGAAGCTTCTTCCCTTTCTCCTTCTTAAAAGCTACACATTCTTCAAGAACCAGGCTGAAAAATAACTCATTAAACCTTCCCTCTGTTAAAGCTCATTCTTGATCCTTTGCCCATGCCCATATTACCTGTTGAAGTGTCTGATTCTCCTACTAGACTGTGAGACCCGTGGTTGCATGGTTTCGATCTGTGTCCCTACCCAAATCTCATGTTGAAATGTAATCCCCAATGCTGGAGGTAGCCTGGTGGGAGGTGACTGGATCATGGATTAACCATGAGAAGCAGCCATCCCCTCTTGGTGCTCTTGTCACGATAGTGAGTTCTAGTGTGATCTGGATGTTTGAAAGTATGTGGCACCTCCCCACTATTGCTGCCGCTCCCCACATGTGAGATGCACTTGCTCCTGCTTTCCCTTCAGCCATGAGTAAAACCTCCAAGGCCTCCCCAGAAGCAGAAGCCACTGTGCTTCCTGTACAGCCTGTGGAACCGTGAGCCAATTAAACCTTTCTCATAAATTACCCAGTCTCAGGTATTTCTAGCAGTGCAAGAAAGGACTAATACACCTGGGGAGAAGGCAGTGCCTGACTGATGTCTGAACGAGGGGCCAGACACACAGGAGGCTCACAATCAATGTCTGCTAAATGAATGGAGTTATAAACTTTTATTTTTTTTTTAAGACAGAGTCTCGAAGTGTAGCCCAGGCTGATCGCAATGGCATGATCTCAGCTCACTGCAACCTCTACCTCTTGGGTTCAAACGATTCTCCTGCCTCAGCCTCCTGAGTAGCTGGGATTACAGGCGCCCACCACCATGCCCAGCTTATTTGTGTACCTTAGCAGAGACAGAGTTTCACCATTTTGGCCAGGCTGGTCTCAAACTCCTGGCCTCGTGATCCGCCCACCTTGGCCTCCCAAAGTCTTGGGATTACAGGTGTGAGCCACTGCACCTGGCCCCTTATGTCTGATTTTAAGAAATGAATGACATCATTCCTTCACCTACTTTAAATGTCCATGTCTCCAGAAAGTCTATAGAAGCAATCCCAATGGTGGTAGTTGGGCAACAGCAGCTAATAGGTATGTCTCTTCTCCAACTATGGACAAGAACTGACTACAGCAGTGGATGGGGCTCCTCCTGGCCGATCTCAGCTCTGAAGGGATGTCCTAGGAAGACGCGGACCACTACAGCTGGCGTTCACCTGCTGCTAACACTGGAAATGCTGGCACTGACACTTTGCAAGTGGAGTCCGTGGCACCAAATCCTCCAGTAAATCCACTATGCTGAGAACATCCACCACTGCTACCCTTGCAGTGGTGTTCATAAGCCATGTTTTCTTTTTCTTTCTTTTTTTTTTTTTTTTTGGCATCAAAATGAGGGGAGAGTTTAAGGCCAGAACTTGGTCGTTCTCCTAAGTTCCCCACAAACCTATAAGCCTACCAAAGGGACACACTGCAGCCAGGGAGGGCACCCCCCAGATATCCCCTGGGGACCTGCCATGAGAATCCAAGCATAAGAGGGAAGGGCCAGACCAACTGCCTCAAACTGGGAATCTCCAACCTGTGAGAGAGAAGTGGAGGGAAGGGGTGAAAAGTGGGAGAAACGCCGGAGAACAAGAATAACTGGAGACAGCAGTAATGTTCTTTATGTAAACAGGTGATAATAGCAATGACAAAATTAAGAAAATAAAAACACTGCCATGAAGATTTATACACTAGCTAACACAGAACTAAATCGGCAATAACTTGGGCTGATAAAAGGCAACGGGGCATTAGCCACATAAACAGTTCGTCACTTCAATGATTCCACGTATATTATGATGACACTGGTTTGTTGATACCACACCGTCCCTATGACCCCAGGCACCAGGAGTGGGGCTGATTCACTGGTGGGAGGCTGTACAGGGTTGACACTGACGAGTAGCTTTTTCGGAAAGACAAGTTATCCTTGACTGGATGCAGATGGCCCAGTGAAAAATGAAATCTGCCAGCAGACACTGCCTTTATCAGCTGTAGAAGTTCAGCAGGGACCAGACTTCCCCATCCCTGGCCCGCCTGGACGAGCCTCTGGTTTCAGCACCGTATCACAGGCTGTCCTAATGAATTCTTCTGCGGGGTTGGAGCCTTCACATATCTGCTTCCAGGAGTGGTTCCTGGCGTCTAGGGCATGGTACGGAACTCGCCTGGTGTTTGCATTCTGCCTCAAGGAGTCATCAAGAAATGCTTGCGGCAGGAAAGGGAGTGTCAACCTTACCAGGGCTAAATGCCCTGCCTCAACTGGGCCTTCTTGCCAGTATCCTGGGCCACCCTCATTGACTTCCAGCTGAGGGGTGCCCAGGAAAATCCAAGAGGCTCCCCAGGACATGTCAAGCCAGACAACCATGGGTGTCTGCAGTGTGGAATTCCAACATTAATAACAAGCACAAGCCCCACTGTTAATTAGCTTTCTCTTGCGTGCCAAGACCCACAGGCACTGTGCCTCATGGAAACCACGTCTGTCCCACGAGGTTACTGTTATAGCCTACCCTCATAGATGGCCAAACTGAGGACTACATGGACCTTTCCAGAATCAGGAGGCTGCAAACTGGCTGATTCAGGGAATAAAACGGAGCTTCATCTATCCACAGAGCCTGTGATCTTCAAAGGACAAATAAGAATGAAAATGGGCAAAATAAGACCAACTATCTGGAGATTTGGCACCCTACAGTCAGGTAAATGAGCAGATGCTTCGGTTTCACTCGTGATGCAGTTGCATCATAGAGAAGGCTGAAGTCTGACAGATGAATCTACCATGGGAATGTTTTTAAAAAACACTATAAATTCATTTCAGAACACAGTCCCCGAAGGTTTGAATGAGCGCTGCTTCTGGTTATTTGTGTCGCTGTTCTGCTCCTTTGGAACCAGAACTTAGGAGGCAAAGGGTCTCCAAGGCCCCAAATCGGCCTACGAACTGAGCCCAATTGCCGGATACTGTCCCTCTTGCCGACACACTCAGATGAAAAAGATATGCTTGTGCCAAGTGCTTTCTTCCTCTCCTCTTATTTGGGAAATTGAAACTGACAGGAGGCATTCTGATGGCTCAGAGAGGACCTTGATACAAAGGATGCACAGGACAATTGAGGCGTAGGCCTGGCCTCCGATGAGGATGGTCCCAGCCCGTCTGCTAACAGCACCTTCCTCTATGGAGTGAGACAGACGGGCGAGTGTTCCTTCTACTTCCTGACTTGAGCAGGTCAAAGGAGAACAGAGACAACTCTGTGACGGGGGAGTTTGGCAATGACTGACCCCAGCTCCTGCCTGCTCTGCCCAGTGGCACCCAGTTCTCCTCTCCGCAGTAAGGAAGGGCCAAGGCTCCCTGGCAGGGGTGGCATAGAACCAGTGCAGGCCGGGGCCCAGTGGCAGGCTCTGCCTCAATCCTTTCTGAATGGCCAAACCTGCTCCATGCACAGCCAGAGGCCTGGCTGTCCTGGGCCACTCCTGCCAGCAAGACTGAGGGTAGCCAGACTAAGCACCTGTGGCCCCTCCTTTCATCTTCAGGGCAACCCGGGAGGTAAAGGGTGGTGCTGTCTGAATTGAAGCTCCGAGGCGCAGAAGGCGGTGCCAGGCTTAGGGGGGTGAGTGGCAGGCTGCAATGGCTGCTGCTGTACCTCTGCGCTGGGATGTTCCTGTCTCTTTGGGGTGTGGGCCATATCACCCCACTGCCTCTTCCCACAATCCTCACCCTTCGCTTTGGGCCTTTTCCAGGCTGCCCTTGGTGAGCAGAGAGACTGCCAGGGGCTGGATCAACAGGCAGAAGTGTTGTGGCATCTTGCCACTAGCGGTTGGATGCTACTAACACTGGCCAGGGGTGGGGGGTGTATTTCAAAGTGCTCCTCCATGATATTCCCTGGGTCCTGGGAACCCCTGTCTAGAAGCAGTGGTGGTTCGTCTCCACGAGGCAGCACCAGGAGCATCTCTCGGGAGGCACTTTGTGTTGCCCACCCGGTGAATTCCAAGGCAGCTCTCTTAAGAGGGAGAGGTAGATGCTGCCTTGCCCAGCCTGGTTTTGGGTGAAGGCAGACACTGCCCCACCCAGCTCCTCTCTCCTTCTTCCCCCACGACAAGCTCTCCATAATCCGGAGCAGGGAGCATTCCTTCCCAGGACGCTGCTAGGGCAGAGGCTTCCCAGGGCAGGGCTGGAAGGTGAGCAAAGGCGGAAGCCTCTGACAGGGACCGTTATACTTTTAGAAGTCAGAAAATTGGGATGGGCAGTGTCTCTAGGACAGGCTCCCTGGCCTTTTTCATTTGGATGGTAAGGACTCATCTTTTGAAAGTGGAGGCTGCCTGCTGAGAAGTGGGATGATCCCATTAATGGGGTCACATCCACGAGATTCCCTCACAGCCCCCCATCTCTGGAAACCAATGGCTTCCTCCTCAGCCTGCTCCCTCTGACGTAGAACTCCCTGGGAAAGCAGGATGCTGCTTTTAAAGAGTAATCATTGACCTTGAACTCAAGATGTGTTTCTCAATTTTCCCCTTTTATCACTGTCCGGCTAACATTATGCCATGTCATTTCTTGAGTTCTGGTATTTAATACAAAATGTTGAATGAAAACATATCTTACAAACAGGCTCTACAACTGGGTGTGGGGGAAGGGAATATTGCCTCCTTTCTCTGGGCACTTGACAAACATCCCTGGTATCTCAGCAAGTGGGCAAGACCGCGCTGTTGCATTCTCTCAACATCCCTGCTCCTCTGGTACGTGAGGCCAATGTGCCCCGGGACGGGGGACAAACGTGGTACAGTGTAGGAGTGAAGAATGTGGGCTCTGACTCAGAGTCAGATTAAAATCTCAACTCTGCCATATATATGAACCGCATGACCCAGTGGGAGGTACTTTCGGAGTCTTGGTTTCCTCATCTGTAAAATGGGAACCACTGTCCAAAGGAGGCGAGTGGAGAGAGTGCAGGTAAATGGAGAATGCCTGTAAAATGGCACGGAGCGGCACACAAAGGATCAGTACATGGTCCGAATTGATCCTATTCACCGTTCATCACTTGAGCATCTCCTGATTGTTAAAATCCTGGGGTGTGCATTCACAGGCCGGTGCAGGTTCATGTGGGGGTCAGGCCCTGCGAGACAGAAGCCCCCTCTTCCTGCAGACCTCCCTGACATCCGCACTCCATTCCTCATCTGTCTCATCTTTCTTCCCAGACTGGTCTTCCTCACTCCACCCCTCCTTCTTCTTTCTCCTGGATCCCAACTGCCTCCTCCATGGCCCTCCGAGTCCCCACGGTGTCAGGCAATCCTTCATGCCCCAGTGTCAGTGTCACCAGTGCTCCTGGGACGACACAAGGGGGGAAAGCCACTTGTCTCAACCAAGCTTTCCCCTCTGCATTTATCTCAGCCCATCCCCCGGACCATCCTTCAATCCTCCCCTGCTCCATAGAAATACAGCGCCCACTCCGCAGCTCACATTTGCTCATTTGGTCTGCTTGACTTGCGTACCACTGCGGTCTCCCTGTCTGAGGGATGATTTTCAGTCTGTGCTTAAAGGCACTGACCTTCCAGATCCCTGGACTTCAGGAGTTTGTCCTCATCCCCTCACCAGCCTCTGAAGCCCAACCTGATTCAGGGGTCTGGTCTTGATCGTCCTGGCTGTGCAGGGCTGTGTGGTGGCTGCCCGGTGGATTTCCAGACCCCTGAGATACTACCCTTCCTATGCTGTCTGGCTCTCTCTTTCTTTCTCAAGGCCAGCCTGAGAGCCAACAGAATCAGGATTTTGCTTGAAAAATGGAGGAAAGCCCAGAGTTCTCCATGGAATCAGCTTCTTCCTCAGCTACTTCCTCAACTGACAATAGAAATTGTACCAGGTGTGATCATCATCATGAATATTTATATTTATTTATCAGTTTTGCAAGATCCTATCAAATCAATAATTGCACATGTTTCAACCACTGGATAATTAAAATAGTCACTAGAAGCAAAGACAGGAATGAAGAGCACAGACGTTTCTATTTTCAGAGGGATTTATTTTCCTTTCCATGGTTGTTATGCATTTACCTATGAGAAATTCCTACAAGCTACTCTGCCTGCTTCAAGACTGAAGAAAAATGCCTCCTGAGAGTCAGTTAATCCAGAACAGTGGGTTAAAGACAGACCAGTACTGGGCATGGTGGCTCATGCCTGTAATCCCAGCACTTTGGGAGGCCGAGGCAGGCAGATCACGTGGTCAGGAGATCGAGACCATCCAGGCTAATACGGTGAAACCCTATCTCTACTAAAAATAGAAAAAATTATCCAGGCATGGTGGCACGTGCCTGTAGTCCCAGCTACTCGGGAGGCTGAGGCAGGGGAATCCTTTGAACTCAGGAAGTGGAGGAAGCAGTAAGCCGAGATCGTGCCATTGCACTCCAGCCTGGGTCACAGAATGAGACTTCATCTCAAAAAATAAATAAACAAATAAATAAAGACAGACCAGTTAATTTCAGAATGGTGGATTAAAGACAGACCAGACAGCAATTGTCAGGCCAGCCAAGATACACCCCATCACCCCTCTCATCTGGCAACAATCCATCTATGGCAAGTGACTTCCCTCTTCTGCCAGGGTCTCTCGACCAGGAGACTACTGACATTTTGGGTCAAATCATTCTTTGCGAAGGGGGAGGAAAGGGCTGTCCTGTGCCTGTAGGTTGTTTAGCATCTCTGCCTGTATCTACCAGTCATCAGGAGCACCCCACCCCTGCCCTGGTCATGATGATCCAAAATGTCTCCAGAATTGCCAAATATCCCCTGGGGGAGAAAAGTCCACCCCCATGCCTTCCCCCCACCACCACGCATACTTCTTCCTGGCACATCTGTTAGTCCAAGATCAGTGTTGCAAACACCCTACAGAAAGGACAGGGCTCCAAGGACCATCACTTTTGCTCTTTGTTACCCAAGAGAGCCAAGACAGTAGTTCCTAGTAGCAGCAAGACAAGGGAAAACCCTGCCTGCCAGTGAGGCTGGGGGCTCACAGGGAATAGGTCCTCTCCAAGGCCATAAGACTTCAATTTGTGGATGCTAGAAAACAGGGCATCAGGGAGGTTGGGGCCCACTGCTGAGATGTGTGACTGAGTGAGGTACAAGGTCTGGAGAGGCAGGTGTGGTCCCTCACCACACTTGATCTTACCTGCCGAAGTCTCCTCAACTTGTGAAAGTCACCAACAGAGGATCTGCCAACTGTGTGTGAAGACAAAGCCCTCATGGATGGATTCCCTCGGCTAGTGCCCACAGGTCCTCTGACTGCATTCAGCATGCATGTCTTGACCCACAGTGACTCCTCATAGCAGGGCCCTGGGCCATCTTCACTGGCTACTCTTAAGGAGTAGAAGGGTCCAGTGCCATCCCAGGATAGTCAAGTGCCAATCTCATCAGTCACCCTTCAAGTGTTTTATCAAGGCCACCCTGTAGGTCCTTGCTACATGCAGTGTCATCCACAGACCAGCATGGTGGGAGTCACCTGGGAACTTGTTAGGAATGAAGACTCTCAAGGCCCCGCTCCAGAACTTCTGAATCTGAGTCTGAGCTTTAGCAAATTCCCCAGGTGCTGTCTATGGACATGAAAGTTGAGAAGCCCTAACTGAAGTAATGCAGGAAAGGGAGAAGATCTTCCCTCCAGAAGCTCACACTCTGGCAGAGAAGATAGGACATATAAAAATGAAGGTTCGGTGCAGTGGCTCACACCTGTAATCCCAGCACTTTGGGAGGCCGAGGCAGGTGGATAATATGAGATCAAGAGTTCAAGACCAGCCTGACCAACATGGTAAAGCCCTGTCTCTACTAAATATACAAAAATTAGCTGGGCATGATACTGTGGGCCTGTAATCCCAGCTACTCTGGAGGCTGAGACAGGAGAATCGCTTGAACCCGGGAGGCAGAGGTTGCAGTGAGCCAAGGTTGCGCCACTGCACTCCAGCCAAAATCAAAGTATATATAAAAATGAGGCAAGAAAGCAGCATGCAAGTATACACCATCAAGCGTGTTTTGGGAGGAAACCTGGAAGCTGAAGCCCAAGAGGCTAAGTGCTGCCTCAGCCACTTACTTCTACTGAGCCTCAATTTCCTCATCTGTAAAGTGGGGATAACACTTGCCCTGTCTACCTTACAGGATTGTCCTAAAGATCAGAAAGGAAGGGAAAGCATGACTCTGATTTAAAGTACTATTTAATGTTAAACGTACTCTAAATGCTACCGAAGTTCAGAGAGGAGAGGGCTCCAGGTGACTGGAAAAGTCTGGGAAGATCCAGCAGAGGAGTGGGGAGCTGGGAGTACTGAGTCATACCTAAACCAGGTGCTACAGTAAATAAAGCAAGATGGAAAAGGTCACATGCTGACCACTGCGCCCAACACCGCCTCAAGCCTGGGCCACAGGGAGCTCGCACTGACCTACTTTCACCCACTCCTCACAGTCCATGGAAGGGCAACACCGTGGGTCTCAGAAACACACACCCAGTGCTCACAAGTGCTTTCCAGAAGACAAAGAGCAAGCAGAGATGTTCTTCGTGGCAAGGCTGGCAAGCAGCTCAATTGCTGCAAAACGTTTTAATAACTCTGGGTTGGGGTAGAGGGGGATGGACTTTTGATCATTTTGTAGAGCTGACCTGTAAGGGTGGCTAGACACTGCAAGAGGATGCGTGGAGGAGGGGGAGGTAAAGGAAACGAGCCAGTGAGTTCCTGGGTAATAGTTTTCCTACATAATGTTTATAAGCCTTTGCTATGTACTTGATGTAATCATACTTAAAAAAAAGTTATTCCTCACTATGATCCTGTCAGACAGGGACTTCTGTCACCACTTCACAGATAAGGAAGCTGGAGATTTAGAATTTGAAGCCAGGTTGGTCTGCTTTCCAAAGCCCATGACCTTAACAGCAAGCTGAACTTGCAGGGTCATCTGAGAGTCTCTGGTCTTCCCCATGCAGTTGAAACAATCAGTGTGGCTGTACTTTTGTTGTGAGACCTGGCTCTTTCTGACTCACTGACGTTTGCCATGCTTGTCCTGAGCTTCTCCAGAGAAATGCTGTCTTCTGGCAGGAAAAGATAAAAACGGCTGATATAAATGAGTCACCGCACTCGCTATAATTAACAGTGATGCAAGAGCCAGATGCAAAATAAGAGGGGCCTCCGGACCTGACTCTTAGGCTGCCCAAACTTTGAGCTGCACGTCAATGCAGAACGGTCTCCATGCTAGGCTTCCGTCTGTTTGAGATGCATTTTAAATGAAGAAATGAAACCCAGAATGCATGCATATTCCAAGATAAGGGAGATGAGAAGGGCTGCACCAAATTAATCTCCTTATTTACAATTCAAAAACCATACACTAGAACCAGAAAGAGAGTTTATAGTTTATAGGTGATATAGATCTTTGCTTTCACACTCAGCTGCCCTGGAAAGGCTGAGCAGTTTTCAATCTGCTGAGCTGATTTACAGCAAGTACCCTTGTAAATTCAATTGTACTAGGTGTTCAGCCTATGCCCTCCCAGTGCTGCATCTGTGAACTTTTCAAAAGGATCAGTTATCACGAACATCTCTCTATTCTCTTTTTGCTAATCTGGAATAAGAAGTGATGCAATGATAACCTGATTAAAACAAACCTTAAAACATAATTCGTGGCCAGGTGCGGTGGCTCACGTCTGTAATCCCGGCATTTTGGGAGGCCGAGGTGGGCAGATCACAAGGTCAAGAGATCGAGACTATCCTGGCCAACACGGTGAAACCTCGTCTCTACTAAAAAATACAAAAAAAATTACCTGGGCATGGTGGCATGCACCTGTAGTCCCAGCTACTTGGGAGGCTGAGGCAGGAGAATTGTTTGAACCCGGGAGGCAGTGAGGTTTCAGTGAGCTGAGATTGCACCACTGCACTCCAACCTGGCAACAGAGCAAGACTCTGCCTCAAAAAAACAAACGAACAACAACAAAAAAACATAATTCTCACCACACCATCCACAAACCCCATCCAACCACAGCACAAACACAATCACTCTGTAATGCAAGGGGAAGGCATTCTCCGCTGCTTCTAGGACAGGTAATTCCCTCCTGAAGTTTGACAGAGATAAATAAATTGTGGTCAGGACCTGGACAGACCCACTAGCAGCCATCGATGTTGGTGGCGTCCCCTCTTACCTGTTTAAAAGAGGCGCAGTGGCCTTGAGATTTGAACACAATACAGCTGATGGAATCTTGCCACTTTCCTTTTGAA
Organism: Cebus imitator; assembly: GCF_001604975.1. Taxonomy (NCBI): domain Eukaryota; kingdom Metazoa; phylum Chordata; class Mammalia; order Primates; family Cebidae; genus Cebus; species Cebus imitator. Next base: position 366,401 of record NW_016107836.1, read on the forward strand.
TAGACTTTAATTGAGAGCGAAGTGAAAAAACGCAGGTTACAATTTTAAGTGTTATCATCAATACCTTATAAGATCAACACCCAGTGACAAAGCTAGTACTTATACATTTCCTAATTTTAGTTGTCAAAGAGCAGATCATTATCAGACATATATTTACATAATAATTTCAAGCGACAGTAAATAATAAATTCCCTCACTTAAAAAACAAAACACAACACAACACACACACACACGCACGCACGCACGCACACACAACCACCTTTAAACAATGGATTTCCGCACCTAGTAAGTCTCATTTTTTTTCACAAATACTTGTAGACCCAAAGTTACTTAGGAAGAGTCTTATCAGTGGAGATCCTGGACCAGCCCCTATTTTCTTTTAAAGTCACTTTAATTTTTACAACCTGATGCCACAAAACCAGCATGGTTTGTATACACTAAGGATACCCCCAATGAAGAAAATGAATTCCCCTTCATTTGTGTGAGATATGTACATCTATGAAGACACATATGGTTACCGCTCAAAAGAGTCAAAAACATACAAAAAAAAATCTCAGATCTTCATAGTTTCTTAAGAGCAGTGTGCTAATGTTCACACTGAATTAACTGAATGGTAAAATTCTTTTCGATTTCTATACAGAGGTACTGGTTAGTTCTGATTCTTTCTTCAGCTGCTTGCAATGCATGAGCTTTAAAAGTTGCCTGGCAGAACCACAGCCTGCTTTCCAGGTTAGCAGCCTGCCTGACCTCGGGAATGTTAGACAAGACTCACCCCCGATGCCTTGCTCTCTGATTTATTTCTTGCTGTTGCTGTTAGTAAATGGAAACCATGACAAAGTTTACATTAGCAGACACACACACATGCCCTGGCCTATAAATATTCCATGATAGAAAATGGTACAATAATTCCATCCCCAGTGAAAACGAGCATAGAAAAAAGAAGGGAAGGGTCAGGGGGACATGATCAGCCATTGCTCTTCTTACAGTAGAAAATCCAGACCAAATGGCAATGGGCTTTTAACTAACCGGACACTGTTAGCTGCTTCTCCAGGGCCTGTGAGTCAACTAAAAGGAGGCAGAGCAGAGACCAACTCTTCCAGGCACACCTGTTAGTTTCCAGAAGCACTGGTATCTTGTCTTGGAAGTTGAATGAAGACAATCAGCTGAAGTTTCCTTCTTAGAGAGGTGAGTGAGGAGGAATGTGAGAGTCAGACTTGAAAGCAGTTCACACACTGTGCTGCCTGGGACACAGAACTGTCCCCGAAGGAGACCCCTCAAAGTGCCAGCTGGAGTTTGGTCATGTTTCTCTGATGCATGTTGTGATGGCGGACTAATTCATCTGAGCGGGCAAACTTTTTCTGACAACTTGGCCACCGACAGCTGAAGGGCTTTTCACCTGTTGACACAATTGCCAGTCAGAGACACTTGCAATGAAGAGACAGGCACAAGTTCAATTATCAAGGCCCGAGTGAAGTCATCACAAGGCACCCACTCTGAACTCCCCCAGCATTGCGTCCCTGAGCTAACCAACTGAGCTCTTTTCCCGGGCAGCCTTGAAACAGCAGCACCTCTGGGGGCTTTAAGGTTCAAAATTTTGTAAAAAAATTATATTCTTAGGTCAGAAAACTTGGAAAACGAGAGACAAGGAATGAGTCAAGCTAGAGGAAATATCTGAGCAATTCCTAATTAAGGGGAAAAACGTTTGTTTCAGTCTCCGCTGATAGAATGTTTAACTGTGTAAATTTCTCACTCTTGCCGAGTAAGTTGGGAACTGAGCTGAAATGGGCTGCAGAAGCCTCCAGGTCACCACCCTGGGTATTACTGAGTGATCACTGTCCAGGAATCTGAGCTGTGACTGGAGCTTTAACACTTCTCTCTGTGCAGATACTCTGGATGGGCTGGATACTTTAAAATAAATCACTGATACCAGTTTGCATGTTATGTATTGTTTTTCTCTTAAAGTGTTACTGAGAGCATATCCTGTTGTATGGAAGATTCTAGCTGGGGCGCGGTTCTTAGATTTTTAATAAGCTTGCCAAAAGATTGAGGCTTCTCCACCCAAGGAGCCCTCAGACATTCTTTCCAAGCCTCCTTCTCATTAGCGACAATTACTAGTATTTATTTGATGGTTAACATATGCCAAGCCTTGTGCCAGGCGTCACATACACACACCCTAATGTAGTCCTTACAGCAGCCCGTAGGGGAAGAGTTATTATCCCCGCTCTACAGATGAGGTTGGACATCAATTGAGGGCAGATCCAGGCAGGACTCCAGGTCTGTCAAATTCCAGAGCCCATGCTCTTTCCTGTATCACACCTCCTAGGCTTAGCCATGGTGGAAAAGCAGCTGTGGTTCCATCCTAGGGAAGAAGGCACAGGAGCCAATCCCTGTGTCACCTGACAGGTCTTCTCAGATACTGCTGGTCCCACTTGGCCTTCTCTGAGGACTACTGGTTTGGACAAGCACTGAGAAATGTCCCAGTGCGGTGTCCCAGGGTCAGATTGGGGGCCAATCAAATGTGGTGTTAAACAGTCTGCTGGTGAAACAGGTCATGTCGCACATACTCGGGGTGTGTGGCAGCAGGGTGCAAGGGACTGTAACACTTTGCCACCAAATGACGAACTCAGGACTAAGTCAAAGAAGCATCACAGGCACCTGAGGAAGAGAAGCAAGATCCCATCCCGCCAACCCTGGGGCATAGGTGCCTTGGCTGTCTCTGTAGGTGCAACCAGATTGGGCCGAGTATCTGGGGCTGCCCAGGGGCTTGTGATGTCGTGTTTTCCTTCCCTGGTTGTTCCTCTGCTCTTCCTAGGCTGGCTCCCAAAGGCTGGCTCCTAATGGACAAATCCCAACCCTGTCTCTTGTCATCTTCATTCCTCTCAGTCTCTCCACGGTGTTCAGCTTTGGTGACTTTGACTCTCCACTTGCCTCTCTCTGCTCCCCGGACTGCAGAGTAAATGCCTGCTCTTTCTCCAATAAAGAAGCAAGTGAGACAAGGTGGGCTGGAAGCAGACAGAACTGGATTTGCTACTTACTAGCTGTGTGACTTTAGACAAGCCATTGAACTACTATTGCCTCAGTCTCCTCATCTGTAAGATGGGAATAAAACATGCCTACCTTACTTTTTTTGTTTGTTTTGAGACAGGGCCTTGCTCTGTCTTGGGCTGGAGTGCAGTGGTGGGATCACAGCGCACTGTAGCCTCAGCCTCCCAAGCAAGCTCCAGTGATCCTGCTACCTTAGCCTCCCAAATAGCTGGGACTACAGGTGCACACCACCATCCCCAACTAATTTTTGTATTTTTTTGTAGAGACAGGTGCATACCACCATGCCCAACTAGTTTCTGTATTTTTTGTAGAGACAGGGTTTTGCCATGTTGCCCAGGCTGGTCTTGATCTGTGGGGCTTAATCGATTCACCCACCTCAACCTCCCAAAGTGCTGAGATTACAGGTGTGAGCCACCACACCCGAGCCTACCTTACTCTACTTACAAACATGTTGTGAAGACTTTGATAAGCTAAGCATTAACCCTCTTTCCAGAGATAGGAAACATGCAACAAAGGTGGTGTTATCTATATTATGAATCACACCAGCCTTGCAGAAAGCAAAAACCTTCAGCAGCCAGTGAATAAATGCCCTGTTCTCCTCTCTGTACTAGTATGAAGGAAATAATAACCACACGCTGATTCTGGTCCAGCAGAAACCAAGATCGCTCCCGGGGCATTAACTTTCAGCAGAGCGAGGACTCGGTTCTCGGAAAATAGTGTCATGAAACATGTGCTCTCAGAAGAGTAAATGTTTGGCTTTTGTTGCTAGAATTTCGGCTGCTTTTCTGTGAAGTTGATTATCATATCAAACGGAGTGATAAAATATGTGACGCAACAAACTGGAAACAGTAGGGACCTGGCTTCTCTCTTCATTTTCATTCTGCAAACTCCAGCCATTCTTTTCCCATCTTCCTCCTTCTCTGTATTTCCACCCTCCCCTTCTTTAAAAAATAGTATTATTTATTATTTAAAGATAGCCATGCACTATTCCTTCTCTCCACTGAGTCTGAGTCTTTCCCAGTCCCTCTCATCACAATTTCATTCCACAATAGTTTAAAAAAATAATGAAAAGTAAATGTGAAGAAAAGTTTACGCACTTGTTTTACCTGTATGAGTCCTGGTGTGGGTCTTCAGATGGTCAGACCGGGAGAACTTTCGCTGACAAGTTTTACACTGGAATGGTTTCACACCTAAATGGACAGAGAAGGTCTAGCCTCGGCCCTAACAACGCAGGGCGCAGCGAGGCCCATGAGGCTGACTTCTGGCAGCTGAAGGAGCCCGGCATTTCCAGCCACACCTGCAATGTTTGCATCTGTCTCGCCCTCAGATTTCCCAGACCCCAAGGCCCAGCGAGAATCACAGATTCTGCACAGTAACCTTCCAGGACCCACTTCTGTCTTGGGAACAACAATTTCTTAACCACAGAGGTCCAGCTTCTCACCAGCTGGAAGATCTCAGCTGTGTCAGACACAGGAAAAGTGAATCACATGCTACAAATCGGATTCCACTCTCCATCACCCTCATTCTTTGCCGATGCTCAGTGTATCATCAGCCCACTGCTAGTGGGATCTCACTGTTCTGTGGTTTGCAGGAGAAATGTAGGGTGTTTCCTTTTCTTTTTCTTTATTTAAAAGAAGGAAAATCTCCAGAGATTGTGGGGGGAAAAAGTACTGGAAAAACTAAACACATGGCTGACTCTCTCATTCAAGTTCAACAACAAAGAGAATGGTGAAATCAACCCTAGCCCAAGGGAACACGACTTCCAGCAATGAGAAGTGAACCTACAAACCTGTATGTCTCCTTTGGTGTCTTTTGAGCTGGTCTGAACGAGAAAACCTTCGCTCACAGTCCTTGAAGTCACACTGGTATGGTTTCTCACCTTGAGGAAGACACATATTCTGTTTGAAAATGATACTGGAAATGGGGATCTCTTTAAAGGCAACATCTCCTACTAGGACTGAGCAGATCTCAAAATGCCTAAGGCACTTTGCTGGAGTTTGTTAGGGTAGGATGATCCCTAACTTGCAAGTTAGAAATGATGGGAGCTCAGGGGCCAGAGGATTCTGCCCCAGGGCTCACACCCAGATCCGCCATTTAAAAAAGAATCGCTAGGTGAGGTGTCGTTTCTTCACTGTAAAATGGGTCCAACAATCCAACAACTTCAAAAGATTTATGATCTTCTTGTAAAGGGCTCAGCCCAGGGCCTAGCACAGGGGTGTGCAAAAAATATTAGCAGAGAATACATAGACAAACAGAAACCAAAATCTTTAACTCCCAGGCTGAATCTGAGGCAGAATTCTGGGATGCACATGCCTTGAGGTCAGCCTCATGAATTAAGTGCTTTATGTTCTATGGCCCAAAGATCTGGTGTTCTCTGCTACCAACTCCCTGTTCCTGAGTCAGGCAACATGACTCCATGGTTGTGAGACCCTTGAGTTACACCAAAAGCCAAAGCATTGAGAAAGTTTTTGGTGTCCCCTTTATCCAAGACAAGTCAGCAGTGGGATTACCCAACCTCCTGTCTCAGAATGGAGAAGCCTTACCCCTGTTCTCACTACAGAAAGTTCAGCCAAACACTGGAACCTGAGCCCCAAGAGAAGTGAGCAACCCTAGGCCTTCCCACCTTCCTAGGAGAATCCTGAGTCACAGGCGTCTGGGATGAAAACAAGCCATTCCAGAATCAGTCAGGCCTTTCTGTGGCAGGGCGGCCCCCAGTTATCTTTCCAACCTCAAAACCTCTGCTATTTTCTTCATGAACATCTATTCCCTGCTATGCCAGAGCTCACATCTTGAAGTCCTCCTTGCATTCTGCTCACACTAAATGTCCTCCGTCCCTGTCTCCACACTGAAAAGGCTCCTGTATGTGCCTCACAAATGCCACTTTGTCTGCAATGCCTGCTTGGACATTGCATGGTCCAATTCCCCTTCCTTTCCTCATTACAACATTCTTCCAGGGTGTCTAATGTGGTGAGCTCTATCTGAGTCTACAATCCTTCCATGGGCTGGAAAATCCTAAGAGCTGGAGCCTTTTTATTTTTTTACTCAGAGACAAATTCTCTCTCTCTGCTGCCCTGACTGAAGTGCAGTCCTGCGAGCCTAGCTCACTGCAGCCTCCAAATCCTGGGCATAAGCGATCCTCCCACCTCAGCCTCCTGAGTAGCTGGGACTACAGGCACACACCAGCACACTTGGCTAAATTTTTTTAAATGTTTTTTGTAGAGACAGGGTCTCACTATATTGCCCAGGCTGGTCTTGAGCCCCTTAAGCAATCCTCCTGCCTACACCTCCCAACGTCCTGGGATTACAGGTGTGAGCCACTACACCTGGCCCCTTTCTTTATATTTGTATCCAGCTTGGTGCCCGATGCTTCACCTCTGCGAGCTGGAGAAGACGATGCCCCTATTGAGTCTGATTTCTTCCCTTGTCTTTGAGCTTCTGCTCATCTCTCTTTCTCTGTCCAGCCTACCAGCGTTCACTGGTTAACCCAAGCCCTTCCTCCTCTGATAAACTTTGTCATATGACCCTAGTTCAAACTGGATACCCTCCAAACTCATCAGTACCTCCCGTTTCTGATTTAGTACATGACCATGTATTCTCTTAGTCCCATTTCATTTGTGTATATCCCAGCTCCCAAACAAACCACGAACTCCTTGAGAAGGGGGATTATAACCTGGAGTTAAAAGGCAGGAGTTTTAGTCCTCTTTCTGCTATATTCCACCCTCTTAATAAATGTTTTGTGAGTGAGGATTAAATGAAATATACATGTGGAGAACCTGATACAAATACAACATGCCCCTGGTCCTCTCCTCTTTAGCCTCAAAGTCTGTGGCCCACTGAGTGCAAACTCGAGTTTATACCAGAATTGCATCCTCCATACACTGTGAATTAGCAAAATCCAATGGTCTAAGGAAATCTGAATGCAGCTCACTTTTTTCTCCAGCTTCCCAACAGCAAAATCACCAGTAATAACACAATTGTAACAGTGATCCTAGCAGTAATGCTGTTTTTCGGTGGTGGAAAGGGCAGCACCAGCGCCTCTGTAGGAAAACCTGGGCTTTACCACACTCCCACACTCCCACCTAGTGCCCACAAGGCCCAGGGCAAACGTTCTGTGACATGGCTGTCCACATTCAAGGTGGCCAACACCAGACAATGCCACTTCTCTATTTCCCAGAAGCAGCCACCTTGACCTGGGGGAAAATCCAGTTTCATTGGCATAGCTTCAAAAATCATCATCTCTCTCCCTTTTTTTTTTTTTTTTTTTTTTTTTTTTTTTTTGGCAGCGTTTCACTCTGTCACCCAGGCTGGAGTACAGTGCTGCTATCTCAGCTCACTGCAACCTCCGTCTTCCGAGTTCAAGCAATTCTCCTGCCTCAGCCTCCCAAGTAGCTGGGATTACAGGTGTGGGCCACAACACCTGGCTCGTTTTTGTATTTTTAGTAGAGACGGGGTTTCACCATGTTGGCCTGGCTGGTCTTGAACTCCTGACCTCAGTGATCCACCCACCTCAGCCTCCCAAAGTGCTGGGATTACAGGCGTGAGACCCTGAGCCTGGACTTCTTTTTTTAAGCGTATCACAAAAAAAAAAAAATCAAAGCAACAGTCAATGTTCCCCTTCCTGTCTAGGTGATTACTACTGACCCAAGCAGGTAAGTTTTCCTTTGGACTGTCTCTTCCAAAATTTCACAGTGATCTTGGCCATCAATCTCCCAAAACCATCTGGTGCTATATTCCCAGGCTAGTCCCTCTCTCTTTAGAAACACTAATAGTATTCTAATGCCAACACAATTCCCACACAGGTCTCTAATTCTGTGGCACTTTCTCTCTACCACTCTGCTCTGACCTTCTGGAAGACAGTTTGCTGACCTCTGTAATAAAGGATGGATAATCAGAATGCAAAATGGCCCCACAGCCTCTTTCCATCACCTGGATCAGACCTTTCAAAGGAGTGCTTACTTTCCCCATCCTGGAAATCACCTGTGTCCTTAGCAGTGTGCGAGCCTGGAAAAGGAGCTCTTGAACCATGTTTGCCCAAGGCTGGACAGTGGACACACTTACCAGTGTGCTTCCTGCTGTGCATCTGTAAGTGGGACAGCTTAAAATATCTCTTATTGCAGCCTGGGTAAGCACACATGAAGGGGCGTTTCTCACTGGTTTCAGATGCCGACCGCACAAGGGTCGGGGCTACTCCAGGCACGCGCCGCACATCCTGCAGGCAGACAGCAAGAGGAAAGGAGGCTTTAAGCCACATGTGAACATTCACGTAGGTCCTAAGGGAGCATGAGCACTGGAATATATCCAAAGAAGGGATGGCAGGTCCAGACCTAAAACCACTCCCATTCGCACTCCAGATCCCCACGGCAGACATCACTAATGGATGCTAGATCAGGACATTCTACAATGCAATGCTCCAAGACCATCACTACTGAGCAACCTGAAGTGGCTCTTGAGATGAAACCTGCATGGTATGGCTGTCCCAGAGCCTCTGCAAAAGAAATGCTGGTGCCTGGAAGAGCTCCCAATCCATTCTATCTCTCAGTTTCTCCTCTTGAGGTAGTGATGTCTGCAAGTCCAAAGTCCCAAAGTCTAACTGCTCCCTCCCACTTGGAGACATGGCCACATGACCTAGAGCCAATCAGCAAAGGGTGGGGACAACCTTATTAGAAAAAAGTGGCTTAATGAATGAGCCGTAAACTTACCAGATTGTCCAAGTATAAGTAAATGAAGGGAAGCAAAACCCACCAGAGGGCCATGGTAAAGCCAGCACAATCTTTAATAGTGACACCAGAAAGCACTGGAAATTGTCTGCCTTCTGTGCACTGCACACATCCTTTGCAGGGCATCTGCTGCTCCCCTTTATCTTGTGGAAGTTCAGCGTGTGTGTTGTCTGTCTTCCAAGAATGGGAACTGGAGGAAAACAGAGAGGCAAGCTCCCCTTCCTCCTCTTGGGGTCAGTGAGTCAGAAACAGGAGCTGAGCAAGTGCCTGAGTGGCCACTAAATTCTCCTCATTTCTTTACAGTTGTGCAAATCAACCCCAAGTGCATGTGGGGGTAAGATGCTGACACAAGAGTGCATCCATGTTTTGGTTTTGTTTGTTCTTAAGATAGGATCTTATTCTGTTGCCCAGGCTGGAGTGCAATGGCATGATAAGGGCTCACTGCAGCCTCAACCTCCCGGGCTCAAGTAATCCTCCCACTTCAGCCTCCTAAATAGTTGGGATGACAGGTGAAAGCCAACACGCTGAGCTTTTTTTTTTTTTTTTTTTTTTTTGGTAGAGATGGGGTCTCCTTATGTTGCTCAGGCTTGTCTCAAATTCTCAAGGTCAAGGGCTCTTCCCACCTTGGCCTCCCAGAGTGCTGGGATTACAGGCATCAGCCACTAGGCCTGGTCTAAAGTACATTCATGTTTTGTGCTAAAGACCTGGAACCACTTCTGAGCATAACCAACTCCTTGCCCTGTGCAGTTTCCACCCACCCATGCTTACGTTCTAGTCCCTATTCCACACTGCCCTGCACTGAAAGGTCACTTTCTTTTTTGGAAGAAAAATTGCCATATTGACATAGAACACAGCATTGATATTAATAGGCCACAGTGTCTCAGGGATAATGGTGGCATAAAATTAAATGGTGAGCTAGCTGTTGGGCTGGAATACTAAACACCTGTCCTGTCTGGAGTTGTTTAGAAGCCATAACAAGTGAACCTGACAAACTGGGCTTGGTGGGAAAGAAAGCAAAGGAAGCATTTTCCATTTCCATTCATTCATCCTAGAAGCAGTGCATGTGGGAAGAGGAGTTGTTAGTCTCAGCAAGGGTCCTGGTGAAGGATTCTGATGGTTTTTTTCAGGGGAGAGGCTTGATGTCTCCCCAAACCTTCATCAGATTTCTGTATTTCTGTAACCCTTGCCTTTATTCCTCTCCATTGGAAGACTTGGGAGTAGGGAGCGCACTGTTCTCTCTTCATGACACTTCTGGAAACATTAATCAGAACATCTCAGAGCTACTTGCCCCACTTTTCATGTGGGGTCTGGCCCAGATACAATTTATTTCTAGGGTACTGACCATTCTGCGGAAGTATCACTGCTGCTACTCATGCTGCAGCCATGGATTGATGTTTATAAGCCATAAAAGAAACCCTTAGTAACTGCATGTGGTTCTGACCACCCAAAAAAGAGACTCTGCAGAGAAGGCAGACTAAAGGTCTATGGAGGTGGCAGACCAAACGTGTCTACTGAATTCTCCAAATCTTTTACCATCTTTTTTTTTTTTTTTTTTGAGACAGAGTCTCACTCTGTCACCCAGGACAGAGTGCAGTGTCGTGATCTCAGCTGACTGCAACCTCCGCCTCCCAGGTTCAAGCGATTCTCCAGCCTCGGCCTCCTAAGTAAGCTGAGACTACAGGTCCGTGCCACTACGCATGGCTACTTTTTTTGTATTTTTAGTAGAGATGGGGTTTCACCATGTTGACCAGGCTGGTCTTGAACTCCTGACCTCAGGTGATCTGCCTGCCTCAGCCTCCCAAAGTGCTGGGATTATAGGCATGAGCCACCGCGCCCAGCCTAAATAAATAAATAAATTTTAAAACCAATGTTTTAAAAATCCCAGTGCTGGGATTACAGGCATAAGCCACAGCGCCCAGCCAACTTTTACCTTTATACTTTACTTTCTTCGTGCTCCTTAGAGACTTCCCCTCTCCTAAACTGTTCACCACTCTCTGCCTCACTAAGAAGCAGTATAATGAGGTAGTTATAAACAGGGGGTCTGAAGTCAGGTGAGACCTGTGTGATTAGTCTCGGCTCCACCATTTACTAGCTATGTGATTCCAGGTATATTATTCACCACCTCTGGGCTTCAGTTTCCCCATCCATGAAATGGAGAGGATAACAGTACCTACCTCATAGGGTGTATTGAAGATGAAATGAACGGGGAAAGGCCGCATATAGACACGGAGAAACCTTACGTGCATATTGCTAAGAGAAAGAAGTCAGCCTGAAAAGGCTACATCTAATATGATTCCAACTATACGACATTCTGAAAAAAGACCAGTGATGGTTGAGAGGAGAAGATGGAGGAAAGAATAGTGGAGTAGAGGGAATTTTAAGGGCAGTGAAACTATTCTGTATGATACTAGAATAATAGGTACATGGCATTATGCATTTTTCAAAACCCATAGAACTGCACAATACAAAAGTGAACCCTAATGTAAACTATGGGTTTTAGTTAATAATGTATCAATATTGGTTCATCAATTACAACAAATGAACCACATCAATACAAAACGGTACTAATAGGGTAAAGTCCATTTTTTCTAAAGTCTATGTATAAAACTTAACACAATGCCTGGTATACAGAAAATGTCCAGCCATAGGCGGTACAGTTAGTGTTGTTATCATCAACAACTGGCAAGATATGGGTCCTCCTGTGGGCATTCTTCGATGTAGAACAAATCTTAGAAGTCAAAAGTCCAGGAGGTTTATTCAAACCCAATTAGCTCAAATACAAAAGCTGCACAGCCCACCCTGGAGAAATCAAACGGAGCAGTAAAGGCAGAAAGGAAAGGATTCTGTGGGAGCATCTTGGGCTGCGTCAGGCAGGGGGCAGGCTCTCCGGGAGAGAACACAGCCATCTTTTCAGACCCAGGGGACCAGCAGGGGTCCCTGATGTTAAAGGAGCCTGCAATGAAGAAGAGGCTTGCCAGGGCCAAAGAGTCCATCAGTAAGGAACTAAAGGGCCGGCCACAGTGCAGGTCGCTTCCCGCTGGGGCCTCTCTGCGTGCTCACCTGAATGCCTCTGAAGACACCGTGCGTGTGGATTCTGTACTGGGCGCCGCAGAGGATGGGTGTGGTGTGGTTATCGCTCTCGTACCCTGTGCCGTGGCTGCAAACACAAAGAAGGGAAAAAAGGCTCAGGGTGGCTCACAGTCGCCATTTAGAAATGCTTATGTGCAATCGGGAGGGAATGGTTGTTTTCAAAGCTCACAGAACAAAAATAGTTGGTTTTTGCCTCCCTCCACGGGGCCACTTTCGGTGCAGGGTTCTGCGGGGGGCGGGGCCGCCGGACCCTGGGGCCGCCACCTCGCAGCCCCGCCTCACCCTCCGATTCGAAGGCGTGCACCGTCCGGGTCTCGCTCAGACATGCCGGAGAAAGCCACAGTGGCAGGGCTTCATCCTTGGCAAGTTGTTTACCATCTGAACGGCAGGGCTGACAGCTGCAAGTATCTCAGGAATGAGCAGAATGCCTCAAGCTTCACGTTAAGTGCACTGAATTTTTGTCGGCACCTCATGACTCAGTTTTTACTAGATAGCACCAAAAAAGTGATGACACTTACAAGAAGAGATGTCGCGTCCTCAGAAGTGGGGATTACACATCAGTGGCCCCACTCTGCTTAAACAACAGGTCAGTTTTCCAGATCAACTTAACTCTTGGTAGCCAGCCTGCGCCCTAGGTGGAGGCACTGGAGAATCTTCCTCCAGCATTCGACTGACTAGTCCCCTCACTGGTGCTCAGGTTAACCTTGGACTACGTAGGAAGACCCGAAAGATGTGCAATGCTGAAAAGGACAACTTGGAAGGGGCGGATGTTCTGCTCTAAAATTATTCTCTCCTTCAGATACGACGCTGCTATCTGCTCTACAGTGATTTCACTTCCAGATGAGTCAGACGGAGGTTTCTCACCCACACCAGCAGCACATTAGAATCACATCTAGAAGCACTGAGGAGAGCTCTCATCAAATAGCTCTGTAAAATGATGCAGCTGCTTTGCAAAATATCTGGCAGTTCCTCAAAAGGTTAAACATAAATTTAACGTATGACCCAGAAATCTCATTCTGCGGTATATTCCCAAGAGAAATGAAAACCAATGTCCACACAAAAACTTGTATACATTGTGCATTGGCAGCATTATTCCTAAGAGCCAAAAAGTAGAATCAACCCAGATGTCCATCAACGGATGAATGGATAAACCAAAGAGAGTATCTTCATAATGATGGAATATTATTCAGCAATAAAAAGGAACAAAGTACCAATACATGCTACATATTGTAGCATGAACCTTTATTTAAAGGATGAACCTTTAAAATATCATGCTAAGTAAAATAAGCCACTCACAAAAGGCATTTCTATGAAATGTGCAGAATAAGCAAATCTATAGGGACAGAAACTAGATTAGTGGTTGGGTGACTTGAACTGGGGGAGTTAAGAAGACATGGAAAATGACTGCTGAAAATGTCCTGAAATTGTGGTAATGGTCATACACTGTAAATATACTAAAAACCATTGCATTGTACACTCTAAATGGATGACTCATACAGTCCATGAAATCCATAAATCTGCTTTGGAGGGGGTGTGGGAGGGATGCATGTTTGTTTGTTTATGTATTTATTTTGAGAAGGTGTCTCACTCTATCACTCAGGCTGGAGTACAGTGGTGCAATCTCAGCTCACTGCAACCTCCGCCTCCCAGGTTCGAGCAATTCTCATGCCTCAGCCTACAGAGTAGCTGGGATTACCGGCACACATCACCATGCCTGGCTCATTTTTGTATTTTTAGTAGAGGCAAGGTTTCGTTATGTTGGCCAGGCTGGCCTCAAACTCCTGACCTCAGGTGATCAGCCCATCTCAGCCTCCCAAAATGCTGGGATTACAGGTGTGAGCCACCGTGCCCAGCTGCATTAGCATTTTTTAAAGTCTCCAGGCGGGATTAACTGGCTGTCAGCACTGAGAATTCTATTCTCTGCCTCCATTACTCTAGCAGTTGGTTCCAGGGGTCTTGGGCAGGGAGGCAGGTAAACTGGTGGGTGAATTAGCCCACTCCATCTAATGGGGTGTGGGGAAGCCTGGAGCCGACTCAGCACTCACTCAGAGGAGAGAGAGTTCCTGGAAGGGAAGAGTTGCCAGGACAACTGAAATGTTCACACCCCACTAGGGCCACAGGAGCTGTGGGGTTTTACATTTACTTCTGGCTCCAAGCATTTTAGAAAGAACTGCCTGCCCCTGTAACCTACCATACCTTCTCTGCACATCCTTCAAGTGATTTTTCACATATCTGCGGGCAGGGGGAATGTCTCAAAGAACTAACCCCAGGGTCAAACATGAAAAAGTTGGGCAGAAACGCCAAACCCAAAGAACATATGCCCTTCTGGCCCTTAGACTGTGTTTGCCAGGAGAAAGAGGCTGTGTCTGCCTTCCTTACAATTACTTCGTACAGACAGTGGGAAAGTGAGAGGTGCTGACAATGGTCATGTGGCGGCAGAAAGACGGCAGGACCACAATGATGCCATGCTGCTGCCAGAACATTTTGCCTCCAAGGCTGTGAAGAGAAGCTGCCTTTGCTTGCTTCAGTCATCTGTATGGAGCCAAAATGTGACTTACACATTTTCTTTTTTTTTTTCAGAACTTGCTCTGTTGCCCAGGCTGGAGTGTAATGGTGCGATCAAAGCTCACTGCAGCCTTGAACTCCCAGGCTCAAGTGTTCCTCCTGCTTCCATCTCCCGAAGAGCTGGGACTATAGGTGCCCCCCACCATGCCCAGCTGTTTTGATTTTTATCTTTGTAGAAATAGAGTCTGGCTATGTCCTTCACAGGATGGTCTCAAACTCCAGGGCTCAAGCGATTCTCCCACCTCAGCCTCCCAAAGTGCCCGGATCACAGGAGTGAGCCACTGCCCCCAGCCTACTTTCCACATTTTCTAGGGCTAAAGGATTTCTAGGGACACGACATTAAAGTTCTGCCATCAAAGGGTAAAATTCGAAATCTGTCTTGACAGCTAAGCTCTGGGTGTTAGCTGGGTTCCCAGAGGGCGGGGTACGGGAACAGACTTTCCTGAAGACAACTGTCTCCTGAAATGAAGTGTCGTGATGCTCAAAGGAAACAGCAATCCTCACAGCCAGATGCAAACCACAAACAAAAGAAGCAACAAGACTGTACCTGCCGAATACGCCAGTAGATTCTCCTACCAGGTGCATGAAGAAAAACAGCCAGGCCCCTGCCTATGGGGACTTGGGTCCCCAAAAGACAAACACACCAGTGCAATTCCACCTGTGGAAACCTGCAGTTCAGCACTTCCCAATGTGGTGTGTCCAGAACACCAAGAACAACTTACTGACATTTGATATGGTAACAATTCTCTCTAAATAAGCTTTAAAAAAGCAACTCAGTGGTCTGGGAACCATAGACTAAGAGAGATAGAAAGGACCTAGAAAGGCCATCTATACCACCCCCATTCAAAGCAGAAATCTCTTCAAGCTCATGCCCAACAATTGATCAACATGACTGGTGACTAGTTTTCAAGAGAGCCCATTCCATTTTAGGAGAGCTTTAAAAAACAAGCTGAAATCCTCCTTCTCGTTTCTGCCTTCAGGAGAACCACTGAGTGATTCCTGTTTTACAGTGATCTGTGTGTATCTCCTCTGCCCCATGGTAAACTTGGACTTGAGTACAAAGACTCCTTGCTCCTCTCTGCATCCTCTAAACTCAGTGACTGAGGCCGGGTGCAGTGTCTCACGCCTGTAATCCCAGTGCTTTGGGATGCTGAGATGGGTGGGTTACCTGAGGTCAGGAGTTCAAGACCAGCCTGGCCAACATGGCAAAATTCATCTCTACAAAAATACAAAGATTAGCTGGGCATGGTGGCACACACCTGTAATCCCATCTACTTGGGAGGCTGAGGCAGGAGAATCGCTTGAACCCGGGAGGCAGAGGTTGCAGTAAGCCAAGATTGCACCACTGCACTACAGGCTGAGTGACAGAGCAGGACTCCAACTCAAAAAAAAAAAAAAAAAAAAAAAAGATTTCAAACAGTGTTCACGTTTTTCTGTTTTGTTTCCTAGTAGACTTCCTTTTGAGACGTAAGATACTTGACCCTGCTGAATGACAGGGAAAAGGGATTTGATGAGTCCTTGGCCAACATATTCAAGAAGATCACAGGAATTAACAGCAAAGTGTCATGAGGGTGGCTATGGTTCCAAGTGGAGAAAAGAACGGTGGGTCTGGGGCAGGCAGGTAAAGATGTGGGAGAGGAAGTTCAGGGTAATGTGACTGCCCCTCCTGTCCCGCCACAGAAGCCACTCTGTGCTAGAAGCCACTCTCCAGCTTAACAAAGATACTTTAGACAACAGTTCCTTTATTGTTCAACCAAGCACAAATCATCCATTTATGTATTTAGTCCATCATTCCCCATCTTGTCTACAAGAACATCAAAAACATCAAATATGTTTTTGCAATGAAGAGCCACTATGTTAGTAAACTTCCACTCTATTGGACTGGTAATTCTACTCAAAAAGAAATGGACTTGGGCACATGTCTTGCCTATCACTAACCAACCTTGGTAATGATCTCCGTTTTCTCCCCAGCTTGTTCTCAAAGATCTAGCTTAATAACTTTCTCAATAATTCATGTTAACTCTGTGGTTTCCAGAATCCACCGGTTTTTTTTTTTTTCCCCTACTTAAAAAGAAGACATATATCTGTCTCAACTCTTCAGTCACCTCTCTTATTCTCCATGAATTTCCAGATTATTGGATAGGAGGCAGTTATTTTATGTGTTTGCTAAATTGGTCAGAATATGGATTTGACTCTCTTAATTTAAAACAGAGCCACAGACTCAAATATTCCTACAGGGTCCAAGTAAGACAAGTAAAATGAAGAAGGCCCTAAAGAATGAGATGGCACTGGACTCGCAGGGACGGCCACCCTGGCCATACCACCCTTTGACCAACAGAGGCAGGCACAACTCAGCTCTCCCAGCCAATGACTGTAAACAATCCAGCATTGCTGTATCTCCATTCTCAACAAAAAGTAGGAAATCTGGACTTTTTTGAGAGCACCTGAGTTATAAGTTCTTGCAAATAACTGAAATTATAAGAATCACTGTCAGGTCAAATAAAACACACATCCAGCCCAAGGGCCACCAATCTGCAACTTATTGTATGCATCTCGTGAGCCTGGTGATTGAGATCAATAAAATTCATGTTTTTTTAAAGCCATGTGGGTGTCTCACGCCTATAATCCCAGCACTTTTGGGAGGTCAAGGCAGGAGGATCACTTAAGCCCCAAGAGTTCAGACCAGCCTGGGTAAGACTCTGTCTCTACAAAAAAAAAAAAAAAAAATGCTGAATGTGGTGGTGCATACCTATAGTCCCAGCTATTTGGGAGGCTAAAGTGGGAAGATCACTTGTGCCTAGGAGTTCAAGGCTGCAGTGAGCTATGATGGCATCACTGTACTCCCACCTGGGTGACAAGAGTGAGACCCTGTCTGTAAAAAAAAAAGTATCTATATATTTTATATACATATATGTTATAATATATTCATAAATGTATAAAATATGTTGAATATATAAATATATATAGAATATATACTTATACATAAATATATATTTTTTCCAACCCTTAGCAGAACCCAAGGAGTCATTCATTAAGTTGTATCACCTTACACAAATGAAATTACTTCCCACAGACCACTACGGTCCATGACCTGGGGGTTGGGGACCTCCGGTATAAAGAAAGCACAAGGCTAACTGATAGAAATAGCTGCTTATGCGCAACAGAGCATGATTTTTACCCCACTCAAAAAAAAATTTTTCTTTCTATTGAACTGGGAAAATAAACTAAGCAGAAGCAGTTATCAGCAGAGCACTTTGTGGCTTCACTTCTGGCAGTGGCCTGGACTGTATATTTTCCTGAACAGCTTTAAAATGCATAAAAATGTATCCTGAGAAAGTTTGCTTTTCCTAGACAGCTTTAAAATGCATAAACATGGCCGGGCACAATGGCTCACGCCTGTACAGCACTTTGGGAGGCCGAGAGGGGCAGATCACCTGAGGTCAGGAGTTCAAGACCAGCCTGGCCAACATAGTGAAACCCCATCTCTATGAAAATACAAAAATTAGCAGGGCAAAGTGGTGGGTGCCTGTAATTCCAGCTACTCAGGAGGCTGAGGCAGGAGAACCACTTGAGTCCAGGAGGCAGAGGTTGCAGTGAGCTGAAATTGCACCACTGCACTCCAGCCTGGGTGACAGAGCGAGACTGTGTCTCAAAAACAAACACACACACACACAAAAAAAAAATGCATAAATACTTTTCTTAAAAGTTTGCAAAATGACAAAAATGTCCCTCATATAACACAAATTATGAGGCCTCTTCACACTAAAAACGTGTACACTGAGGTTTGGCCCAGGAGAAAAAAACAAAAAACAAAACACTTAACATTGCAAGAGTGGCTTCTTTAGAAATGATTAACTTTGATATTCCACAGGCACATGAAGATTAATAAAAAGGAATTGAGGTTTTACAGATGAGGAAAACCAGAGCCACCCTGAAATCCCTTATCAACAGAAGAGTTAAAGAGAGAAAAGAAAAAGAGCCTTTGGAAGGCAATTAGCATTCATATGAATATTCAAAAAGGGGGAACTTTGGCCTGTCATTTCTCTCTCCCACCTCTAGTTATTGGCCAGGCAGGCATCTCCCCATCTTCACCTCTGTCTTCTCCCCTCTGCAGAGTTAATCAGATTGAAGGGAAGCACCTGGGGACATTCAAACTCTTCTGTCTCCAAAACATGGAATTTACCCATCAACCCCTCTTCTCTTCCCCACCCTTGATACTCAGGACTCATACATGAGATGCTGAAATGCCTGATTATTTTCAGTGTTGACAATAAACCCCGCTGCAAGCCTTGAGAACCATCACTCCCTTGTTTAGTGTGACACTTTCTGAGGAACAAGAACAAAGGATCTGTGCTAAGAAATTGTGCTTCCTTAAAGTTTAAACACAAGAGAGGAGGCTGAACACAGTGACATTCATCAGCTACATTTACAGAGAGAAAGAAAGAAAGGAAAAGGAAGGAAGGAAGGAAGGAAGGAAGGAAGGAAGGGGAGAGGGAAAGGAAGAAAGGAAGAAAGAAAGAAAACAACAAAGAAAGAAGGAAAGAAAGAAAGAAGAAATAAAGAAAAAAGAAAAGAAAGAAAGAAAGAAAAAAAAGAGAAAGAGAAAGAAAGAGAAAGAAAGAAAGAGAAAGAAAGAAAGAGAGGAAAAAAAACACAAATCAAATCAAGCCTCTAGGAAATACAGGGGAGGCCAGGCACTGTGGCTCATGCCTGTGATTCCAGCACTTTGGAAGGCTGAGGCAGGCGGATCACCTGAGTCAGGAGTTTGAGACCAGCCTGGTCAACATGGTGAAACCTCACCTCTACTAAAAATACAAAAATCAGCTGGGTGTGGTGGCATGAGCCTGTAATCCCAGATACTTAGGGGCTGAGGCAAGAGAATCACTTGAATCAGGGAGTCAGAGGTTGCAGTGAGCCAAGATCACGCCATTGCACTCTAGCCTGGCGACAGAGTGAGAACCCATCTCAAAAAAAAAAAAAAAAAAAAAAAAAAAAATACAAAAATTAGCCCAGGCGTGCTGGCACATGCCCATAATCTCAGCTACTTGGTAGGCTGAGGTATGAGAATTGCTTGAACCCGGGAGGCAGAGGTTGCAGTGAGCTGAGATCATGTCACTGTCCTCCAGCCTGGCAAGAGAGAGAGATAGAGGGAGAGAGAGGGAGGAAGGCAGGGAGGGAGGGAGGGAGAGAAAGAACAAAAGAGAGAGAGAGGAAGAAAGAGAAGGATCAGAAAAAAAGAAATACAGGGAGAGAGGCCCAAGTTTAAAAGACTAAGATGAAGCAATCTGCCAAATCCAGATTGTGGGATATTCTACCAGACAGCTGACCTGCTATTTCCACCAATAGCCTGAGAAGAAAAGGGAGGAGGGGGCTGTTATAAACTAGACCTAGGAGAGGACAACTACCAAATAAAACAAAACGCAACAAAACAATAAATCTCTGCATGAATACTGTACTCATCGTGTACTCATATGAACCAGAGATTGCTGGACTTGAATTAATCAGCCCTAGGGGACTCAGGGTCAAAAGATCCAGGAGCATTCCCTAGGAATTCTCAGTGGTTATGGCAGAATGCTTAGGTTTAACACTTTACTCAGTGAATATCCAATTTCCCGGTAGCCACAGTAATTTCAAAAGTCACTTTCATGTCCACTTATCAAATCTTATTTGGGGAATGGACACTGGGTTATCCACACTTAGAGCTGGTGGCAACCTGGCACAGATGCCACTAGATCAACATAAATATTATTTTACTCTTTAAGTGTGACATGTTCCATCTCTTTATTTAAGAAAGTAAAATTTTTAAAATACCAGAAATAATTAAATAGTTTTAAACACTTGGGATGGGAAAAAGCTAAGCATGATCCAAAAGTCAAAAACTTGAAACTATGAGACAAAAACTTATTATTTTTACCATAAAATAGATTGGACAGAAAACAACCTATTAACAGAATTAAAATACAAACCAGAGAAAATATTTTCATTACATATGACAAGCAAAATAACTCTTATAAAGAAAGAACTCTTTTTCTTTATTATTATTATTTTTTTAGAGAGATGGTCTCACTCTGTTGCCCAGGCTGGAGTACAGTGGCATCATCATAGCTCACTGCAGCCTTGAACTCCTGGGCCCAAGAAATCTTCCCACCTCAGCCTCCCAATTAGCTGGGACTACAGGCATGCCACCATGCCCAGCTAATTTTTTAATTTTTTTGTTTTCTGTAGAGATGAGATCTTGCTATGTTGACTAGGCTGCTCTTGAATTTCTGTCTCAGCCTCCCAAAGTGCTGGGATTACAAGCATAAGCCACCAAGCCCGGCAGAAATAATTCACAAATTAATATTGTTACTGGATGAACTATCCCAGCTTCTAGCTAAAGCCAGCCCCACCAACTTATCTACGGAGCCCCTTCTCTCCCACTCCTTCAAGGACACTGTTTCAGTGATTCTGTTCCCTCCCATCCACCATTTTTTTCCTCCTCTTTTTTTTCTTTTCTTTTTTTCTTTTTATTTTTGGAGACAGGGATTTGCTCTGTTGCCCACACTGGAGTACAGCGGCATGATCTTGGCTCTGCAACCTCCAACTCCCGGGTTCAGGCAAATCTCCTAAAATTACAGGCATGTGCCACCATGCTCAGCTAATTTTTGCATTTTTGCAGAGACAGGGTTTCACCATGTTGGCCAGGCTGGTTTCAAACTCCTGACCTCAAGTAATCCACCGACCTCAGCCTTCCAAAGTGCTGCGATTACCGGCTTGAGCCACCACGCCTGGCCCATCTTTTCCTCCTCTTGGTCATCTCATCAGCAAAGAAACATACAGATACTACTATCTAAAGATAAGTAACTAACTAAATAAAAACAGAACAATTTAAAACAAAAGCACCCCTTTTCCCGATCTTCCTCCCCAGTCAGAGCCCCATTTTTTTGCTCCCTTTTGCAGCAGAATTCCATGAAAGCGTGATCTTTCTGTCTCCAGTTCACCTCCTCTCCTTATCTCCTAAACCCATCTGTTTCAGGCTTTTGCCTCTTCCCTCTAATCTATTTAGAGGGAACTGCAGTTAATAGTCTGATCAACGTTTCCAGAATTTTTTCTCTGCAGATATAAATACACTTCAAAATGTTTCTTTTAAAGTTATCACTGGGTGATGAAACAATAGATGAATTTTCTTTTCCTCTTTATAATGTTTTGGTTCTGTCTGAATTTTTTAAAAAATGATAAGCCTGTGTGACTTTTATAAACAAGAAACAAAGAGCTGTTTTCGTTTTAAATAAAGTCGCTATCTAGGCATACAGAATACATCTGTTATTTTTTAAATGGAGAGTTAGAAATAAAGCTAGAATAAATAAACTTGTTCACTTTTAATAGAAAAACTCCTACTAAAATATGCAGTAGCTCCTCGTTCCGGAGAAACACTTATCTGGGTAACTTTTTATTAGTGTACCTTCCAGATCAATGTTCTTCTATCTAGAGGTTGTGATCTTTTCTTGGGCAGATGACAGGCAGAAGGATAAATGGTGAGTGGAGGGTCTCAGAAGAGATCAGGGATAGGAGAAGTCCAAATAAGCTATCTTCTACTATTCTGATGTAACTTTTCCCTCTCCATTACACAGACATAGACATAAACACACACACACACACACACACACACACTTTTATCAATCCTCATTAACCTCACTTCACCCCCCATGCTAAGATCACTGTATTTCTCATTTCCAACTTGGCCCCCTTCCCCACTCCAAACTTTCTTTCCTATCTTTCCCATTCAGCTCCTTTCTTCTCCAGATCAAAACAAACCTGGCATTTTTCCTCACCTCCACAAGATGAAAATAATTTCTTGCATTAAAATAAAATAATTAGAACCATGGTATGGAGGTAAGCCTGCAAAGCCCAAAGATATTTTTTGAGTATGTCTTAAGAGGCTGAGAATATTTTCAAGAAGTCAATGCTATCATGACAACTTCACGATGGGCTATAAATACGCATTTGCTAAATTCCATCTCACCTGAAGCCAATAATTTTTATAAGAAAGAAAATGACACAAATGTACAGGCATGGACAGGGAAGGGTCTAAAAGTGTGTGCAATATCACTTTCTTTTCTTTTCTTTTTGAGACAGTCTCACTCTGTGGCCAGGTGCCAGACTGGAGTGCAATGGCGCAATCTCGGCTCACTGCAACCTCCGCCTCCCAGGTTCAAATAATTCTCTTGCCTCAGCCTCCTGAGTAGCTGGGACTACAGGCGCCTACACCATGCCCAGCTAATTTTTGTATTTTTTTAGTAGAGACGGAGTTTCACCATGTTGGCCAGGATGGTCTCAATTTCTTGACCTCGTGATCCGCCCACCTCAGCCTCCCAAAATGCTGGGATTACAGGTGTGAGCCACCGCGCCTGGCCAACATCATTTTCATCTCGGCTCCTGGGGGGAGTTTTAATTTCCTTCCCTGTGTAGTTGTATTTTCTAACTGTTCTATAATTTATACACATCACTCACATAATAAAACAATTCAATACATTCATGAATGTATGTCCAAAAATAAAAGGGTAGAAGAAAAGGCCAGCATCCAGGGAGGGGAAAGTAGAAGCAGAAAAGTGAGAAGCAAAGGAAAGAAGCTTCCAAAGCAGTCCACACTAAGTGAGAGACACAGAGCTAAGTCAGTCTCCATCTTTATCAAAGCCAGGAGTCCCATTCTTCCTTCTGATTGGTAGAGTTAACAGACCCCAGGTAAAGTCAAATGCAAAGCAATAATATAGAAAAAAACTGCTTAAACAGCATTAAATGGAACTATTTAAAAGGAGGGGAATTAATAACTTGTTACTGGGGGTGGAGATGAAGGAGTAGGCTCGGGAATGCTGATATTCACAGAACTGCGGCTCTCCACCTTCACTTTGCATCTCAGGCTCCGGGAGCCACTTAAAAGCAAGCTATCTATTTCCAAGAAGTAAATCTCTTGGACGGGTACCTTATGTTCACGAGCCCACGAGGGAAGGTGCTGGGCTGTGTATTGGAGCTCTCAGCCAGAGAAGACAGCTATCTCTTTTGGCACAGGTTCTCAGGAATGAGGCCATGTCTAGCGGGGATTTTCTCCAGATTCGACAGCCTTGGCCCTACCAAAACGCACAGCTTTGTTTTCACCATACATCACTCATTGTTGAGTCTTTTTTGTTTTTCCTCTCAAGCATCCACAGGTTGAATACTGCGTGTTCCCAACAGCCTGTAAACTTCTTGGACCAGCAAAAGGACATTCATTTTGCTGAGTACTCCTTTCACATTTCTATTGTGTTCGATTTCCCACTCCCCCTACCCGAGTCCCCAGAGAATAACGTCTTCCTTGTTTTAGTAACTTGGATCACAGTCAAGGTTGATGTGTTTCTCCATTTTGCAGGATATTTTCTTTAGAAGAGACAAAACAGAGGCCAACAGAGTAGGAGAGGCTTGTTCGGAAATCAGCAGCCATTGAGAACACACAGAAAATGTTTTCAAAGAAATAGAAAGCAGATAACACAAGGCACCATAAACAGAAGTCTCCAAAATGGTGGACTCATACTTAGAAAGATTCCTCAGCAATGTTTTCTCCCAGGGATCCACTTTAAAAATCTAATTTCCTTTGTTTAGGGGTGAGGGAGAAGAAAGTGGTTCTTTCCAATAAAGTACCTTCCCATTGACTTAAATCGAAATACATTCTCCCATTGGAGGTCATAAAAGTAGCTGTGATCCCAGTGGGTATGCAGAGATTAGAAAATGAGTAAAGGGAGAAGGAGGAGAAAGGAGTGGGTCAGCCTCTCAAGTATATCCCACCTCTAACACAGCAAGTTTTCATTTCATCTGTCCACGTTCTTCATAAAATCCTATCCCCACCCATTGTGACACTGCTCCCTAACATCTAACAAAAGATGCCTCCAGGGACTTGCTTGGGACACATGGAAACAAATCTATCCTTTGTGAAGCTTCTTTTTTAAAAAGTAACATTTTCAAGGAAAGAAGATACGAACCAGCATTTAGTGGGGTTTAGTCTGAGGTACATAGTCTTTTAATAAAAAATTGATAATGCCTCTTTTTTATGAGTAATATGGAAATTATATCTTTCTTCTCTAAAACATGTCTGAAATCGCCAGTTTTCCTGTTATAGATTTACCTTGTCACATGATTTTTCTTACCATTGATTTCAAACAGTGTCAAGACACTGGTTATGAATGAAAAAAGTCATGTGTCTGAATTTGTCTTCATGGAATATCTTTTCTCAAATGTATTTTCCATATTAATAGTTCTCATACCATGGCAAAAGAAAGTAAATCCAGTATCACAGAGAACAATGAGCCCAGCCCAGATTGGTCTCCCCTGGGGAGAAGCCAAACTTTCTACTGGAATTACAGATTCAACTGAATCTAGTTCTGGGCTGTTCATGAGTTTGGAGAAGACAGCCAAGATGTCATCATTTTTGAATGCTAAAAGCAAGGCAGACTGTGGGTCATGACACATCAGTGGGTGGTAAAATCAATCTAGTATATCATAATCAGCATTTTTAAAAAATGAAATGGGATAGAGAGAAAATATCAGCATGCACAGCATGTCATAAGAGTATTCCTCAGTGTAAATCTGTGGTGCGTGTGTGTGGACATGTGTGTATATGGGATCTCACTGTAAAGGGTATTTCTAACTGTGGTCACAGTCTAAAAGGTTTCCCCCCATTTAAGAAGCTCTAATCTAGGGCCCAGGTCCTGGAGTCAGACAGAACTGATTCCAACATGGCTCTGCCATCACTCACTATGTGACCTGGGTTAGTTTAATCTTTCCCCTCTCCTCAGCTGAAAGATGGATGTGGCCATAGTATCCTGGGGCTGTTGTAAGATCAGATCAGAAGAGGAAACATGCACAGCCCCTCATGCAGCACCCAATAATGTTCCTATCCATCCTTAGATAAATGTCCAATTTACAAAATGGAATCAGAAATTCATGGATGCATAGTATGTTATATGGGGATAAATTCACAGTGTGAGAGAAGATGGTAGACAATTAGCTAACCATCATTTTTTGCTCTGCAAAAGAGTTGTTCTTTGGTGGAATTATCTATTGGGTTTTGTAGCCCTTTTTATAACTGCTCCCTAAATAAAGTTAATATTCGAGAAATATACCTGTGTGTGTGTGTGTGTGTGTGTGTGTGTGTGTGTGTGTATATATATGGTTTGTTTGTTTTGTTTTGTTTTGAGGAAGGGTCTCACTCTATTGCCCAGGCTGGATTCCAGTGGCCTGATCTTGGCTCACTGCAATCTGTGCCTCCTAGCCTCAAGCAATCCACCCACCTCAGCCTTCCTAGAGCTGGGATTACAGGCATGTGCCACCACATCTGGCTAATTTTTTTTTTTTTTTTTTTTTTTTTTTTTGTAGAGATGGGATTTTACACATTGCTCAGCCTAGATTCAAACTCCTGAGCTCAAATGATCCGCCCACCTCAGCCTCCCAAAGTGCTGGGATTACAGGCATGAGCCACCATGCCCAGCCAAAAAAATACATTTTTAGGCCAGGTGCAGCAGCTCACACCTGTAATCCCAGATGTGGGAGGCAGAGGCAGGCAGAACACCTGAGGTCAAGTGTTGGAGACCAGCCTGGACAACATGACGAAAACCTGTCTATACCAAAAATACAAAAATGCGCCGGGCATGGTGGCAGTCCTGTAATCCTAGCTACGCAGGAGGCTGAAGCAGGAGAATCACTTGAGCCCGGGAGGCAGAGGTTCCAGGGAGCTGAGATTGCACCACTATACTCCAGCCTGGGTGACAGAGTGGGACTCTGTCTCAAAAAAAAGAAAGAAAGAAAGAAAGAAAGAAATACATTTTTATTTCAGAAATCCTTTCCAAGATGTAAGTAACAAACCAATGAAAATTCTTCTCATTTTTTTTCTTATGCAGGACTGAACAGAGGAAACTGTTCACACGTTGTGCTTCATCCTTACAATATAGCTTCTGCCTCCTCCACAAGTGACTAACAGCACGTGTCAAAAGACCTTAAAAAGTATCGAAATTATCTCAACTATGGAAAGATCCAGCTGCAAATACATGCCAAAATTCCTTATCTGTGATTTTTGTAACTGAACAAACAAACCCCTGTATTACAGCATGAAGACGTTTTTTAAAACTGAAATGTACTGTTCACTTCACAATCATGTTCTGTCTATCCTTGCCATTTAACTTGGGGAACGTTATCAAGTTCTGAGGAGAGGAGAAAGGAGAAAAGGAAGGGAGCCAGGAAGAAAGAGTGGGACCAAGAAGCCCAGAGCTTAAGACGAGTTAAGAACAGGTAGAAAGACAGAAGGGTAAAACTGTCAGCAGTCCCCTAGATGGAAGATGGGAGAGAAATAACTTAAAATAACAGAAGCCTTCTTCTTTGAGGTCCAGAGAGGAAGAGGAGATCTGGATAAAATTGCTTAAAAATACTGGGGTGGAGTGAAGTGAAGACTCCCACAGTAAGTCTTGGAAGATGAAACACAACTCTGTTGATTGCTGAAGGATGAACCAAATAACAGGACTGGACCAACACAAGGAAGAAACGCGGGTGGTTGATTGCGGAGTTTAAGCAGAGAAAAGAAAAAGAAACAGCTAAAGAAATGCCCCAGGGTGCCGGGTATAGGGCTGGGAAAGATGCAAATGTTTGGGAATTTAAAAAAACTTTGAAAAACAACAAAAAACAAGTCTTTGCCAAGCCTGGCCTCAGACTTAGGGTAAGTTCTCCCTGAGAGCCTTAAAGGTAAATAAAGAAAAAGCAAGTAAGTTAAGACTGAAAGACTTGACTGATCTAACGGGAATATATGTAATGCCACAAATTTAGTATTTTGTGAAATATTCACAAAGAAATGAGCAGGATTCCTACTGTATTGTCTTTAAATTGTTTTCCAGGAGCGCGCTGACGAGAAATGCCACTCCCTCCATTTCATCCCCAGCAGTGTACGAGGAACAAGAAGAGGTGGGGGTGGGGGAGAGAGACTCTTCCCATCCATCAAATGCTACCCTGATTACCCACGTCAGTCCTAACTCCTGCATTGCCCCAGGTGCCAGTCAATAAGGCCTACGCCATTTGCTTGGCCATCCCCGCATTGTCCACTCACTTGCTCTGCCCTTCTGTCCATTTCACTGAGCTGGAGCTCCCAGCAGCAACTCTAGAAGAGAAGAAGAGGCGGGGAGTGGGGAATGGAGCATGCATGGCTCTGGCAAGCCCCCCAGATCCCAGAATCCAATGAAAGCCCCTCAATACACAGAGACATCAAGCTAGCTGTCAAGATTGCTGAACTGAGTCCCCAGTCCTACTGGGGCCAATGGTGGGGTGAAAAGAACCACCTGGAGGCTGCAAAGAGCTTGGGCTTTGGAATCAGATGTGGACATGGAATCCCAGCTCCAGCACTTAGTAGTATGTGAATTTGGGAAGTAAGTTAACACTCTGAGCTTGGTTTACTCATCTGTAAACCAAGCAGTACTTAGCCCTCATGAGGGTGTTGGGAAGATAAGATGAGTTAACCCGGAAGAGCGCCTGACACGCTGCAGGCACTTCACGAGTGTCCTATGCGATTGCCCATCTCTTCATATTTATTAGAAAATGAAAAGAGTTCTTTCACTGGTGAAAGCAAGTCCCACCGGCCTTTTTTTTTTTTTTTTTCCTTCACTTTTAGGTGCAAGGAGTAGCCCCTTCCTATGTTTCCTGGCTGTATTCTCCCTATTATGGTTGTATGATCAAGTATGGAAAGAAAAACCCTGTTAGTGCAATCACGTATGGGCATAATGGGCTGTGGATTACCCAGATCAGCGTCACACAAATATGAATTTGGATCCTGGACTTTGTACACCCAAAGCACCTCTTGATAAGATAGCAGAATGGTTAACAACTGTGACATCATAGTAAAACACAATTATTAAATGAGGTTGAATGGCTTTGTCCCCAGTATTCCTTGTTCCAAATAGAGACACTACCTATTTACGTTTTTGAAAATTTAATACTGAACAGAACTCATCAACTAGGGGAAGGAGGAAAGCATTCTAATGCCACAGAGAGCTCTGCCCATTCTTCTAAAACTGTACTCTCTTCATAAGTTCTAAGCACCTTTAAAATGGTTCAAACAGGTATGAGTTACTGTGGAAACGCAATGGAATAGAGAAGACCTTACCCCTTTAAGGTGGCTCCTAAGTTCATCTGATTCCAGGTCATGCATTCAAGCTGGGAGGTCATCTGGTATAAATTGTCACTGTTAGAAAAACATCCAGAGTTAGAAACACATAACCACAAAATAATACACTATTGTTTCTTCAAAAGCAACGGAGTTTTAACTTTTCTTGAGAGTGGAAGCCTCGGCATTTTCCAGAATGACACAATATCCAAGTCTGAAATTATGTTCACTTCATCCCACTGATCTCTGCACAGTTATACACTTCACACACAGCAGAAAAGATGGGACAGTAACTCGGACGCATTTTTTAAAACCTTAGTATAGCAACCATTGAAGTTTCTAAAGAAGTATTAAACCTTTGAGGGGAAAAGGCTAAGGGGAGTGAAACTTTGAAAGGCAACGCAGGCTGGATAACTGCCTTTCTGTTCTCCAGTTAAAAGCCTGGGGCTGAAAGTAAAGACAGCAGATTAATTATTCGTGAAAAGGCCATTAAGTTGTTTTAATCAAAAGGATAAGTATCATGCGGATTATGAGGGTCTGAAAAGTCAAAGAGTGATGGGTGATAAATGGTCTAAAAGGCAAGGATGTGACAAGCAGAAGAAAGATGATGATAAACTCGATGCACAGCTGAAGGAATCATTTTCTATATGTTTTATAATCTTGGTACAAGTCAAATGTTAAAAAAAAAAATAGCCCAGTTCTATAAGATTCTATGAGGGGAAATGACTGATCGTTTACATTAAGACTCCAAAGAAGAGTCTTACATCACCATGTAAGCCAACCAAAAGCTGTTCTGTCCCCTCTGTATTTATCTAATTCCTAGAAAACGAGCACATGAATCAATTGCCAGAGATCTCCTAAGTTACCAAGCTCTATCAGGAATAAATTTAGGCCTGAACTGAAACGGTTAATTATGAAATTTGAGACCCAAGAAACCAAGAGTTTGCCTGGGACCTTTTGTTCTAAACACATTACAGAAGAAACATTTCACTCTACCTTCATGGCAGAAGTGAAAAAAGATAAGAGGCATTCAATATCTGATGTGTGGTTTCAGGTTGCAGATTTCAGACCATCTCTGTCTGGTCATGGCATTCTTAGGCCACTTCACTGGGCAGAGGCAACATGAAATTTTAATTCAGAAAGGCTTTTTTCAGGCCAAGCATAACTGGGAACTTGTGGAGGGGAGAGGAAAATTATAGCAACTCAGAATAAATGAATTCTGTGCTCTCTTTCCACATAGCTTGATAAATTGTGGCAGGGTCCATCTGACTCTCATATAATAACTCTGAAAATTATTCAGAACTCCTTAGTGGTGGGTATACAGGATAAGGAGGATATCAGATTCCAGGAGGGAATTTTGCATATGAAAAGTGAAGTGACTTCAAACTCAAAGTATGTGCTGTTTCATTAGTCAGTGTATATCTGGACGCCGTCACTCATCTCTGTGTCTGACCAGCTATTATGCTACTACAATATCCTACATATCAATGAAAAAAAATGATGAGTTTCTCCTGCAGCTTCCCGGCTTGCAGCAGCAGCCCGTGCTGGTCTGTGCCACAACATTTTGCAATTCCACAAATTCTTGCTGTAAGGCTGGAGTAATTAATTCCTGAAGGACCCCAACTTTTATTAGAAGTGCCAGCCTGCTGCATTTACCACGGGAGAGTTTCTTGAACTTTCTTTGGGCTGACAGTTCATTAATAAGCGGCCTCCTCCACAATCTCTCTACTGGTTTTTGTTCTCCTGCACCTTTTCATCAAGCAATCCATTTATTAATCTTGCCATTAATCTCAGCCAACAGGCATTGTATTCCCCAGGCAGCTCTATATTTTTGTCACTAATTTTTAAAAAATTGTTCGCCAACTAAAATTGCTCAGCCCCAGTTGACAATTTTCCTAGGCCCTTCGGGAATGTGGGATCTTTCTGAAACTATTTCAACCTTTCATATGACTCCGAAAATCATAATTTTCAAGGGAGCTGGGAAAGAAAGGTGAGTGACAGACGTTGATGCAGAAGGGTGAATGAATCCCAAATATCTAACTTTGTGAGTTGGAAATTTTCTCACAGACCTAAGAAATAGTCTGATTGATTCCTAAGGTCTCCATAAGGAAGTACCCCAAAGAGAAAATTAAAAAAAATTTTTTAGATGGGGTCTCCCTCTGTTGCCCAGGCTAGAGTGCAGTGATGCTATATCAACTCACTGCAACCTCTGTCTCCGTGGTTCAAGCGATTCTCCTGCCTCAGCCTCTGGAGTAGCTGGATTACAGGCACCCACCACTATGCCTGGCTAATTTTTGTAGTTTTAGTAGAGATGGGGTTTCACCATGTTGGTCAGGCTGGTCTCAAACTCCCAACCTCACTCAGGTGATCCACCCGCCTTGGCCTCCGGAAGTGGTGGGATTACAGACATGAGCCACCCTGCCTAGCCAATATTTTCAATGGTATTTTCTTGACCCTCAGAAGGCAAACCTTCTCAAATCCAGGGCCTATGTCTTACACATATGACTCTCTCTAGTGTGTACTTAATATATACTGTGTACTGTACTGACTAATATGGTAGCCACTGGCCACCTGTGACTCATGCCACACATTAAAATGATAAGATTTTTGGCTATATTGAGTCAAATAT
Source organism: Cebus imitator (assembly GCF_001604975.1). Classification (NCBI taxonomy): domain Eukaryota; kingdom Metazoa; phylum Chordata; class Mammalia; order Primates; family Cebidae; genus Cebus; species Cebus imitator. The sequence goes on from NW_016107836.1 coordinate 397,593, forward strand.
GCTATTTGAAAAATGAACTTCACAGTTTCTCATTTTTTGAATGTGGTTACTAGTAAATTTCAAATTACATGTATGGCTTGTGTTATGTTTCTACTGGACAGTGATATTCTATAAGTTTTGGGACATTGAGCAAATCAGTGCAGCTCCCTGCCCCTCAGTTTTCTCATCTGTCCAATGGGAATATTAATCTCAATCAGTCCAACTGTACCGGAATGTTGTGAGGTCCATAGAAAGTAATGCCCTTAATGGCCCTTTGAAGACAATACAGATAATATACTTTAATTTGTTCTAACCTACCAAGTTTTGCACAGCACTTTCACACATTCTCAATACTGCTCACAACTTTGTGAGGCAGATGTAATTATGAGTCCCCATTTATTAGATAAGGATTGAGACACAAAAACAGGCCTAGTGCTGGTGTGCCTGGTGCCACCACCCTCACTCTGCCCTGCCCCTATGAAGGCACCCTGGCATTATGTGGCCTCTGAGCCTCATCCCCTCACTACCATTCATATAATAATAGCAATACAGAAAAGAGTCTGGAGGTGAAAGGGAATAGGCTCCAGGGAGCATCGTGACCTATTCAGTCTCTAGAAAATGACAATGCTGCAAGATGCCCCATGTGTCCTCTTCAGCTCACTAAGGACAGTGTGCCAAGATCCCAGTAGAAGACCACTTTGCGATTCTAGCTGTCTTGACTGCTTAGCCTGAAACTCTCAGAAGAGGAGAGACGGTGAAGAGGACTATGGGAGAGAAGGACTTTCAGAAAATCCCCAAGCTACTAATAGGTTTCCTGAGGCCAGAGATAGGATCAGAGCACAGTTTCAACCACATCCTGCCTTCTGCTGGCTGGGGCTCCTTGCTGCTCAGTCAGTGGGCCTGGCTGGCACAACCTTTCACGTGGAAGTCAATGACAGCAAGGACAATAACGGCTGCTGGGGAGAGGACAAAAATGTGAACTGGAGCTAAAAGTACTGGGCCCAAGCGTGCTCAGGCTCTGATCTCTTTGGGCAATCGCTCAACACCCTGCTCTCATCATGAAAGCCCGTGGAAAGAGGCAGTTTCATTCAAGGAATATACAGCCTCTGGCAAATGAAGCATCTAATTACTCAGTAACCACTGTAGGTGCTGACCACCTCATTCCCAGAGGAGATGAGATAAGCAGGTGGTTTGGCTTACAGCGACCACTGTGGTCACGTAGGCATTTCAGCTCCAACCGTCTAACTCTGCCTGTTCGGAAGTGAACTCTCAAATTGCAGGCTGCCAAAATGTATTCCAAAAGTCATGGTGTTCTTTATATTTTTTAAGTAGATCTTTAAAAAAAAAAAGTCACTTGTTTCCTACGTAAGAATGTTTGAAGTTGGAGGCAAGGGAAAGAGGAAAGAAACTTCTATAACTGGGATTAATGCAAGTTGGAGTAAAATAAAAGGAAGTCAGTCCTAGCAAAAAGGGGGAGCTTAAAAGGAAATCAGTAGTAGATCATATAGAGTTTGTTTTGGCCTGAACTGCAGTATTATTAAGTTCTTGACCTCTGCATAAAAAGAAAGGAAGAAAAAAAAACTCGGCTATTATCTAGACGAGAACTCCCCCACTCCTCAAATGCATGTGTGATTCAAGCACATTTTCATCTTTAAGTCTGTTTATTACATTCTGCAGAATAATTCATGTCATCAAGGGAATAGAACCATCTAACCTGGCTGAGATTAGGGTCATCTCTGCCACATAGTTGCTGGCTGGCAAGGTAACATCATGGAAGATGATCCAAAAAGTAAAGTAAAAAAGGCTCAAAGTAGAGATAACTGGCATCTGTGATTAGAATTCATGTTTCCAGCTTTTTCTGTCATAGCTGTGCCCCACACCAACAGAAGGCCTCTGTGAGTTTACCTCTACCTAATAACCTAACAGAGGGTGCAGCCAGACTTCCACACACCCTTTTCCTGTGCTCTTCCCTTTGAGGTGCCTTGCAGCCTGCTTGCCTAGAAATTTCTGCCCAGCAGGCCATGATGAATAATTATTTCACAGTCACTCTCTTGGTATTGTAATTTCTCTCAAGCTCACCAGCTAACCAAAGAAAAACCCACTGGGGATTCAATTTCTATTAATAAACACTTGGTCAGCACAAAAGCTACAGGAATATTTGGAACTAGATTTTTCCTCCTCCCTGGAGACGAGTTTAATTCAAGCCTGTGGCTTTGAGAACATTGCCCATCACCCTGGAAGCCATTTCAGACCTTCTACCTTCTGTCCATCTATGTGGTAAACAAATACTGATTTTGTACAAAGTGAAAAGACAGTGTAAAATGTGCATAGGTACACAAGTGAAAGAGGTATTGTTAATTATCATTTTATTTTGGGGGCATGGGCTGTCATCTGATTTATGTTTATGTTGAAGGCCAACCCAAGTGGTGGATTAGCACTTCTCACTGAGTTGTGGAACCCAAGATTTCCCAGAAACTCTACAGCTGCTAAGTAAGTTTCTCTCACATGAAAAACAATCTATTTGTAACAGGCTCCACTGTCAATGTCGCCATTTGTGAATCATCAACATTCAATCCAAAACAGACAATCAATGATAGCTTCCAGAGTCCGAGTGGTTTTACCTGCTAACAGGCAAAAGCACAGCAAAAGGAAATATCCTCATTTAAATTGGTAGCACAGTTGCTAACGAAGACTATGCATACCAAATAAAACAGCAAAAGGAAAATGAAAGTACTAGAATGCCTAAAAGAAACAATCAGTGTGCATAGAAATATTTTTCAAACACAGTGCACAGAACTTTTCAAAGTAGCTATGAGGATCAATCTTTCAAGGACGGGGGTCTCCAAGGAGGTCAGCAAACAGATGAGGCAAAGGGACTCTGGGAAGGAAAGAGAGCAGAAAAGGCCGAGCTAGCTGCCTTTTCTAGGTAGACAGTAGTGGGGGAATTGTGCCTATTAAGGTTGGACCCCACTACTCCCTGCACTGATAGGGGAATGCTTTTCCCCGGGACCTTCTCTCTGGGCAAGCCCAAATCAGGATGGTCCTGGAAGCAGTCATTCTTCCTGGGTCTGGATGGACAGGGAGAAAGGTCTCTGCCCTGCGATTCTGGATTGAACTTCACCCTAACAGTTCACACCCAGTGGTAAAGATGAAGCTGGAGGAGTCTGGAGTTTCAAAGACAGCTGCTTTGTGAGTTAGGACTTCAGGAGAAGGCTCAAGTCTGCTTCTGATAATGGCCTTCAGGGAAAACACTGTCCTAAACCACTAAGAACTTTCTATTGAAAACTATGGGTAAAAGTCGTAGGTAACTGGACTTCTTTCACAACTGTGGGAAGTAGAAGATCATCCTCTAGTAAGACTGAGGACAGATGCCACCTTCAAAGAGAGAATGGCACTTATCCATCTAGAGAGAAAGCAAATGCAGAGGGTAGAAGGATGGATTCTGGAGGTGTGTTACTTGAATTTGAACACAACTCCCGTCATCCCTTAACTCTGTCACACTGGGGAAATTTACCTCTCAGGGCTTCAGTTTCCTCCTCTGTAAAATGGGAGTGAGAACCTGTTGTGTCCCTCAGAGAGTCCCTGGTGGATTAAATAAGTCTATACTTGCAAAGTGCTTACAGTGATACCTGGTACATGGTAAGTCTACAGAAGCACGTGCTCTTATGATTTATCAGCAAAAGTGATACACTGACTACACAGGGGGAAAATCAGGTGGGGAATCCTGCATAGTCTAGTGTCACTCGGTGATTCAGAGCACAGGTGGGCTGTGAAGTCAGAGACTGAGGATCAAATCCTGATTCTGATTCTCATGTACCATGTGATCTTGGGCAAGTTACTTTGAGGCTGAACTTATTTCCTCATCAGTAAACTAGAACTTATAGTACCTGCCTCAAAGAGTAGTCAGAAGGGTTAAATGAGTAAACTGAGTGAACCATTTAACGTCGTACACAGCAACATAGTCGGCATGTAATAAATTTCAGTTATTACATTATAAAGACTCATGCTTTCATCCAGCAATGATCACTGGGTTCCATGAGGGCAAACACCTGGTTTCAGAAATGCTAGTGACCTTTACACAAAACTCCACCCAAGTTCTACATGAAGGGAGAGGGTAAGGAGGATGGAGAAAATCACCCCGTCACTTCCCGTAAGTTGTTGATTGGGTACATTTTCTATTCACTGCTGTTCATAGCCACAACAAATAAATATGCAGCTGCAACCCCTCAGATCTGTCACCTGAGAGAAAGGAGCGAATTGTGTGGGGGACAAGGAAAGAACTGGGATTTTGAAAAAGTCCTCAAAGCACACTCCACACTGTACTCTGCTTATTTAATGTCAAATCTGTACCATTACCTTTCTTTTAGGCTGGCAAGGGAAAGTAGATCCAAAGACTGGGGAGAGGCCCGGTGCGGTGGCTCATACCTGTAGTCCCAGCACTTTTCGAGGCCAAAGTGGGTGTATTAGCTGAGGTCAGGAGTTTGAGACCAGCCTGAGCAACATGGTGAAACCCTGTCACTACTAAAAATACAAAAATTAGCCAGGTGTGGTGGTAGGCACCTGTAATCTCAGCTACTTGAGAAGCTGAGGCATGAAAATTGCTTAAACCCAGGAGATGGAGTTGCAGTGAGCCAAGATTGCACCATTGCACTCCGTGTGACAGAGTGAAACCCCGTCTCAAAAAAAAAAAAAAAAAAAAAAGACTGGGGAGAAAAAAGTTCAGTAGGGGAGGGGGAAAAGCTGGGCAGTCAGCCTCAGGGGGTCAAATGCAGCAAGGCAAACAAAATACAAGCAAGGTTTCCCTAGAAAATCCCAAATTTTAGACAGAAAAATGAATGAAACTAGGGACCACTGAATATCTAAAATCCAAAGGTTAGGCTGTTAAGCAATTAAAGTTCAGCTCTATTTTTATGCGTTTTCAAACACTGCATTCACAAAAGCATTTAAATACTCTTTCAAACTTGTTTAGGAGTGGGAAAGAAGAAAACCATGTAACTGCGGTAATGTTGGTGCAGAAACCCAGTTTTAAAATATCCCTATACCTGCCCATTCATCTTTAGACTGCAAGGAAAGCACAGGATCTTTGAAAACTGGAAATGTTAATTTAGGTTGAATGGAGCTTTCCAGATCCAGACAGTACAAATTTCAAGGGAACAACCTCTTCCAACAGGGGTCACAAATTCTTTTTTGAGATGTTACTATTCAGGAAATTTTCTGTGAGAGGAAAAAAATAGTATTTTTATTGGATTCGTGTAAAAATAACAGGACAAAAGAAAGTTCATGAATTATAAAGAAAAAAAACAAATACTTCTGAAAGGTGAATTCGACAAAGTGCTTAAAACAGTGGCCAATCAGAGGCTGGATTAGAAATTGTAAAATGTATGTAATTTTTCCTACTTCCCTGGCAACCACAAAGTCAGACCTAAGTCAAAATCCACCACAGGCACCCTGGAGAATTGCTATTAAACCAGCGATAGTGATCGCTTTTTCTTGTACTCCTCTTTCACGGCTGCCAGGTCCTCTGATGGACCCCTTCCTAGGGTCCCACAGGGTGAGAATCTCGCCTTGGGAGAGGGGAGTAGGGGATGTGTGTGTCACTGATGCACGGACTGCAATGACTTCACAGCCCCCAACCCCCAAGAAAACTTCCCATCTCAACAGCGCCCACTCCAGCAACAAGGTCTTCTCCCAGCCTAGTGTGAGACACCAACTGAGTCCACAGGAGCCAAGGAGGAAGGGGTGGACCAAGGTCATTACGCGGGAACCGTTCCAACAGCCCTCCTGATGGCTACTAGAATAACAGCATTGACACCCTGGCAATGGACGGGAGCAGCTACTCTGGAAGAACGGCAACGGCCCCGCTGCCAGTTCTGCTAGGGGAGGAGACTGACCGCGGAGAATAGGTGCGAATCCTGCCCCCATTCCAGGGACTTGACCCCCCGAGGAGAGGCGCTGAGCTGGCAGGCTTGGGGCAGAATGCCGTGCCTGCGGTGCAGAACAGGAATGATTTCTAGCTAGGGAGGCAGAAAAATAAGGATGGGGAGGTGCGACCATTTCATTTCCTTGCCCACTGCCTGCCTCCCCGTCCCCCAAGAAAATGTGATGAGGAATCCAAGATTCGAAAAGATAAACCGGATGTTCTGAGGAAAAAAAAAAAAAAAAAAGGTTTCCCCAGTCCGCGAGTCTCACGTGTTAGAAACAGAAGGGGCGCGTCCCTGCACCTCTCTAGGAACTCCCGGGAAAGAGAGCCTTAGATGCGGGAGTCAGGCCAGCCCCGGGCTCACTCTCGCAAAGGCAGCAAGGGCCTAGGGCTGCGCCTCGCTCCGGATCTAGGACTCCCGCCCCTCCTCCACCTGCGGGACGGGACGATCCCCCAGGCACGGCCACTCCCCCACCCAATCTCCCAGGGCAGGCGCTTTTCCTTCCTTCATGACCTCACTACCTCCTTCCCTTGACGTCAGCCCCGGGTCCCCGCGCGGAGGGGCAGGAGGATGGGGATGGGTTTGGGGGCAGCCGGTGTCAGGATCCAGGAGCACCCAGGAGGAGGGGGGCTATGAGGTCATGCGCGCCCAATCCCTGGCCGCACAAGCCGCGCGAGGCCGCTCCCCGGCCCCCGCCCCACCTTCCCGCCCCGCGCAGGCTGATGTGCGCCGCAGTTACTAGGCAACCCTATCGCAGACGCGGGCGGCCGGCCAAGTTCACCCAAAGTTGAAGAAGAAATTTGGGGGAGAGAAGTGGAGCGAGAGGCGAGAAGAGGAAGCACGGACCGGAGAAAAGCTTGGAGGGGAATGAAGCTGGCCTTGAGGCCTCCCGCGCACAGGAAGAAGGTCCCACGCGGGCCAGAGCAGCCTCCCCGCAGGGTCCTGCTGCAATCCGACCTCCGTCCCACACCCGGGCTGGGGGCTCACCAGAGAGCGTAGCAGGGGCGCTGGGAACTACGCTCACAAAGTGCTGCAGCGGGCCGAAACCATGAAGGGTTGAGGTGGGGAGAAGGCTGTGGCCGAGGGTTCGCGCCTTCGAAGTAGTCTGACAGGTGTGGCCAATGGATGGGTTTAAGGTCTCAGAACCGAGTGGGAGTGGACTCCGCGTTTAATCTTTAGTCCCGACAAGGCAAATTCCTCCCAGTAAAGACCTTCTAAAAATAATAACTTTTAGAGCGCCGCTCCTTCTTCTTCAGCTCCAAACAGTAATTGTCCTCATTTTTATACAAAATAAGAACAACTCAAACACCGGGGAGATCAGCTTTAATTTCCTCTAAGCAGTATTGGGGTCGAGGCGTCTCGTGCCCCCAAGACCCTGCAGGCCAGCAGTCAGGGTTGCCCGGCTGGGGCGTTCCCAAGTCCGCCGGCTCGTGCGTTCCCTCAGGGGTCCCAGGGACCCAGACGCGATGCCCAGCGCCTTCCTACCTGCTGTAGGGAGTCCTTAGCAGCAAAGCCTGGCTGCCGGTGCAGCTGTCGGTGGGGGTATGGCAGCCGTAGACTGGGGGCGGCACCGAGTACTGCTGCTCACCTGCAGAGAGAGCCGAGGACAATTGAGCGAGTGCGCCCCAAGGGCTCAGGGTAACACGCTTTGGGGCAGGGGTTGGGGGAGACGCGAGATCCTGAGCCTGGGGCACTGGGGCCTGGATGCGGGGTGTGCAGAGCAAGGCCGTCCACAATGCAACGAGCTAAGCCTCATTTTACATTCTCCTAGCAGTCGCCGCGCGGTGCACCCAAAAGGCCCTCCAGACATTCGTAGACTTGGTTGGAGGGCGATGGCGATGTCCCTAACGTACTTGGGATGGAGGAAGATCCAATCTTTTCCTTTAAATACAGTGTCATTGGGCCAATGATTTCTAAGGTCTTTTAGATGTCCTCCTTTACCTAATTTGCTGTGGGTTGGGAATTCCTAGGGGGAGGGAGGAATAGCATAGAAGAAGGGGAGAGGGACTCCACTTGGTTCTCGCCGGCTTACCCAGCGAGCCCTGCTGGCCCATGGGGTCCTCGTGCTTGAAGGAGTGGTTGGAAAACTGCGCCGCGTGGTGCGAGGGCGTGTGACCGTAGCTGGGCGTCCCGTCGAAGGTGACCGTGCTGTAACCTGCGGGAGGGGCGGAGAGAAGCACAAGGTCAGCGGGGTTCTCCCGAGACAGGGACTGTGGGTCTGAACCAGCCACTGGTGGGGGGGTGCGCTGAACCCCGCATTCGGAACCCCAGCGGAGGAGACTATCGCCCCACCAGCCCCCGGGACTTTCAGCGGAAAGACTACCCAAGCCCCTGGATGCGATCTCTGGACAGGCTTCTCCACCCTTTCCAACTAAAGCCCCGACCTCGCTTTTTCCCAATTTATTCATGCCTCAGTCTTCCATTGTCTCTGCCGCTTCTGCAGCGAACCTCTGGCAGGTTAAGTATAAAACTCGTCGCCTGATCAACAAAGTTGTTCACCCCCAAAAAACAAACTCCGCAGCTATAGGGCAGGAGCAGTGCGGGCAAGTGAAATGGATCTACTGGGCTAACCCCACGCTGACTCCGAGCTGTAAATCAGTGGCCTGCGCCTCAACTTTCATTAATTACTCGGAGCCAGTTAAATGGCCTGGTCTTAAAAATGGGAAGAGTAATTGCCGAGTAATGTTATCTATCTGGGACTACCCAACCCGACACCGCGACACCCGAGGCCCAAGGGAAAGCTGGTGAGGGGGAAACAAGGCCCCCTTCCAGTTAGGCCTTCAGATGGCAACATGCGCTCTCCTCCTTCCCCTGTGGGACCCACATTGTGCCCAGGCCGACCATGACCACTGCCCTAGGAGCCAACTTCCTTGCTCTCCAGGGGGACAATCAGTTTCCTTTAGAGGGTGCCTGACACTCTATCTCCCTTTCCCGCCATGGTAGTGCTTGGGTCCTCCGCCTCAGTTTACCCCCAGGGTAATTCTGGCATTCTTACACGTCTCCAAAAGTGGGAAAAAGCACGTAGTGCCTCAGTTGGCAAACAAAGTCTTTTATGATTTTTGTTACTAAATTGCTTTAAACATATACCCCCACAAGCTTCTGGAAAGCTGTTGTTGCCTCTGCGGAAAAGCATCATTCGTTAAAGGTCTGTCCTTGGCCCTGGAACCCAAGGGTGGGGTCCATTCCTCTATAATTTCCGGAGTCTGTGGCCTGAGGTCCAGGCACAACGGCAAAGGAGAGCTGCTCCTCTGGGATCCTGGCAGGGCCACCCCGCCAGCCTCAGATCCTCCTGGCCCCGCGGCTGTCCTGGGTCTCCAAACTTCACAAAATTCTCAGGAGTAAGTTGCATCAGACATCACCCATTCTCCCACTCTTACCCAATTTGATCGAAGTTCTGCAACAAGTGCCTCCAAAGACTTAAGCAGGACTGAGCTTATGAGCAAGCAGTGACCCCAGGCATCCTTACCTCTAGTTTAGAAACACACATGCACACACTGCAGCCCCCGACCCAAGAAAAGAAAGAAAGAAAAAAACAAGCTTCCTTTGCCCTCTCCGGGGCAACAGAGGTAGGAGCCTGGAGGATGGTGTGGCAGAGTACAAGGGAAGAAAGGAAAAGGCAAATCCTAACTCCAGGATAATACAGGTCCAGGCTTAAATCTCACACACCGCTCAGCACTACACGTTCGAGATTTGAAAAGTCACCAGCTTTTATCATCTGCATGACCCCAGAGGGCCTCCATTTCTCGCCTGCTAAGTGGGCGAAGATAACCCCCGGCCCCGTTAGCTCTCAGGCGAGGGTGAGTATGCTTGGGCTTCCAGAGACTTCCTTTTGAAACCTGAGGCCTGGCCCTATTTGATGCCTATAGATCAGCTTACAAACGAAATTTGGCTCGGGGCACCCACTATTGCCCAGAGGGAAAGCCCAATTTCTAAAAGGAAACTTTTTTAAAGAAAGAAAGAGAGAGGAGAAATAGAAGCGACAAAGAAGTTTTCTCTAGACGAACCCTTCTCCATTCCTGAGCCGATGAGTAGTCAGGGACCCGGGGCACTGCGCAATCCTCAGAGCCCTGCTATGCAACTGTGTGCCCGGCGAGGGCCGTGGGTCCCCGGCTGCGGCACCCACGCTCGCGACGTCCGTCCGCACCCCAGAACTCGGGCCCAAGGATACCCGTGGCCCGGGAGGCTTCCTAGGCCCCCTCCCAGACGGGACACGCAGACCTCAGCGGCGGGTAGAGACTGGCCTCGAACCCTTTCTTCAGCTCCCCCCGGAAGGGGCAGTGGTGAAAGCGCCTGCGGAGCGGAGGGAGGTCTCTTTTAATTAGAAGCTTATCGGACGCGGGTTTGATTAGAGCTCACTGTCCCTGGACCCCGCTCTGGGCCTGGCGCAGAGAGTGCGGGGGCAGAGGCCGGGGGAGGGACAGCTGCCGGCTAGAAGGAGCAGCGTGTTCAAAACCTCCTTGCACAGCCCTTGGAGGGAGAGACATGAGTGGCCAAGGTAGCGCCTTTCCCACGGTTAATCCCGGCCCGGGAAAGGAGCGCAACCTTGACCGCGATCGAAGAGGCGAGACGCGCTCTGCGCCCTCCTCCCCCGCCCGCGACAGCAGAGAAGCGGGGAACCGCCTGGCCCAGCCAGGCTGGGAGAGCTGAGGGGTGAAATGGACAGCAGACTCAGCCAGGAAGGTGATCGGAAGGCTGAAAACGAAGACTGCAGCTGCACCGGGATCCGGGAAAACCCGTCCCCTAACAAAATACCCTCTCGTACGTGACCGAAAGGGGGAGCCTTTGGCCCTCGGTCTTCGCAGCTTCCGCACCTGACCCTGGGTGGCCTGATTATCCCAGGCCTGATCATGCCAGCGTTCTGCCAGCCCGACGGGCTGCGGGATCAGGCGTAGACTAGCAAGCAACCTTTTTATTTTTTTTTGAGACGGAGTTTTTCTGTCGCCCAGGCTGCAGTGCAGTGGCACAATCTCAGCTCACCGCAACCTCTGCACCCCCCCCCCCCCCCCCCCCCCCCCCCCCCCCCCCCCCCCCCCCCCCCCCCCCCCCCCCCGTTTCAAGCGATTCTCATGCCTCAGCCTCAAGTAGCTGGGAATACAGGCGCACGCCATCACGCCCAGCTTTGTTTTTGGATTCTTAGTAGAGTTGGTTGTTTCACCATGTTGGTAAGGCTGGTCTCAAACTTCTGATCTCAGGTGATCCAACCTCCCTGGCCTCCCGAAGTGCTGGGATTACAGGCGTGAGCCACTGCCTCCGGCCCTAGCAAGCTTTTCTTCCCCTCCTCCCTAAGCCTTGCATCTAGTCTGGGGCTACCCAAGTCCTCACCCCCACTTCTGCCTTCACAAACCCTTCAACCCTTACACATGGACTAAGAGTTTGGCGCTCCTCCAGCAGGCCAGAAGAAATCTGTCTCAACAGTGGGGCCAAGATCCCTGGAAAAGGAGTAGAAACACCCTGGAATGGTCTGGGTTCAAATCCCAGCTCTGCCACCTAATCTCATAAAGCCTGGATTTCTTCATTCAAAACAAGGGCTTCTCCAGGATCAGGCTGTGAGCTTCTTGCAAAGGTTCTTGAGGCCATTGTCTTAATTAATATTCACTCCCCAGTGCCTGGCCAAGTAGGTGACTGATGTTTGCTAAATTAATGTTTACAAGATTAGGCTGCCAGGTACACTATTTAAGAAATTAAAAAATGAACATGCTAGTGAAGTTTTGTGAAGGCTTGTGAGTGAGTACCAGCAATTGCCCCTGCCTGTGCACCATGGCTAGGCTGCCCTAGGGATCCAGAGACAACCACAGTTCCTCTCCCCTAGGGTTTGGCCTTAGCGCTCTGATGGCCATTTCCACGTTTTTGAGAGAGTTGATGCCCTTGCCTCTCACAGCCTAAGTCTCAGGCCAGACCCTGCATTCCTGGGAAAGCAGCAGGAACCCTGGAAATCAAAAGAATAAATCCAGATTCTCTAGGACCATCCTTGTTGCCCACTCCAGGGTAGAAGCTGGAGCGCTTTTCACATCCAAGCTGCCCAATGATCCTCAATGGCTGGGTAAGCTCAACCCATCTGTTTTCGTTGCAAGACAAAGCTTAAACCTACAGATAGCGCTTCCAGGCTGTATGACCTGAATCTGGGGCCTTCTCCCCATTGGGATTTTTCTCCAGGGTGGATAGGAAGGATACATTCACCTGCTAGTCCTGGTCCCCTTTTGACTTTTTCTCTATGGCAACCACGCCTGTGTATTATAAGGAATCCAGATATTTTCCAGAAGTGTAATGCCCACTGGCTGTGAAACCCAAAGTTCCACCCCACCCTTTTCTGGGTGTTAAGACCTCAGGCACCAGATCTGCCCTGAAGAGGGCCGGACAAGGGACTCAAACTGAAGAGACAGAGCCCAGGTTTCAAAAATTCCCTAGAAGTACTAAAACGATAATGGCAAAGTACTATTTTGTGCCCCAGGGGCATGGACTCAACGGTTTCTCAACCCTCTCCAAATAGCACACATGCAGAGATTCACGGTTTCTCAGTTACAGATGTTTAGATGGGTTGCGGAGTTCTATATTTAAAGCCCCAAGACGATGGTGGGTCGCGCTTCTGCATCTCTGAAGAATAACTTCAAGCCGGACCCAATCTCCAGGTTGCCCATCTCAGCTGTTCTCTCATAGACAGGAACTCTGAGACTTAGTAACTCAACCTGCTAAATAGAGGTAGCGCGATCTGATCAAAGAACACAAGCCTCAGCGATAAGTTGTCCCAACGCCCCTTGAGTACAAAACACTAATTTCACTAACTAAAGGCACAGAGTGGAGGCGACCCTTGGGTCTGCTTGCGGTTCCTCCGCGGGACACTGATCCCAGATTCTCCGCACGAAAAGGGCGGTTTCGATTTCTCCAGGGCTTTGGGTGGGCCCGGCGCTCCTGGTTGGGCTGGGGTAGTATTGGCCTTAAGAGGCGCGTTTAGAAGGCGCGAGTGAAGGCTGGCAACCAAAGCAGAGCCCCTCTGCCGCGCTTTGGGGGAAGGTACCTCCTGCAAAAGACACACTCGACTTCCCTCGCATTCCAGCAACATCCCAGTCCTTAGGCACTCAAGATATTTTGCTCCAGGAAAAGCATCCGCCATTGTGTTAGTAAAGCGTTTACGAAAGTACCTAGTGAACCCGAACTGGCTTAGGTTCTCAATAGCGCAGAAATCCACTGAGAATAAATGAAGAGGACAAACTGCAGGGGCATTGCAGGGTCGGGTCCGTGCGGCCTGAGCTAAAGAGAGGTGGGCGGGCGCCTGCGCGGGACTAGAAACCAACAAGATACTTTGTCGTGCGCCGAGGTCAGTCCTGGTATCCTGACTGAGCACAGAGAGTAAACCTGTCCTTGTTCTAACTCCAGGTCTTGAAGAAATATTTTCCCAGCTGAGCCCCGCGTTTACAAGATAAAGAGGCGCCCCAGATGCGCTGAAAGAAAGGCCAAAGCTCGGGCCTCCTTCCACTGTCTGCGGCAGAACCTGGTCCCGCATAGCTTGGAATCGGATAAATAAAGGTTTGGTCCATCTACAGAACCTGCGTGGCTGCCGCCTGAGCGAAGCCCAGAGAAAGATCCACTTCTACATTACCATACGCGGGAGCTATCCGCGCACACGGCACTGTTCCAGAAAGCCATTTAGTGACTGGTGGTGCGTTTGCTCATTCTAGTTCTCCATGATACTTAATGTGCACCTACTGTGTGCCAACACCGTATTACGTGGGCTGGAGGTGCTCCTGGACATTTTAGAGCGGCGGAGGCAGCACAGCATAGGCGCTCACCCCGCGCTGGTCCCACTACGAATCCACAGTCCAGACGTCTGAAAAGCCCAACGCTTGGTGACAATTTGGTGTTGCCTTAATCAACAAAACCTCTTCCCGAGGCAAAGTCAGACACTGCGCCGGTCTCCTCGTCCCATTCCCGTGGGGACTAACAGTCCCGGAATCCCAGAATCTCTCTGACTCTAAGGGGCCCCAGAGGGCCTCCCGGCTCAGGCGAACAGTCAGCTTCCCAGCTCTCTGGCTTTGGAGGATGTCGGGGGCCCCTGCGTGCGTACACTCCTACTCACCGGCCTCCTCCCCGGCCGCCGCTTCCGCTACCCTCACCGCCCTTGGGAAGCAGCCGGGTAGGAGCTGCGGTCTGGGATGGGGTAGGAGAGGGAGGTGTCCTAGGGCGGGAAGCCCCTGGCTCCACTGCCCCGTGCGTAGGGGGCGCTCCCCAGCCTACTTACCCTGATTGCGAATACCGGGCTGGCTCTCGAGGCAGCTGGGCAGGTAGGGCGCGTTGGGAAACATCCTGGCCTGGCCGGATGACGCCTGGCTGGGCGGAGGAGGACCGAAGGGCCCGTAACGACAGGCTCCGGCGGTGCCGGTGAACTGGCCGGAAAAGTGGACAGTGAAGGCGCTCAGGCACTGCTCCTCGTGCGGCTCGGCGCCGCCCCAGCTCGGCTCCTGTTTGATGAAGGAGTGGGGCGGCGGCGGTGGGGGTGGCGGCGGAGCCGGCGGCGGCGCTGGGCCGCCCAACGACCCGTAAGCCGAAGCGCCCGGGGGCGCAAAGTCCAGCACCGGCGCCCACTGCGCGGCGCCGCTCACAGGCAGGGCGCAGCCGCCGCCGCCACCCAGCGAGGGGACGGCCGGCAGCAGCGCGTTCAGGTCCCGCACGTCGGAACCCATTTGGTGCAGCTCAGCCCCGGACTCCCCGCGGCTCCTCCGGCCCGGCAGACGTTCTGCGCTGGCCTCGGCTGTGCCTAACTTGGCCCAGATGCCGCCCGGATCCCGGACTCCCCGCTGCGCCGGCTGCTGTAGGCACCCGGGCCCGGAGCGGAGCGTGTGCTGAGACGCCGGCTCCGGGGCACACGTGGAAGCCGGCTCTTGCGGGAAGAGGAAGTCCAGGATCGCGGCGAGGAGACGGCGGGGCCCGGGCGCCTGGGCTGCCGTCCCGGCTCTGGGTGGGTGGGTGGGTGGGTGAATGAGTAGGTGGGAGGGAGGGCAGGAAGGGGGGAGCAGACAGGCGGTCGGGTGACGGAGAGCCCCCGGGTGTGGGCGCTGCCTTGAACTCCTTACCCCAGCTGCCTGGCTGCCCCCGGCTTCCCAAAGCTCAAATAAGCGGGGCTGGCGGCGGGGGTAGGAGGAGGAGCCAGGAGGCTCGGCCGCTCCATTCACTCAGCAGCCCAAGCTCGGCCCGGCAGCGCGCTGCTCCTTGGGGGCGCCCTCGCAGCGGGGGTGGGGGCGGGTCCGAGGGAGCGTCCCGCTTGGAGACACCCTCCTCTTCAACCAAACACGCGTTCTTAGCTGCCCGGTGTGGCACGACCCTCCCCCCATCTCCCTTTCAGGGCCTTCGCCAGTGTGGGAGCCTCGTCTCACTGGAGAGTCCCCTCAGGTAAGCACATTGTCCAGGCAGGGTCGAATGCGGTGGGAGTAGAGATGGGGTTGTTAATCTAAGAGAGTGGTTTGGAGGGAGGGGCAGGTAGGTTCCGAGAGGGCGGGAGCTTCAGGAAAGCGCAGAGAACTCACAGGCTTCAAAGAAGCGGTTACCCTTACACTGCACCCTTGAGTCTGTCTCTTGCTTCTAGAGCCGTCGGGTAGGGGTGGTGGCTATGATCTTGGGGTCAGTGCGGAGAGAGGCGGCCCTTTGGGGTTCCAGAAGTCGGGACTGGAAGGGAAGGTGCCTCAGTTGGGTGGCTGGGAGTTGTACCAGTTATAAACCGGGAGTGTTTCGATGGGCTGGTGGCTGTTTACTTGGTGAGGTTTGCGCCCAGCGGATGGCGGTTGCCGCCTACCTAAAATCGGAGTCAGCAACACTTAAGTTTCCCTTTCCAGTAAGGAATATCTCGTTCTTCTACGGTTAAGCCGGGAAGACAGCGGCTAGTCTAGGAGGGAAGAAAACCCTTGGGCAAACGCCCAAAGCCTGCGTATATTCCCGCCAGAGCATCCTGGCGTCCAGTTGGGGGAGGAGAGGTGAAGGGGAGGGTTCGGATAAGAAGCTGGGGCTGAGAGGGGGTGGCTCCTGGAGCCACTCCACTGAGCACTGCCTGCGTCTCTGGTCGAGGATACTATTCTGGTTGTTCAGTGATTGACCAGGAGGCGGAAGCCAGTTAGGGGGACCAAGGAGTGGAGTAGGGAGAGCCTCCCAACGGCCCACGGGTCCGAGGTAGTGTTCAAATCTTTGGGAGCTCTAAGAGCTTCGCCAAATTATACTCCCTTCATCTAGTCTCTGTTTGGCAGCCTCCGCGCCCCAGAGCAGGTGTTTGGGGCGGGATGGAGGGAGGTTGTTTTGGT
This sequence comes from Cebus imitator, assembly GCF_001604975.1. NCBI lineage: Eukaryota > Metazoa > Chordata > Mammalia > Primates > Cebidae > Cebus > Cebus imitator. The sequence goes on from NW_016107836.1 coordinate 413,773, forward strand.
TTGGTGTTCGGATCTTCTAGAGGAGTTAGGATCTATTGGGAAAAAACCCTAGGCAAGGAGAAGCACCAGGAGCCCTGAGCGGAGAGTGTTTCAGAGGTGCGTGTAAACGCCCAGGGGCGCCAGGAGGCAGTAGCAACGGCACAGCGTGGGACGGCCGGGAGCACTGGAAGGGAAGCAACTGGTGCAGTCTGGCCTCCTGTACGTGGCTGGCCCGGGCTGGGGCTCCAAGCTTTCCAGCCAAACTTACATGAAGCAAAGTAGTTGCAGTTTGACAAAGGATGGCGTTTTAATAAATGACAGTTATTTTTTACGTTTTGGTTTTTAGCTTGCATTGCGTAAACGTTGTCGCCATTAAATTCTGACTAAGGACCCGAAGTGTGTGCGGGGCCCAGGACTTACCCGACGGGCGCACTTCTTGGGGATGCGCATCCCGTAGTCGCAGGAGAAGGGTAAAGGTACGGAACAGGAGCCCTCCGCTTGCACCCCAGGCCACCTGTGCTGTTTGACTTTGCTTCGTCTCCACTCAAAAGCTTTAAAAATTATTATTAAGATTCTCCAGGAAATTGACCCCTACGTTCTCTGCCCAGTCCCCTCCCACACGCTCTATTCCTAAACCTTTAGGGGTTTCATGCATTTGGTTTTTTGAGTGGAGAGAGGCCTCGAGAGACAAATTTCACTACCAGCTGCCCCTCGAACGCCCCAAATCCCTGTCTCTCCCTTCCTTCTCCCTGCCTATTATTTCTGCTTAGAAGTCGTTTTTCTTAACCAGGACTCAAGCACTATAAGGGACTTCCATTTCCCAACGAAAAGATTGAGATTGTTTCTTCTTTTACCATCCTTGGCACTTTTAGCGGGGGTGGGGGGGGAAGGAGGTTATCAGGAGGGAGGCTGGCTTGAATGTGAGTCTTTGTGTTTGCGAAACCCAGGTACGTCAAAGACCCGTAAATCTCTAACCAATGCTTTCAAAAAGTAAGTTTTTGTCCCGGGCAGCGGCGGGGGGTTGGGGAGGGGGTGTAGGGGTGAGTGGGAGGAAAGGGGAACGAAGCAAATTTAGGACTCCTCTTTCCTCTGCCTTTTGTTTTCTCAGAATCCCTGTGGGGGCGGGGAGGGGAAGCGTACTGGCACGAACTCCGGGGCGCCCCTTCGCCTCGACTTCGACTTCTCAGACTGAAGAGGTGGGAGGAGTTCCCTGCAGCGTGCAGGGCCGAGAAGTAAGTGCTAAGCTCTGGAGTAGCAGTCGCTGGACCCCAAGACCCGACAGGAAGTCTCCGTAGACCCCGAAGGACCCACATTCCCGGAAGCCCAGGAGACCCTAAACCAGCGCTGGGAAATTGACAAACTCTTGCAGTCTCAGGGCGCTCCAGGCCTCTCTCTTCCCTTCTTTTTTATGGGTAACGTTCTCTGCGGGAGACCTGAGGTTACCTAAGAGGGATGCGCCGGCTGCGCTGGCCTTGGCGCTGTGAGCTAAGCAGCAGGACCCACAGCCTGGCCCGCAGGCAGGTCGCACCTTCCACCCGCCGCGGAAGGTAGGCGCTCTCTTGCACTTCTTTAGCTCTAGAGGCCCGCCCAATGTCCCGGGGAAAAGAAGGCTGTGAGACCTGGGTGCTCCCTTCTTTCCCCCACCTTCCTATCCCTGTCAGCGCCGAGATCTGTGGCAGAGGTTCCTATTCTCAAACACCTATTGGCAAAGAAAGGTGCAGATTAAACTCCTCTTTTTATAGAGAAGGAAACTGAGGCCCAGACAGACGAAGGAGAGGCAAGCTGTGGAGCGCAGCGGTAAAGAGCAAGGGACTGGTGGTCCCAGAATGGAATCTCAGCTCTGCCAGGTAACCAACAGCTGTGTGACCCTAGACGAGTTCCGCAGTCTCTCTGAGCCTCGGTCTCCTTACTGGTCAAATGGGATAATGGGATACTAGCTCCCACCTCATGGAGTCTTTCTGAGGATTAGATAGGAGAGTAGTGTTGACCTTCGACTCAATCAACTTTACAGTTTTTGTTACTATTATTGTTTAAGGACAGGAAACAAATTAGTGGCAAAGCTGAGCTGAAACCCAGGTCTCTCAACGTCCAGTTGGGGGTTTTACCCACCACCACTCTGCCTCTCTAGGGCTAATGGGACACAGAGGCGAGGAGAGCGCCTGGAAAACCATGCGGCGTTGGTGCACTGGCAAAGCGCAGGCATCCCGGCCTCAAAGGTGCATAATTATTGCAAGATGAAAAAAGTCTAGGCTGGGTGGGAGGAGGGCAGTGAGGATCTCTCAACCCCTACTTTCACCCCTGCGCTGTCCACTTCATCTGACCGAGAGCGGAGCTGGGCTGCTGCAGCCGCAACCCCAGGGACTAGTGCGCACTCCCAAGCTGCCCTCCGGGAGTCACCCAACGGCTGCGGACAACCGAATAAACATGCCAAAGCGCTGCGACCGGTCAGTGGCGGAGGCAGCCACCCTACGCGCGGGGCACAAAGACTGTGATAAAGAGTGGCTCAACCTCTCTGCCGCCTGTCGCGGGAGAGAAATTAGCGTTCGACTAGCGTCTCTCTCCTGGGCCGGCGCCCAGAGCCCCGCGCACAAGTCAGCCCGACAGATGCTCCCTCCCTCCCTCCTCCCCGCCGACTCCTGCCCACTCGGGGATGCGCGGCAATTGTTTAGGATGGTTCCCAGCCCTGCGCTGGTGGTAGAAATTTCAG
>NW_016107836.1:416512-432899 GCF_001604975.1 Cebus imitator
AAAAAAAAAAAAAACAACAACAACAACAACAAAAAAAAACTAGTCTCCGCTTAACGGTTCTAACTCTCCTTTCTAACCCTATCTGGGGGCCCGGAACCATTAGATACTGCCAAGTGCGATGCAAAATTTCGCTTTCTCCCCCAGTTCGCAGTGCCTGGGAGCCGCCAGGGTTACCCGTCTGTTCTGATGCCACCGCGAGATGGTCCCCGAGCTCCGGGAGAGTCCTCAATGAAAGGATTCCGCGGCTCTGCCTCTATTATTATACCGTAAATCTTTTTAAATTCTGGAACTAATTATATAGAGGATATGTCTCAATTTGTTCTGCATTAATGCCACAGTGGGGATGGAGGCCAGGCTGTGGCCAGAGCAGATACGCAGGCCCATGAAATTGATGAACTGAGAGTTGCTTCCAGTCCTGAGCGCACCATCTGGAATTCCAGTCTGAGGTTACAATTAGAACTCCTGACCCCAGATTCAACTTTGCAAACAACGGGGAAAAAAATGGGGAAAAGAAAAACCACTAGAGAGAGAAAAAAAAAAAATATTCTGCACCTGTTTAAAAAAAAAAAATCACACACAATCTTAAAATCTTTCCATCTTAGCCAATTCTTTCCAAATATTTCTTTTGTGTTTTTTAACCTATAAAAGATAATGGAATATGTTTTATAGACTGGATTTTATCTCATCCCCTTTCCCTCTCCCAACTGCCCTCAGTTTAATAGTTGTCAGTTTTACCTCAGTGTTTAATTTAATTATGTAGGAACAAAATATTTCTCAGTAAATTAGCTTGCTAAATATTCTGTCACATTTACTTCCCCTTTGAGAAATAGCTTAATTACAGAACTCTACCTGTGTCTAGGAACTTTTTTTTTCCTTTTCTTTTTTGACTGCGATTCCAGCTTAACTGTAAGCAGAGATTTTATTTGTGCAGTAATTTTATTTGTGTTCTAAATTAGTTTGGCCAATTTCTTCCCTGTTTCTTTAGTAACATGCTGCTTTATTTTCCTCTCACTTTGACCCCCTGAAGAAAATGAAGGGCCAGGCAGTACTGGAGAATCTGTTAAATTTATTAGCATAAATGCTTAGACAAAACGAGATATAAATCATTCAGATGTATTAAGCCATAAAGTATCCCAATGAAGTCAGCCCCTTGCCAGGGTCCTGCTGTATAAATGTTCATATAAAACAAGGTATCGGTATTATCTTTCAAACTGAATATATGTTGTAAAAATATCCAAGGTTGTGTTAGGAATATGGTGGGGGGGGGGTGTCGGTGCAGCAAGACAAGAAGGGGTTATTCTTTAGAGCAGCCTGTTAGCATAGTGGTGGCTCAGAAAGTACGGTGGAAAGGAAAAAGCTCAACTGTTGCATTTGGAGTCTTCTTAGATAATATGTTTTTACAGAAAGGTGTTGGGATATATTTGGGAGCAAAAGAATAAGAAAAAAAAAAAGGTGACTAGATGGAGAGTGGCATTGCTTTCTGAATGCATTTTCCCCCAAAGGTCAGTTTAGCTTCAGAAAAGTGCACCCAGAGGAAGCACTGGCTCCTCACACAGATAACAGATTAGCCAGCAGTGAAGAGCCACCTGGGCCTTCCTCTGGGAACCAGGATATCCAGCCGCTGGTCAGCAGAAGGATGTGTATTCATTCGTGGTAGAAGAAGAAGAAAGCACTTGGGTGTGAGGAAGGGGAATGGACAGAATTCTTAGCAGAGGTTTACCAAGACAAAAATCAGACACAGTGTTTAAGCAGCAATTGCTCATGAAGTTCATAACCATGGCTCTCTGTAAATCTTGGCAAATCAGGGTTTGCCTTTTGGAAATGACTGTTTTCAACACTTAAAAAAAAAAATCAAATTGTCCACCAGAAAAAGGGAATAGCTCACCTCCCCCTCCCTTTTTTTTAAAGCAGGGATATCCTCATCCTTTTGGTGCCATTCATTCATTCATTCCTTCACCATGCAGCAAAGATTGTCAGGCATTGTAGCAGCAGTGGGAACACAGGGTAATGACAGGCTTACCCTGCTCTCACAGTTAATATTCCAGTAGGTATGACTGATACTTTACAAGGAAACAAATGAGATATTTTCTTTTTTTCTTTCTTTCTTTTTTAGATGAAGTCTAAAAAAGACTCCTCTGTTGCCAGGCTGGAGTGCAGTGACACAACCTTGGCTCACTGCAATCTATGCCTCTTGGGATTCAAGCCATTCTCCTGCCTCAGCCTCCCAAGTAGCTAGGATTACAGGTGTATGCCACCACACCCAGCTAATTTTTATATTTTTAGTAAAGACAGGGTTTTACCATGTTGGCCGGGATGGTGTCAATCTCCTGACCTTGTGATCTTCCCACCTTGGCCTCCCAAAGTGCTGGGATTATAGGCTTGAACCACTGTGCCCAGCCGAGATATTTTCATATAGTAGTAACTGCTATATAAGAACAAGGAGATCTGTGAGATTGGAGAATGACTAAAGGTGAGATGGGGATGAAGAGCAACAGATAGCCCTCACTTCTTTTTGCCTTCTGCCCATGCTACCACATTTCAATGTGTTTTTAGGAAGTATTCCACCCTACTGTCCAAGTGCAGGAAGGATTTGAAGGATTTGGAATGGCTGGTCTGGATAAATCTCTGCCCACAAGACTGGACTTTATGGAATCGGCAGGGCAGCTCTTTATATAGCTGGCTTAAAATCATCACCACTAGCTGAGTGACTCTGAAGGCTATTTAATCCCTGAGAAACTCAGTTTTCTTCTCTTCAAGATAAAAAAATAACAGAAAGTTATGAGGACTAGATAAGGTAAGGCATATAAATTTCTTAGCCTTTAGGAAGTATTCAATACATGGTTTGCTTCTAATTAATTGATAAGTTATAGGCTTAGTATTGATCTTGGTGTGAATTAAGAAAAGGTGGAAATCTTTGCTCTTGTTGGATCAGGGGGAAGAGCAGGAAGGGAAGCCTTTGCTGAATCTGACCTTAAATGAGGTTGTTGCCAACTAGAAGGAAATTTAAATCATTTTGCCCTATACCAGAACCCTAAAACAGGAAATGTGTGGCTTTTGCCTCAAAATCAAGCTTAGGTTCCTTCTTTTAGTACAGAAGTCTATAAGTTAACATTAGCCTGACACTCTTAGAATAGCATTGTTCCTTAGAACCACATTTCAGGTTTGCAGCCCTTGTCCAGGATAAAGAATTCTGGCATAGGTATAAAAGCACCTGAACTCAATTCCTTTCTCTGCCAGTTACCATGATCTTGGGGAAAAAACTTCAGCCCTCAATTTTTCAGTAGCTTTATCTGTAAAATGGAGATGATACAAAACGAAATAAAGAATCCATGGGTGATTTGAATACTACAAAGTGCTGCACGGTGCAGAAGACCATCATGGCATCTGTTACATGTGAACATGAGGAAAGGAGTATGTCTATTCAGAACACTGGGGCATGTTGCTTGCTCTCACAGTTCTTCATTTCTAAGTGGGCATAGTACCTTTAGTCTTTCAAAACGATACCTAGCATACAGTGTGTGCCATGTGAGTGTCACTGGTACAGTTACTGTTCCTGTTCTCTGGCCATCTTCTTGGGCCGAGGATTGAGCCTTATAATTTTCACACAAAGAGTTTTTTACTGTACAAGTTTACAGTAGTATAGAGAGCAAGGCTTTGGGATCAGATGGCTGGGGTTTAAAGCCTCCTCTGCTACTTATTTTCTGTATGGCTTTGGGTGACTTCCTTAATTCCTCTGAGCGTTAATTTTCATAGCTGTAAAACAGGACTAATGATACTGTCACTTTACAGGGTTGTTTTTATAACAAATTAAAACACTATATGTAAATTTCTTACATGGTGCTGGCATGTAGTAAGAACTATCAATAACTGGTAGTTATTAAACTTGCGATTTTTCTAATCCGACAATATTAGCTATGACTTAAAACAGATGAGCCCTGTTAGAGCTTGAATTAGAGCGTGATTCTGAACAAACACAGAAAGTAATTTCTAGCTTCCTTTAAACTCACCTATACCACACTGAAATCTCACTCTTTCGCATATGAAAGACTTTGCAACCAAGACATTGACAATGATATTCTTTTTGACTATGAGCCCTTTAGGTTAAAATTTTGAATCTCATTTATTTTTAATGGGTTTCTTTGCAAAATACCCAGCGTATGTCAAGGACATTGGTAATCCCATGTTTTTCAGAATATGCAGGAAATTGGTTTCAGCCAATGGAGAGAAAAAGTAGTTTGATCTCCTTCCTGGAGTTACCACATAGCATTTATTAATAGCTCTGTAAACGATGTGGAACACAGTATCAGCTTGCTGTTCAAAATATGACAAAAGTTTATGAGAAGTTGCTTAGGAAAAACAAGATCTAGTCATTAGAAATCTGACACTGGTCAATAGTACATTTATTCCAAGTCTCCATAAATCACAAACAAATGAAACTTCTATTGTGATCACTGTTCCAGATCTAAAAGACCCTCCCCTTACTTTGGTAGAAATTAAGTACATTTTAGGAAGCCCAGTATTTTTTCCTCTACCAATAGAGGCTAATTACAAAATTTCCCAAGAAATAATAAATATTAAACTCTAATCAACAGATGTGACACAAGATAAATAAGCACATAACTTAGCTTTCATTCCCTATGTAGGGCACATGTTTATCTTTAATTATCTCCAACCTGGGAATGGCATAAATGTTATCTGTTTTATTTATTATTTGTATCTAGAGTGACACTACATTTTGATTTTGCCCAGGACAGTCTCCGCTCAAGCTGTTGTCCCAGATTAATTATTAATTACTCTCCTTTTACTCTGAAAAGTATTCTACTTTTGATGGTAAATAAGGACTTCACTTCCTTAAAATTTTATTTTATTTTTTTTTAAAAAAGACAGATTTAAGAAAGCCATTAGAGCAAGGGTAAAATATGGGCTAAGTGGGGCTAATGAGAAGAAAAAAAGATTGAATTCATATTAGTTTCAAAAGATGCAGATAGTTTCTATAATTGAACATAATACAATTCTGAACTTCCTGACAGCCAACTAAGAAAGGGAGAAATAGCACTGGTTTCATATCTTTCATGATGCAATGAAGGAAAGAAGCCTAGTTTTTCAGAAGAGATGAACTTTTTCTAGTACTAAACTCTAAGAAGAACTTAACATACTGCCTTTCTATAAGAATTATCAGACAATGGTTAGTGACTTCAGCAATAATGTTTCAAAAGATACAGCGACATTCTCTGATAGTTTCTTTCAACCCGATGTCCACAGCATTAAAATTGTGGTTCTGTAAACTCTAAGAGGAGAGACAATAATATAGTCCCTTTTTGTAGTTTTCTGAGAGATCTGACCTGATTCAAATTAACCTGATTTGTTAATTTTTAGAATGTCTCTATTGGTAATTTTAAAAAAGCATCTTTTATCCATTAATCATCAGTTAACTTGAACCAGAATCAAAACACTGCAAAGGACTTGACCACTGTTCTCCAGAATCTGCAAACAATTTGGTGAGAGCTCTAAGGCAGTGGTTGTTCTCAGTTGAGATGATTTGCTCCCCAGCAGATATCTCACAACATCTAGAGACGCTGTCACTACTTGGAGTAAGAAGGCATTCATTAGGCCGGGCATGGTGGCTAGCGCCTGTAATCCCAACACTTGGGAGGCTGAGGCGGGCAAATCATGAGATCAAGAGTTCGAGACCAGCCTCACCAACATGGTAAAACCCCATCTCTACTAAAAATACAAAAAATTAACTGGGTGTAGTGGTGGGCGTCTGTAATCCCAGCTGCTCAGGAGGCTGAGGCAGAAGAATCATTTGAGCCCAGGAGGCAGAGGTTGCAGTCAGCCAACATTATGCCACTGTGCTTCAGCCCTAGCAAAAAAAAAAAGAAGGCACTCATTAGATGCACAATCCTGGCATCTAGTGAATAGAGGCCAAGGATGCTGCTAAACTTTCTGTAATGTACAAGACAGACCCCCAGAATAAAGAATTATCCAGCCTAAAATATCAATAGTGCCGAGACTAAGAAACCCTGCCATAGGGTACTGTTAGAAGAAGGAATGCCGACATCATTTTTAGCTGGAGTAAAAGAAAAAAAAACCTCATGGGGAAGAGGACATTGGGCTAGAGTCCTCCATCCCACCCAGTGGAGCTGGTGGATGTCTCTCCCCAAGCTCAACAAATGTCAGGGAAAAAAACATAAGAAGAGGCAAGTCATGTGAAAATGCAATTCACAAAGGGAATTGTGGTTAAACTCATTTAACCAGAAAGGAGGAAGAATCCATGTAAAGCATTAAGAAAGAAAGCCAGATAGCACATGCAAATTCAGGACAGAGTTTCTGTTCTGATGTTATGCTCCAAGATCCCTAAATATTGCTGGTATTTTTTAAAACCATACAAATCAAGGGCAGCATAAACTTTTATGTTCCCAGAGATGGTCTTTGAAATACTGTCAAATATTGTATACGTGGATATGTGCATATTTTGCTTCCTCTCCTCCACATCATTTTTTACCACTTACATAATAGGGATTCCTTGGAACTCAGTTTTATATCACATTAAATTTAAAAATGGGTGCCTACTTAAAAATACAACCTATCAAGGCACAGAAAATTCTGAACCACTGCTGTAATGAATACATCAGGAATCTCCATTAAGAAATACTATTCTGACCTAGTTCTCTGTGTCATGCTGCAGATTGTCCTTCTCTTGACTCATGGAATGCTTTGTGAGAAAGGACTACAAAGCCGGGTCCCTCGATATTAGCCATTTCACCCTTCAAAGTTCAGCCAGGAGTGGGACAGAACCCTCGTCACCATGTCGACATGTTTACATCTGGCGTAGGAAAATACTGCTGTTGCCCAATTTGGCTTCCCAGTCCATTCACTTGCCTGGAGACATATATTTTATGCTTTCCTTTGATGATTTACAAATAAATTAGCATGATTCACTAAGATCTGCCAGCATATATGCATTACTGGAGAAATCTGAGATGTTGAAAAAGTATTGTAATTTATTATATCCCAAACTTTCTTAAGAAAGTTTCTTAAGAACCAAATAAATATCATCAGCTAGTTTATATACCTGACATATTTATTGCAGCATTCCCGCTGAGCACTTCCCATTGTCACGTGTTCTCACACATTGTTTTCACAAATTGTGTTTTGAAAGAAGTCAAGGGAAATTCAGGCCAGAGAAGCAAGATGTTATCTTTTGGAAAGGATGAGCCCACTCTTATGGAAGAGGATAATCCATTCAGAGGTTTGTGAAGCCAGTATCCTCCAGTGGGTGTGATAAATCCACAGCGTCTGAATCCAGGATTTTGCACTGGGACCTTGAAGCTGCATGAACAATTTAGTCATGTTCCAAATAAACACAGTGTATCATTATTATTATTGGATAAACATGAACATCTGTTAGGTCAAGTCTGCCCTGTTTCCTTAAAGGCAACTGGAGTCCCTGAACTTTGTTCTCATATGTCTATTACAGATGGATCTGAGATGGGTGTGTAATGCCAGAGCAGCCTCTTGATCATCTCTGTGTTTGGAAACCAGATTTTAAAAATAAAAGAAAATTGGCCAGGTGCAGTGCCTGTAATCTTAACACTTTGGGAGGCTAAGGTGAGCAGATCACAAGGTCAGGAGATTGAGACCGTCCCAGCTAACCTGGTGAAACCCCATCTCTACTAAAAATACCAAAAAAATTTAGCTGGACATGGTGTCATGCGCCTGTAGTCCTAGCTACTCAGTAGGCTGAAGCAGGAGAATTGCTTGAACCCGAGAGTCGGAGGTTGCAGTGAGCCAAGATCCTGCCACTGCATTCCAGCATGGGCGACAGAGCAGGACACCGTCTCAAAAAAAATAAATAAATAAGCCACCTGCTCATTTCAGGTGGGTCACATGCGTAGAGAGCACCAGAGACTACGGTTGCCTTCTCAATCCCATCAACAGAGCTATTTTTAAAAGATGAGAATATTTGAGTCAGCCCCCTTCTTCATTTTTAAAGCGATGTGGTGCATATTTTCAGTAATTATTTGGGGCGAGAGGAATCTAAATGTCACCATTCTCTTGTCCTAACTCAGCCTGGTACCATCCCAGCTGTCACTAAGTGGGGACAGAATACAGAGGATGATTTCTCACCAGGCTGAATCAGCAGTTTGCCAGTTTGCAGCAGGTTACAACTGTAAGAGACTTTACAAGCGTCTAGTCCTACCCCTCATTTTTCAGATAAGACATTGATACGATCCGCAAGAGATCATGCACCTAGTTAGTGGCAGAGCTTTGCCTAAGGCCAGGAAATAAAATCTATCTTTCTGGAGCAGCATTCATTGATTTGCACTTACTGAGTACCTTTTACAGGCCCAGCAACTAAACTGGGATGCAAAACCTGGCCCTCAACTTGCTTACCATCTGGCTGTGCTTCAGGACTTGATCATCACTGAGCCAGGATGTGCAAGGATACAGGAAGTATCCTTGTAACAACCCTCGCTTTTACCATATCCAAGAATTCTCTCCAGTTCCTCCCTGTGTTATTCAGGAAGACTAAAGGCCACTTAGTTAAGTTTTACAAAGAGGGCCCCTGGTGACTATGTAAATACTTAGCTCATCACTACATTGTGAAAATTAGGAAAGCATCCTCGTACTTCATGGAGGAGGACCCGACTTGTAAAGATACCTAAAGTACTAACAGCATCTTTTTGCCTAAATTAACTCAATGATGCCTCATAGAGGTTTAGCAACAAGGATACCCGAAGGGGGACCTCTTCTGATTTGGAACTGAATTGAAGGGACTGGTTGATCAAACCCAAAAGCACAAGTGTTTTGGAGCTGCATTTAGTAGCAGAGTCAAAGGAAGATAATCAGAGAGCCACACAGAAATTGTTAATCTTCGTCACCCTGTATTATTTGCCTATTGGATGCTGATGAAATGCTGACCGCATTGGGCGGGGGAGGTTGGGGGAGTGAGTATTACAAAACGTGCAAACACGCAGACATTTACCAAAGATCAAGTTCCAAGATGTAAAAATCAAACAAAAAAGAATTTCTCCTAATTTGACTCCCAAAAGACCTGAAAAGCATTTCAAACGTGTCCAGTAAGGCATCAAAAATAATTATTCCAGAGAGGAATCACTCCCTTGGTTGTTTTGATGTAATTCTGTCTATAAACAAATTTTCTAAACCACTGCCTTGGCTTCCTTTAAAAGGTCTCTAGAACAAAAGTACTTTGGGTGACCCCAGGATTACTGAGCAACAGTAACCAAGGATGTGGATGAGGCTGAAAAAGATAAAAACAGATGAGGCACTTTTTGATGTCAGAACTAAAATAATGTATAATTAAAATGGAATGAAATGCAGAAGTTTAGAAACAAATAATCCTATCAAGAAAATTAGCAAGCTCATTTAAGAGAACGTTAAGATTTTTTTAAAAGCATCCTATAAAATCACTCTTATGCTACCCAGATGGCTCTAGGGGTGACTTCCTCATGTAATTAAAATTCGCTGTCCTCCTCTTTTCCTCCTCCTTCTCTCCTCCACCTCCTCTTTTTTTCCACAATAATAGTTACTGTTATCGGCCATCACTAATTGAGTGCCTAGGCTCTCTTTGTACATTCCCTGCACTTCTCACAGCAGCCATTTCAATTAGAGGTTGTTCACCATTTCTTAGATGAGGAAATGGATGCTGGGAGGTTCGGGTTTCCCACAGTTAGCCATCTAGAATGCGGTGTAGCCAGAGCAGCAGTCTTTAGTTTGGAGGACACAGCATCAGAATTCCAGAAGGAAGTGAGGTGAACATAAGGAAACAGGGAACCCCTTTGGCACCAGTGCTTGGGATAGCTTATGCTCTGAGTCAAACCTACTGTGCGATCCAATCATGCCAATGTCCACAGGCCCAAGTACAATTAAATTGCATTGACACAGAATCTGTTTCCACCATACAATGTCAACTGAAGTCCGACCCACCTTCTTCTTGTTTGTATCAAATTTCTAGCGTACCTTCTTAGTACAATAGTTATGCTGTGTCCCTGAAATTGATTTGTTGTTATTATTGTTGTTAAATATAGTGAACAGCATTGCCAGTGCTCTGTTGGGGAGTTACAAAAAGAAGTTGCTATTTCCAGGAATCCCAAGGTGGTGTTTTTCTTCTTCACTATCATTCCTCTCTCTCCAAACTTGAATTTTCATCTGCCAGGGTTGAGTGGAGCAGGAGTGGAATGCATGAGCACACCAATATCATATTTCAATAAAGCAAGAGCCAGCTCTATTGAAATGTCCACTTGGGTTTTTAACATGGTAGCGCTCAGAAGATCTCAGAGCTAGGCTATTTCTGATGGTCACAGGGGGAAGAAAATGTAGAGGTTTCTGCATTTATAAAACCCAGAGGCTCATAAGTAGTATTGAATTAAGCGAGCCAGACTGTGTGTTGCTGAAGTCTTCATCCTTTCTGTGCTCTTAACATGAATCCTGTCTCTGCTCTTCCCTTTCACAGTGACCTCCCATTTACTGAGCTGGTCCTTCTCACTCTCACCTCTCCCTTCCCCACCCTTCATCTCACAAGCAATCCTGAAGGACTGAGCTAATGGAATATTACAAAGAAAAAAGGAAAATAACTTCACAGGGGCAAATTTGCACCTTCCACATTCATTAAAAGACAGAATTCCATTAGGGTTGATTTTCTAGGTTTCTTTTATAGTTAGGAAGAGAGAGGTGTTAGATATCCCAGGCAGGGAGTCAGAAGCTGAAAGCTGAAACAGTTCTGCCAGTTTGAGAACCTCAGGAAGAGAGCCAGGGCTACGCAGTCAGGCATTTGGGATCATATCCCTTCTAAGAAATGTGCCTTGGTTCCAGTTACTCCTTTATCTCTGGCAACAAGCACCAGGGTCATGAACTAATAAGGACTGTGGGTGGAACTTGGAGCCAGAGCCAGAGGATGTCCCGCCCTGCCTGTCAGGGTTTAACCCAAAAAAACAAGAGCAGCGTTCCTCACCCAGGATACCCTTAGAGGGTTAGAAGCAAGCAGCTTCCCACTTGGTCCAGCTTTCTTCTGCACCCCTTCAGGATACATAACTGAAGCTGTGGGGCTTCATTTGGGCCATTTGGCCTCTTTGTGAGGCAGGCAGCCATTGGCAGGCTAGCAATAGCAGAAAGTTACCAAGGATCAAGAGTAGCTACCTTTCATAGATGGTCCTTAACTGACTGGCACCGTGTTACATTTTTCTTAAATTATTTCATTTAATTCTCACAACAATCCTGGGTGAAAAGTCATTTTAAAATCCTAATTTTATAAATGAGACATGGAGAGCTTGTCATTTGTTCAGAGTCCCACAGCTAGAAAATGGCAGAGCTGGCCAGGCCCAATGGCTCACACTTATAATCCCAGTCCTTTAGGAAGCCGAGGCAGGTGGATCACGAGGTCAGGAGATTGAGTCCATCCTGGCCAACATGATGAAACCCTGTCTCTACTAAAAATACAACAATTAGCTGGATGTGGTAGTGTGTGCCTGGGGTTCCAGCTACTTGGGAGGCTGAGGCACAAGAATCGCTTAAACCCAAGAGGCAGAGTTTGCAGCGAGCCAGGATCATGTCACTGATACTCCAGCCTGATGACAGAACAAGACTCCATCTCAAAAAGAAAAAGAAAAGGCAGAGCTCAGGTTGAAGGGATTCTAAAGCCTTTGATGTTAACTGTTACAGCGTCTGAGAGGAGTGAGTAAATCATCCAGGTACCAGTGCTAGTCAAGGTCCTGTGGAAACTCTTTCAAATGGGGCAATCAAAGAACACTTAATGAGCAGTCTCTCGTTTTTGTTTTTGTTTTGAGACAGTCTCATTCTGTCGCTCGGGCTGGAGTGAGGCGGCACAACCTCTGCCTCCCAGGTTCAAGCAATTCTCCTGCCTCAGCCTCCCAAGTAGCTGTGACTACAGGCATACACCACCATGCCCAGCTAATTTTTATATTTTTAGTAGAGGCGGGGTTTCACCACATTGGCCAGGGTGTAATGATGGGTCTATTTTAAAAGGTGTGGTCAGGATTAAGGGAAACCAGTGAGGGATAGTGAAGTTCCCTGGCTCTAGACACTGTTAACATCCCTGTGGCTGAGAGAGGAGGGAAGAGGAGAGAGGGGTTCTGGAACCCAGACAGAGGAATTGAAGTTGCTGGAGAGAGTGGAGAAGACTGCTGTAGAGAAAGGCCGAACTGCAGAAAGGAACATGGTCGACTTGAGCTGACTTGGCAGGGAAGGAGCCAAGGTACACATAGCCTGACCTCATTCTTCTTTCTCCCTCCAGGCTCTGCCACTATTTCCCATTGGCCAAACCCTACTAGAAGAGAAAGGCTAAGAAGCCCGCTGGTGCCATCCATACAGGTTAGCCTCCAGGGCCCAGAGTAGGATGAAAAAAGGCAGAGATGTGTTGAGGGAGCATTGTATATCTGAAAATAATTTTATTCCAGCCTTTTCTTGACTGACATTTAGCTGTTTATATGATTATACATTGAACATAATTTTTTCTCAGACTTTGCAGACGTTGCTCTTTGCTGCTAACTTCTAGCATTGCTTTTGAGAAATCCAAATCCACTGTGAGTCTTGAACCAGTATGTGCAACTAGCATTTTCTCTCTAGAAGTTGATAGAATCTTCTCTTCATGAGTTCACTGAACTGCCCAAGTCAGTTCCCAATAATCCTTGTTAAAAAAGAAAGAATCTGGCCGTACACAGTGGCTTACGCCTGTAATCCCAACACTTTGGGAGGTCAAAGCGAGTGGATCATGAGGTCAGGAGTTCGAGCCCAGCCTGGGCAAGATGATGAAATCCCATCTTTACCAAAAAATACAAAAATTAGTCGAGTGCCGTGGCAGGCACCTGTAATCCCAGCTACTTGGGAGGCTGAGGCAGGAGAATCGCTTGAATCCAGGAGGCAGAGGTTGCGGTGAGCCAAGATCACGCCACTGCACTCTAGCCTGGGTGACAGAGCAAGACTCCGACTCAAAAAAAGAAAAAAAGAATCCATCTATTTAGCAAATGATCTAAACACATTTTAGAATGATAACTTACAAGGACAGAAAAAGATATTACTTATTGATATGTGAAGAAATCACTTTTCCCTTCAGGCAGAATTTAGAACACAAGCTAATATAGGTCTTGAATTGTAAATCCTGTTGTAAGAGGCATTCTTTGGGCAAACAATGTTAACGATGAGAAGAAAACAATTCACGATTGCGGCAGCATCCAGAGTTAGTTTTCTCCTCAGCATCTAAAATACCTTAGTTATCCTGTTCTCACATGAAATTGCTACTGGGATTCCCGAACACAGGCCCAGGTTAGCACTAAACAACGCGTGTCTCTAGAGCAACAGACCCTTCAAAAAGCCGACCTACTAGACATTTCTCTGATAAAAATCATGTGCTTTTTTCTTACTGAGCTTACCATTTTATGGAAATAAATGTTAGCTGGGAAGAGAATGTGCCCTGTTATAGGAACCCACCATTCAGTAAGTCGTAGCCCAGACACAGAACAATTGGTGACGGAGACTCTTTTGTGAGCTGTGGCTCCTCATGGAGCCCAAGTTGTTTGGAAGGAGATGATTTCCACAGTCCGTGAACACTGAAGATGAGACTGGCTTGGGGCCACACGCCAAACTGCACAGCCAGTAAGAGCTGCTTCCATCAACCCACAGCAGCTCTGACTTTTTAAATCAATTAATTTATTTGAGACGGAGTTCCACTCTTGTTGCCCAGGCTGGAGTGCAATGGCACAATCTCAGCTCACTGCAACTTCCACCTCCCAGGCTCAAGTGATTCTCTTGCCTCAGCCTCCCAAGTAGGTGGGATTACAGGCACGTGCCACCACACCTGGCTAATGTTTGTATTTTTAGTAGAGACGGGGTTTCTCCATGTTGGTCAGGCTGGTATTGAACTTCCAACCTCAGGTAATCCACACCCCTCGACTTCCCAAAGTGTTGGGATTACAGGCGTGAGCCACTGCACCCAGCCTATATATTTGTAACAATAGAAAAGAAACTACCACAGGGAAGAGAGAGAACAATGGCGTTTTGACAAATGGAACAAAGATAGAGTGTGACTGACAATTCAGGTCAGAAGGAGAATTAAGGCACAGGAAGACTGACGTCCGTCGGCCTCCTTGCCAAGAAGCAAAAACTCAGGGGGAGGCGTCCAGCCACATGCGAACTGGCTCAACAGTGGCCATTGTGTTTCAGCAGTTTTGTCGGATGTTTTCTATAAAAGAGCACTTTTTCTTGGACTTGAAACATTCTTAAATGCATGATCGACACATACAGTAGTATTTCTGAGACCTAAGGAAGGAAGAACCGGAGGGAGGTTGTGGGATTCCACTGAGAAATGTTCTCCTTTGTCTCCTCGGAGATCTTTGAAGATGGTTCAGATAAAGTTGCTGCCAGTGAAAGGAGCTAGGCTCAGAAACCTCTAGTTGCCCTTTCTAGACTTGTAATCCTCTGAAAAATGGAAATTAGGAAGCGTTCATTTATGACCTTGAAAAAAATCGTTTACAAAAGTATATTATAACGTATCAGTAAAACGAGCTGGAAAGAGGGTTTATGTGAAAGTTCATGTGAGAAACACAGCTATTAACAGGCATGCCATTCCCCACCTTGACCCCAGCAGGAATGTGTAAATTGTAACATATGGAATGTAAGCCCTGACGAGATGTTTCATAAATCTGCCTGGCAATGAGCATCACAAGGCCCTGCATGAGAACAGGCCCCAGAAAGAGAGAGACAGTGAGTGTTGTGCCTGACAAGGTCTGATTTTAATAAGCTCAGACTCTGACAATCAAAAATTTCCACACAATATTCTTTAATAATATTGATTATTTCCTGACAAAGGGGGCACTTTTTCATGGGACCCAGCCCAGGTAATATGTACATCCATCCATTCATTCAGCCATTCAAGATGTATCTACTGAGGGCCTGCAATATGACAGATGACACGTCAGGCACTGCAGATACAGTGGAGGGCAGGAGGGACACTGTGTTGCCCAGTAGGGTTTACTATATGTAGGAAAACAGATATGAAACAAGTAATAGACTTTGAGACCAGCCTGGCCAACATAGTGAAACCCTGTCTGTACCCAAAATACAAAAATTAGCTGGGTCTGGTGGTGGCATATGCCTGTAATCCCATCTACTTGGGAGGCTGAGGCAGGAGAATTGCTTGAACCCAGGAGGTGGAGGTTGCAGTGAGCCAAGATTGTGCCATTGCACTCCAGCCTGGGTGACAAGAGCGAAACTCCATCCCACAAGAAAAGAATAATAATAATTTTAATTGCAGTTTTGATCAATGCTGTAAAGGAAAATAGCAGCACTCTGCCAAACTTTCTATATGCATGATCTCATTGAATCCTCTAACAATTCTCTGCAGTAGATACTACCATTAGCCCCATTTTAGACAGAAGAATACATGGACAGAGGAGACATGGAGGTTTACTTGTCTCACCCAAGGTCACGCAGCTCTGGAGTGGTGGAGTTAGCATACAGAGTCAGTGTGAGTCCACACCCCAAGTTCCTGACACTAATGCCCTTTTTTTTTATGAGCTGGGTGAGGAAGTGGGTGCTAATTTAGATTTGAGGTTAAAGAAAATACCTTTCAGGATGAGATTTTAGGCCAAGCCTCAAGGATAAGTAGGAATTAACTGGGCAAAAGATGGTAGCAGGAGTATTCCAGAATTAGGGAATCACATGTCCAAAGGCCCTGAGGCAGGAAGGTGGTTGGCCGTGGGTGTTGATGTGGAGGCCAGTGTGACAGGATTGAGTGGTGTGTGGGATGAGGCTGGAGAGGCAGAAAAGAGTCAGAGTAGGTGGAGCCTTGAAAATCATGTTAAGATACCTTGAACTAAATCCTGAGCGGAGTGGGAGCTCCTGGAAGACTTGGCTTTATCTGGGGCTGATTGCTGTGGTTCCAGGCATAACTACTGCTGCAGCCAGGAAAAGAGACGTGTTCTCCCCATGGGAGACCGAGCTTGTTCCTGAGCTAGTAACTCACCCCTCCTTCCCAGCATCTTCTGTAGAAGTGAATGGATTCTATATACTTCTCCTTTAGCAGACTTCTGCCCCCGGAACGGTTAGAAGACAATGATATCAAGAAAAGACTGACAAATGCAGAAGTTCATTCAGCACTGAGATCTGCTTAATATTAATCTCAGTGGCCAGGCGCAGTGGCTTATGCCTGTAATCCCAGCACTTTGAGAGGCTGAGGCAGGTGGACCACCTGAGGTGAGGAGTTCGAGACCAGCCTGGCTAACATGGTGAAACTCTGTCACTACTGAAAATACAAAAATCAGCCAGGTGTGGTGGCACGTGCCTGTAATCCTAGCTGCTTGGGAGGCTGAGGCAGGAGAATCACTTGAACTCAGGAGGCAGAGGTTGCAGT
>NW_016107836.1:433015-482871 GCF_001604975.1 Cebus imitator
AACATTCGAAAAAGTGTGTGTGTGTGTGTGTGTGTGTGTGTGTGTAAATCTCAGTTACCACCATTAATTTTGGCATTTCCCAAACTATGGGACCTCAATTAAAATTTAAAAAAAGATCCTAAACAAATTTTCATGTTAAAAGTAGTAGTTTTTTTCTTACATTCCTAAGACAGATATCTATTACCCTGTGTATTTGTTTTATCAGTTTTTTCCTTTATTCATTCATCAAAGATTTGCATATCTACTGTGGCAGACGTGAAACATACCGAAGTAAATAAGACTGGGGTCCCTGTGCTCTCAGGGCTAGACAGAGCCTCATCCCAGGGGAGCACTTGCACCACCTGATGCCATCATCCCCTGGGGTAGGCAGAATAATGCCCTCTGCCAAGAGATCCATGCCATAGTTCCTGGAACCCAGGAATATGTTAGTTTACGTGGTGAAAGGGACATTGCAGATATGAATATGGCATGGGCTTTGAGATGGGGAGATTATCCTGGATTACCTCAGTGAGTCCAATGCAATCACAAGAGTTCTTTTATTTTTGTTTTTTGAGACGGGGTCTCACTCTGTGGCCCAGGCTGGAGTGCAGTGGTGGCAATCATGGCTCACTGTAGCCACCACCTCCTCAGGCTCAGGTGATCCTCCCACCTCAGCCTCCTGAGTAGCTGGAAAGCTGGGACTGCAGGCAAGCCCCACCATCCTCAGCTAGTGTTTTTGTTTGTTTTTTTGTTTGTTTTTGTTTTTGAGATGGAGTCTTGCTCTGTCACCCAGGCTGGAGTGCAGTGGTGCAATCTTGGTTCATCACAATCTCCGCCTTCCAGGTTCAGCCGATTCTCATGCCCCAGCCTCCCAAGTAGCTGGAATTACAGGTATGCACCACCACTCTTGGCTAATTTTGTATTTTAAGTAGAGATGGGGTTTCACCGTGTTGGCTAGGCTGGTCTTGAACTCCTAACCTCAGGTGATCCACCTACCTCAACCACCCAAAGTGCTGGGATTACAGGCTTGAACTACTGAGCCAGGCTTAGTTTTTGTGTTTTTGTAGAGATGGGGTTTTGCTGTTGCCCAGGCTGGTCTCGAACTCCTGGGCTCAAGCCATCCACCTGCCTCGGCCTCTCAAAGTGCTGCAATTACATATGTGAGCCATCGCACTGACTGCAAGATTTCTTATAAAAGTGGAAGAGGGGAGCTGGGTGCGGTGTTTCACACCTGTAATCCCAGCACTTTGGGAGGCCAAGGCAGGTGGATCACAAGGTCAGGGGTTCAAGATCAGCCTGGCCAGCATGGTGAAACCCCATCTCTACTAAAAATACAAAAAATTAGCTGGGCGTGGTGGTGTGCCCCTGTAGTTCCAGCTACTCAGGAGGCTGAGGCAGGAGAATTGGTTGAACTCAGCAGGTGGAAGTTGCACTGAGCTGAGATCATGCCACTGCACTCGAGTCTGAGCAACATAGCAAAACTCTGTCTCAAAAACAAAAGTAGAATATGGAGGCAAAAGTATCAGAGACAGAGGTGTGAGGACAGAATCAGAGTTAGAGTGGTGCCATTGTTGGAAGGGGCCAGGAATTCAGCAAGGCAAGCAGGCTTAGGGAGCTGGAAAAGGGCAGGGAAGGGATTCTTCTGGAGAGCCTTCGGAAGGAGATGCAGAGCTGCTAACACCTCAATTTTAGCCTAATGAGACCCATTTTGGACTTTGGATCTCCATAACTGTAAAATAATAAATTTGTGTTCTTTTAAGTCACAAAACATATGGTAATTGGTTGCAGCAGCAATAGAAAACAAGTACGCACCCCACTCCAGCCAGGACCCAGCCCTAGACAGATCTCCCTCTTAATCCCTCACAGTTTCCCACTGGGCCCAGATGCAGCCTCGCAATTGTTCACAACCCAGCAGTCCAGACACCTACTTCCAATCGACTGGTGAGAAAGCAACTCACCTGCCACCCTGAGTGGTCTGTACAACAATGGATACTTGCTTGTGACCCCTCCAGCATTGCCATATATACACACATTAATACCTGGATATTTCTTTTATAACTCTGACAGATTTTTCTTCTAACTGGGTTCCTAAAGTAGCTGCTTACACTGCTGTGTGTCCTTGGGCAAATTACATACATATCTGTGCTTCCATGAGTTCATCTCTAAAATCAGAATAGAAATAATAATGATCATCTAGCGTTATTGTAAGGATTAAACGAATTAGACATGAGAGCATTAAAAACGGCACCTGGCACACAGTAAGCGCTCAGAAATTTTAACAATGGTGATGAAGATTGTTATTATTATTTCCCACAGCATTTGGCATGAGGCTTAAAAGTCCTTTTTTTCCTTCTTTTTTTTTTTTTTTTTTTTTTTTTTTTTTTTTTTTTTTTTTTTTTTGAGACGAAGTCTTGCTCTGTTACCCAGGCTGGAGTGCAGTGGTGTGATCTTGGCTCACTGCATCCTCTGCCTCCAAGGTTCAGGCAGTTCTCCTGCCTTGGCCTCCCTAGAAGCTGGGATTACAGCCACCTACCCCATGCCTGGATAATTTTTGTATTTTTTTTTTCAGTAGAGATGGGGTTTCACCATGTTGGCCGGGATGGTCTCGAACTCCTGACAGGTGATCTGCCTGCCTCAGACTTCCGAAGTGCTGGAATTACAGGCATGAGCCACTGCGGCCAGCCAAAAGTCCTTTTTTTTTGTTCAGCTGGTCTACAGTGTGGAAAACGCTCTAGAGGGGCAAGTTGACAGGACCCAACGGGGGAATACTGAATTAGGGTGATGATGGTTGAAATAGAAAGAGGTAGATAGACTTGAGAAATACTGCAAAAATAAAAACCAACAAGGCCTGTTGATGAATTGCATCTAGGGGTTGAGGATGTACCAAGGATGACATAGTTGGAAGCCTTATAATGATATTTTATAATTATATGTTAATACAGCATAAAAGAAATCCTTAGTTTGCTTCTCTGCTGCTCTCCCCTCTGCTATCATCTTTTCCTATTGTGATAACTCTTTTCTTTCTTTCCAAAACAAAGAAACATCAGAAATGTAAAAACCAGGACCAGAAGGAGGCCCCAGGTATAGGAGCATGAAACATCTGGAAACATGTAGCAAAACAGATTTTTCTTCTAACTACATTTTGGCCTCTTGGTGCCAGTATGTGAAAAAGGCCTTATAGGCCGGGCGCGGTGGCTCACGCCTGTAATCCCAGCACTTTGGAAGGGGGAGGCAGGTGGATCACAAGGTCAGGAGTTCGAGACCAGCCTGGCCAACATGGTGAAACCCCGTCTCTACCAAAAAATACAATTAGCTGAGTGTGGTGGCATATTCCTGTAATGCCAGCTACTTGGGAGGCTGAGGCAGGAGAATTACTTGAACCCAGGAGGTGGAGGTTGCAGAGAGCTGAGATCGAACCATTGCACTCCAGCCTAGGCAACAAGGCCCATCTCAAAAAAAAAAAAAGAAAAAGGGCTTGTAATTGGGCAGAATGAGTGGGAGTAAAACAAGAGAGGAAGAAATATAAATATAATTAATATGTCTGAATTGATTTTTTTAAATAAATGTGTAATATAAACAAATGGGATTGTTTGTTATTGGTTTTTGTTTGTTTGGTTTGGTTTTTTTAATGCCTGTAATGAGATTGGGCTGGGGGTGCAGGAAGCAGATGGAGAATAGAGGACCCAGGCTCACTATGGTTCTGTAGGAAATAGCATGGGTCCAGGGACTGATGGGGAAAAGGGAAACATCTGCAGATGGAGTCAAGAGAGATGGTTTCTAACCACCAGGAAAGCCCCACAACCTCCCTACTCAGCCTGCCCTGCAAGGATTCCATGAGGCACCTGTGTTCACGGACTTGGTAAAGTCCTAGGGAATTCTCAGGAGAAGCCTACCTTACTGGCACGTGACAGTCCTCCAGGGTCTCACCAGCCCTACCAGCTTGAGAGTGGCCCCAGACGGGCCTTCTGCCTCTGTCCTCCCAAAGTGTCTCCTATTAAAGGTACAGTGTTTCTGAGTCGGCCTACTTTAAATGGCTGACCAGTGAAATTTATTTCTGCATGCAACAGGATACCTTTTTTCTCTCCCTTCTTCCTGGGTCTATGACTTGGTTGTGCTGAGCAGAAGGAAGATAGGAAAGGGACACTTTGAAAGTGTAGCGAGCATTTGAGTAGACTGAATTCAATTTTGGATACAAATGTCAAGGAAAGGTTCCCTTGGCTCCGTGCTCCTTGCTCACTGAGGCGCAGTGTCATGCTCCATTGAAAGGCCTGCTGATCTGGCCAGTGCTGGGCTGATGGTGATAAAGGGGGAGCAAGGGGCGGACTGCTGAGCAGGAGGAGGAATGACCTTCCAGAGGATGTCTTGGAAAGACTCTGCCAGGCTCCCCTGCACACACTGGACAGAGGGCAAGAACCTGAAGAGCAGCTTCAGTCCCAGCTGTGCCATGAACATGCTGTGCAGATAGCCCCTTCCCTCAGCTTAGGCTTGATTTTCCTGGTCCGTAAAATGAAAGAACTGGAATAGATGATCTCTAAGGCTTTTTCTTTCCAATATTTTATGATTCTGGCATTTGGAGCATCTGTAGATGCTGAAGAGGAATTCTAGCAAAGAGTGTATGAGAAACATTCGCACTACTGTTGGGAGGGTAATTTGATATTAGTTTTCAATTTTTTATTATTTTGATTTTTTTAGGGGGGACAGTATCTTGCCCTGTCACCCAGGCTGGTGTGCAGTGGCATGATCATGGCTTACTGCAGCCTCTACCTCTGAGGCTCAAGTGATCCTCCCACCTCAGCCTCCCGAGTAGCTGGCACTACAAGCATGTGCCACTAGGCCCGGCTAATTTTTTTTTTAATCTTTTGTACAGACAGGGATCTTTCTGTATTTCCCAGGCTGTTCTCAAACTCCTGGTCCTAAGCTGTCCTCCTGCCTCGGCCTCCCAAAGTGCTGGGATTACAAGCACGAGCCACCATGCCCAGCCAACTTTCAAATTTTTTAATCGGCATACCCTTTGGCCCATAAATGTCCATTCCTTAGATAAAATCTATGGAAATACTAGCACAAGTATGCAGACATGGATGTTTATATCTGCAAAACATCAAAAACAACTCATATGCCCATGAGTAGGGAAGTAGTTAAGTAAATCTACTAAGAATGCAGATCCCTGTATATATATAGAAAAGGAAAAAGATCCAAAATATAACTAAGAGAACAAAATTAGGCTTTTGAGTAAAATAAATAGTATGATCACATTTTTTCTGAAGCAAAAATCCAGATATGTGTAATATATATATTTGTCTAATTACATATTTATTTTCATGTGTAGATACATAAAGAAAAAGCAAGAAGATCCTGCATCAAACTTATAATGGTGATTTCCTGTAAAGCCTCACAGTCTAATATGATAGTCATTAGTATTCAAAATGTGTGACTGGTGTGACTGAGGAGCTGAATTTTTAACTTATTTAATTTTAATAACTTTTTATTTACTTATTTAGTTATTTTTGTGATAGCCTCTCACTCTAGGCTGTAGTGCAGTGGCACGATCTAGGCTCACTACAACCTCTGCCTTTCAGGCTAAAGTGATCCTCCCACCTCAGCCCCCCAAGGAGCTGACTGTAGGTGCGAGCCACCACATTCAGCTAATTTGTATATTTTTTGTAAAGATGGGGTTTCACCATGTTGCCAAGGTGGATCTTGAACTACTGGGCTCAAGCGGTCCTGCCTGAGCCTCCCAGAGTGCTGGGATTACAGGCGTGAACCACCATGCCCCGCCCAAGTACCAGTTTTTAAATTAAATATGTAGCAATTGGCTTGGCATGGTGGCTAAAAGTAGGCCTCTAAAAATTTGTAGGTCTCTACTAAAAACACAAAAATTAGCCAGGCGTGGTGGTGCACACCTGTAGTCCCAGCTATTCAGTAGGCTGAGGCACCAGAATCGCTTGAACCTGGGAGGTGGAGGTTGCAGTGAGCCAAGATCATGCCACTGTGCTCCAGCTTGGGCGACCAAGTGAGACTCTGTCTAAAAAAAAGGAAAAAAAAGAAAGAAAATGGAACTCTCACTGTGGTGACTGTGGTGTCTCTGTGATTTACCAGCAGCTTCTAATTGCCTGATCCTTTTTTTGATGACTGTTATCCTCAACAAGGAACCCCTCGGCCTGACAGCCATCCCAGCTGTGTTAGAAAGGGATCGTTTCTCAGAGTGAAGGAGTTAAGCCCAGGAGAGTTAGAAGCGGGGAGCGGGGAAGATAAATAACCCTTAAATAAATCTCCCTCTTCTCTCCAGCTCCCCCCTTTCGCCATATCAAGCTTCCCCAAAGCTTTAGGGATCTGTAGTCCTAGGCTGAACTTCCTACCTTACTAAATGACAAAGCCAGGATGTTACCATTCCCCACACAAACACGTCTGTATTCTATATAAAGATGTCTGTGTTACACATAAACACGTGATGGCTGTAACAATATCACTTTCAAAGGAGCACTAATCCACTGAAGTCATCGAGTCCAAAAACATTTGCTTCTCTGTGTCTTGTGTCTGAGCTCTGTGTGAGAGACAGAAAAAAGTAAGGAGGGAGGGAAGGAGAAAAGGATGGAAGGAAGGAAGAAGAAAGAGAGAATGCACTTTAGAAAGCCCTACTTTGCAGAAAATAGCCTTGAAAATTGTTGGGTCTCTGGTTTATTTGTTCCTTATGGTGTCACTCTCTTACACCAATTACCTTCTGCTTAAAACGTTCATGATAATCTTTCTATTGGAACTTCCAGGTATATCAAATCAACATTTTGGATATGAAGTGGTTTGGTTAGAATGGATGTTGCAGGGTGACTTAGCAGAGAAAAAAATCAGCTGCAGTAAAAGCTCAGGAAATAGCTGCCTTGGTGCTCCCCTAAACCCTGTATTACCCAGAGCATAGCCTATATCGCCCTAGATCATACTCACCTGTTTTACTGACTGATGAGGCAGAGTCTCGCTCTGTTGCCAGGCTGGAGTGCGGTGGCAGGATCTCAGCTCACTGCAACCTCCACCCCCAGGGTTCAAGAGATGCTTCTGCCTCTGCCTCAGCTTCCTGAGTAGCTGGGACTACAGGTGCGTGCCACCACATCAAGCTAATTTTTTGTATTTTTAGTAGAGATGGGGTTTCACCATGTCAGCCAGGATGGTCTCAATCTCTTGACCTGGTGATCCACCCACCTCGGCCTCCCAAAGTGCTGGGATTACAGGCATCAGCCACCACGCCCAGCCTTGATTTATCTTCTTTGCTAGACTGAGCATTCCATGAGGCACCTCTGTCCCTGTCACCTAGCACAGGGTCTGACAAATAATAAGCTTTTTTTCTTTTCTTTTCTTTTTTGAGACAGAGTCTCGCTCTGTCACCCAGGCTGGAGTGCAGTGGCACTGTCTCGGCTCACTGTAACCTTGGCCTCCTGGGCACAAGCAATTCTTGTGCCTCAACCTCCCGAGTAGCTGGGACTACAGGCATGCACCACCATGCTCCACTAATTTTTGTATTTTTAGTAGAGACAGGGTTTTGCCATGTTGGCCAGGCTGATCTCTAACTTCTGACCTCAAGTGATCCGCCGGCCTCAGCCTCCCAAAGTGCTGGGATTACTGGTGTGAGCCACTTCTCCAGGCCAAATAATAGGCTCCTAATAAAAGTTTGTTGATTACTCTATGAAAGAACAAGTGAACGCATGAACAGAGCTACCATTCAAAGGTCAGCCATTATGTAAAACACTAACAAAGTTAGAGTTTCACCTCAAAGATGGACTTGAAAAACTTTCCATCTTGTTCTTCTGTCATTCGTTCAACATATGTTCATTAAATGCCTATTGGGGGTCTATATACTGACTAAACAAAGGCTAATTTAAACACACATGGTTCCTGCCCTCATGAAGTTTACAGTCTGGGGAGAGAAGAAAGGTAGAGTTCAGGCTTAAATAAATTAAATTAAAAACAACAGGCAGGGCACAGTGGCTCACGCCTGTAATCACAGCGCTTTGGGAGGCTGATGCGGGCAGATCATGAGGTCAGGAGTTCGAGACCAGCTTGGCCAACATGGTGAAATCCCATCTCTACTAAAAATACAAAAATTAGCTGGGAGTGGTAGCATGCCCCTGTAATCCCAGCTACTTGGGAGGCTGAGGTAGGAGAATCATTTGAACCCAGGAGGCGGAGGTTACAGTGAGCGGAGATCATGCCATTGCATTCCAGCCTGAGCAACCGGGTGAGACTCTGTCTCAAGAAACAACAAAAAAACCCAAATGGTAGTAAGTTTTCCCAAGGATATCACCAGGGAGTGGTGATAGAGGATGGAGGGGGCTACATCAATTTGTCTCTTCTCTAAGAAAGTGGCATTTAAGCTGAACAATGGAAGATAAGGAGTCTGCTATGAAACTATAAAAAAAGGAAATTCAGGCCCACTGCTTTATGACTCACTTATTCAATGTGCTATGAAATTCAAACTTGCCTTGATTCCCCTGGGTTTTAGAGCTCATGTTAACGTGCATGCTTGGCTGGGCGTCACTGTCTGTTGGAACCCATGTGTTCAGAGAGTAAGGAGAGGACTTCCTTTATTCGAAGGGCAGAGTGAGTATGAGGGGATGGCGAGCAGGAGGCTGGTGAGTTTCATTCACCTGTTTGCAGAGCTGTCTCATGCCTCTTCACATGAGCCTCTGTGCATCCCATCTGCTCTCACTGTTCAATTTCTACTTTCAATGTGCATTTTTTTGACCATAGTTACATATGGAGGCAGAATGAGGATTCACAAAGGAGAGAACTCTTACTTTTTCCCTTCTACTCTGTCCCCTTTGGTTACTTTTAACTATCAACTTTTTATAAGTTATATTATAAAACTCATAAGTAAAAATGGTAAACTCAGTGGTTCATGCCTGTAACACCAGCACTCTGGCAGGCTGTGGTAGGCAGATCGCTTGAGTCCAGGAGTTGGAGACCTGCCTAAGCAACATGGTAAAAGTGGTCTCTACAAAAAAAATATAAAAAGCGAGCCTGGTGTGGTGGTGCACATCTGTAGTTCCAGCTACTTGGGAGGCTTAGGTGGGAGGATCACTTAGGCCCAAGAGGTTGAGGCTGCAATAAGCAGTGATCGTGCCACAATGATATTGTCACCCAGCCTGGGTGACAGAGCAAGATCCTCTCCAAATTAAAAAAGGTAAACTACATATACAGTTCTCTTTGACATGCCACAGAATTAGGATTTTTTTCTTTTATTTTCTGATTTTTAAAATCATTTATTTAAATTTACATATAATAGATGCATATATTTTCAGACCATGCATGCTAATTTAATACAATCATATCATTTGTAAAGACTGTATCCATGTACTTGGATAGTCATCATCTTAAATAAGCCGTTTCTTTATGCTAGAAACATGCAAATCATTCTCTTCTAGATACTTCTAAATGTACAATAGATTATTGCGCGCTATAGTCACCATACTAATCTATCGAACACTAAGACTTATTTATTCTATTTAGATATATAGCAGTACCCATTAACTAACCTCACTTCATTGTCTTTTTTTTGATTATTAATGCAATACAGTGTAAACTCAATGCAATCACACTTGGAAAACTGAGGAAAGAATAAAATTCACCATAATTTTATCAACCTGTGATTACCACTGATGATATTTTGATATATTTCTTTTTCAATGCATTTTTAAAAATAGGATAAAATTTTACCTGTTAATTTATAACCTGCTTTGTAATACAATATATCTAGGCACTTTTTCATGGCAATAAATGTTGAGCTTTTGCATTGGTGTATCATAATTTAAGTTGACCAATTCCGTTTTGATGGACATGTAGGCTGCACTTTTCACCACATAACTTTTAATCTAAATATTTATGAGGTTTTTTTTTGTTGTTGTTGTTGTTTTTTTTTTTTTTTTTTTTTTTTTTTTTTTTTTTTTTTTTTTTTTTTTGAGGCAGAGTCTCACTCTATTGCCAGGCTGGAGTGTAGTGGTGTGATCCCGGCTCACTGCAACTTCCGTTTTCCGGTTTCAGGCAATTCTCCTGTCTCAGCCTCCCAAGTAGCTGGGACTACAGGCACACACCACCACACCCGGCTAATTTTTTTTTTTTTTTTTTTTTTTTTTTTTTTTTGAGACGGAGTCTCACTCTATGGCTAGGCTGGACTACAGTGGCATGATCCCGGCTCACTGCAACTTCCGTTTTCCGGTTTCAGGCAATTCTCCTGTCTCAGCCTCCCAAGTAGCTGGGACTACAGGCACACACCACCACACCCGGCTAATTTTTTTTTTTTTTTTGTATTTTTAGTAGAGACAGGGTTTCACCATGTTGGCCAGGATGGTCTCAATATCTTGACCTTGATCTCTTGATCTGCCCACCTTAGCCTCCCAAAGTGCCGAGATTACAGGCGTGAGCCACCGCAACCCGCCTATTTATGAATTTTATTTGCCGCCATCCAGGGATTTCACTTGATTCCTCAGTATTCAACAAACAACAGTGATTCTTACTTGCTCATCAAAAAATAAGATTTTCTTTGCAAGGTGGGTTATTTCAAGCAGTGTTCCCTTGGGTGCAATCTTGATATATGAACATCTAGACTGACCAAATCAAATTCAGGGTTGTTTCTTAACTTCACAAAAGAATTTGAACAGCAAATTTCACTGGAATATCAGCTTCCTGGAAGGTTGGGGGTAGGGGTAGGGAGAGATACCTCAGAAATATCTAACGCTTCATTTTAAGAATAGCTCAAATTTGTTGTAGGGAGGTATCGGGGTGGGGGTGCTGCTAGAGTCCGCCGCTCTGATCACAGCTGTTACCACGTGACCAACAAGTCAGGCAGGTGAAGAGAGGTGGGGCAAAGCCAGAGTTCAGA
The DNA here is from genome assembly GCF_001604975.1 of Cebus imitator. Classification (NCBI taxonomy): domain Eukaryota; kingdom Metazoa; phylum Chordata; class Mammalia; order Primates; family Cebidae; genus Cebus; species Cebus imitator. The sequence goes on from NW_016107836.1 coordinate 443,856, forward strand.
CGCCCAGGAATCAGAAGTGGGTAGGCTGGGAGGATGCTCGCTGTCAGAAGCCTCTACATGCCAGGGCTTGAAAAAGAGAACCTCAACAGATTACTCTCCAACAAAACAGTAGAGGAGCCACGGCTTGGCCAGCCTCTTGCTAGATCATCCTGTCTTGTCTCCAAGCCAGTGAATACACAAAGATCCCTTCCACCCTCAAAGCTGACATTTCCCCTAGTTACAATCCTCTGATTTCCAAAAAGACTCTATTTTCTGTTTCTCTTCAACTGTAGCAACCTGCTCTCTTAAATAGCTTCTTTATCTGGTGGGGGTAATTACAGCCTGTGACTAACAGCTGCGGTTCATAAACATGAGTTTTAACGTTTGGGTCAGTAGTTCTTGTTTTTTTCTGAATGGCAACTCCCCCAGCTGATCTCAGCATTAGGAGAGAGGCCTCTCCTTCCACACTCCCAGTTGGTACTCACTAGTGCAGTTTACTGTTGAAAGCTGCTTTTTTCTCATTTAGACAGAAACCATGATTACTTTTGTGGCAACCTAATAGGTCACATTTTTACTAAAGTTGCAAGTCTCAGCACCTAATACCAAAACATATTTCTCAACATTTGTATTATTAGTGATTTAAATTTTTCTCTTTGGCCTTTTTAATATTCCAAATTGTCTACAATGAGCATGTATTTCTTTGACATATTTTTTAAATGCCTTTTCAAAAAGCAATTCCTAACTATAAAATGTTTTAGGAGAAAATCTGCAGGATTCAGGGCTTGAGGAAGAAAGACACAACACCAAGAAGTACAATCTATTTTTTTAAAAAGGCCAGGTACGGTGGCTCACGCCTGTAATCCCAGCACTTTGGGAGCCCGAGGCAGGCAGATCACTAGGTCAGGAGATTGAGACCATCCTGGCAAACATGGTGAAACGCCATCTCTACAAAAATACAAAAAGCTAGCCGGGTGTGGTGGCACATGCCTATAGTTCTAGCTACTTGGGAGGCTGAGGCAGGGGAATCGCTTGAACCTGGGAGGTGGAAGTTGCAGTGAGCGGAGATCATGCCTCTGCACTCCAGCCTGGGTGACAGAGTGAGATTCTGTACCCCACCCCCCAAAAAATTAAAAACATTTGCCCTGGGAAACACCTTGTTAAAAGGATGAAGAGACAGGCTGCAGGCTCAGAGAAAATATTCACAAACCATACATTCCGACAAAGGACTTTACAGTAGATAATATATTTATATATATTTATCATATCTACAATATATAGGTCACTCAAAATTCATCAGTGAAAACAATCTAATTAGAAAACAGACAAAAGATATGAAAAGAATTCACTGAAGAGTATATATGTGGAAAATAAGCACATGAAAAGATGCTCAACATCCAACAACACTATCGCTAGGGAAATGCAAATTAAGACCACGGGGAGCTATGACCCTTTCCAGGTAAATTTAAAAGTATTGATGGTCGCTGGGCGCGGTGGCTCAAGCCTGTAATCCCAGCACTTTGGGAGGCCGAGGCGGGTGGATCACAAGGTCAAGAGATCGAGACCATCCTGGTCAACATGGTGAAACCTCGTCTCTACTAAAACTACAAAAAATCAGCTGGGCATGGTGGCGCGTGCCTGTAATCCCAGCTACTCAGGAGGCTGAGGCAGGAGAATTGCCTGAACCCAGGAGGCGGAGGTTGCGGTGAGCCGAGATCGCGCCAGTGCACTCCAGNAGGAGGCTGAGGCAGGAGAATTGCCTGAACCCAGGAGGCGGAGGTTGCGGTGAGCCGAGATCGCGCCATTGCACTCCAGCCTGGGTAACATGAGTGAAACTCCGTCTCAAAAAAAAAAAAAAGTATTGATGGTCTTTGGGAAGCTGACATGGGAGAATTGCTTGAGCTCAGGAGTTTAAGACCAGCCTGGGTAACACAGGGAGACCTCCATCCCTACAAAAAATTAAAATAAAATAAAACGATAGAAGTAGTGATGATAAGGAGGCAGAGAAACTGGATCACTCATACATTGCTCGTGGAGTATTACTTGATGGAGCCACCCTGGAAACTGATTTGGCAGTCTTCCTATTGTTAAATTAAATTTAATTTTTTTGAGATGGGGTCTTGCTCTGTTGCCCAGGATTGAATTCAATGGCACAACCACAGCTCACTGCAACCTCAACCTCCCAGGGTCAAGTGAGCCTTCCATCTCAGCCTCGTGAATAACTGGGACCACAGCCACATGCCACCAAATCCAGCTTATTTTATTTTTATTTTTTTTTTAGAGACAAGTTCTCACTGTGTTGCCCACACTGGTTCAAACCTCTGGGTTCAAGCTAGCCTCCTGCCTTGTCCTCCCAAACTGCTGGGACTACAGGCATGGCCTAGCAGTTTCTTAAAAAAAAAAAAAACTAAAAAACTAAACATACGCTTACCACATGACCCAGTAATTGTACTCTTGGGCATTTATCTCAGAAAAATGAACACTTACATCTACTAAAAAACCTGCACGTGAATGTTCATAACAGCTATATTTGTAAAAGCCCACATCTAACAACTGAAATATTCTTCAAAAGGTAAATAATTAGGCAAACCATGGTCCATCCATACTGTAGAATACTATTCAGCAATTTAAAAAGGGCAACCCTATCGACATACACAACAAGCTGCACGGACCTCAAGGGTATTATGCCAGTGAAAAAAAGCCCATCTCAAAATGTCACGTTCTATATGATTTCATTTATAGAACCATCTTGAAATGACAAAATCACAGAGCTGTAAAACAGATGAGCATTTACCCAGTTAAGATTGGTGGGGAGAAGGACAATGGGTTATTATTATTATTATTATCAATATTATTGAGACAGACTCTTGCTCTGTTGCCCACAGTGGAGTGCAATGGCACAATCTCACCTCACTGCAACCTCCACCTCTTGGACTCAAATGATTCTCCTGCCTCAGCCCCCAAGTAGCTGGGATTACAGGTGCCCGCCACCATGCCCAGCTAATTTTTGTATTTTTAGTAAAGATGGGTTTCACCATGTTGGTCAGGCTGGTCTTAAACTCCTGACCTCAGGTGATCCACCCACTTCAGCCTCCCAAAGTGCTGGGATTACAGGCGTGAGCCACCGCACCTGGCTTCCAATGGGTTATTCTAATGGGATAGACTGAAGGAGCTCTTTGTGGTGATGGAATAGTTTTATGTCTTTACCACACTGGTGATTACGCAATCTACACCTGTGAGAGTAGCATAGAACTATACATACACATTGTATCAATGTTGACTTCCTTGTTTTCCTTCTGCTATAGTTATGCAAGATTGTAACCATGGGAGAAACTGAAGGTAGGGACTTCTCTGTACTCTTTGCAACTTCCTGTGAATCTACAATTGTTTCAAAATGAAAAACTGTTTTTAAAAAGCAATTCATACATATGTAGAAAATTTAGTATATGCAGAAAAATAGAAAGAATGCTAGTTTTAAAATTCATAAGCTTTTTGATATTAGTTTCAGAATGTTGGAATGTATTGCTTAATTTTTGATTTTTATTTTTCTGAGATAAAATTCACATAACAAAACAACATTTAATGCATGTTTTTGTTTTAAGAAACAGGGTCTGGCTGGACATGGTGGCTCATGCCTGTAATCCCAACACTTTGGGAGGCCAAGGCGAGAGGATCACAAGGTCAAGGGATCGAGACTATCCTGGCCAACATGGTGAAACCCCATCTCTACTAAAAATATAAAAATTAGCTGGGCATGGTGGTGCACACCTGTAGTCCCAGCTACTCGGGAGGCTGAGGCAGGAGAATTGCTTGAAACCAGAAGGCAGAGGTTGCAGTGAGCCGAGATCATGCCATTTCACTCCAGCCTGGCAATAAGAGCAAAACTCCATCTCAAGGGCAAGTCCAACACCACCGACTTGCCCTTGAATTCTTTCTTGGGTAAAGCAAAGAACCCTCCCAGGCTAAGCCTCAATTTTGGGGCTGTCCTGTCTTACAATATCTGGCGACCATGAAAGGACCAAGTCAGTGAGTGAGAAATGAGGCAGAAGACTGGCAGGACTTGTTTTCTGGTCACAACCCTGCTGACCAAAACAACATCTGGTCCAGACAGAATAAGGTGAAGAAACTAGCAGGAACCAGCAGATGGCAACAAAAGTGACCCCTAGATTGCTCTTTGGCATAAGACACTCCAACCAGCACCATGGCAGTTTATAAATGCCGTGGCAATGACCTGGAAGTTACCCCCAACAACCTGGAAGTTACTGCCCCTCCACCCCTTTTCTGGAAAGTTCTAAATAAGCTGCACCTCAGTTTGCATTGACCTGCCCCTGAATTTACATGTAATTGGTTTTTTGTTTATTCGTTTCTATTGCCCAGGCTGGAGTGCAGTGATGTGATCACAGCTAACTGCAGCCTGGACCTCCCTGGCTCGAGCTATCCTCCTGCCTCAGCCTCCTGAGTGGCCAGGACTACAGCACATACCACCATGCCCTGATCATTTGTGTACTTTTTATAGAGACGGGGTTTCAAAAAAGAGTATTACCAGTTGTGTCCAGGTTTACAGCTCTGAGTCCCTGATGAAAACTCCAGGTTCTCATGGCCTACAGGAAGGACAGGGTTGACAGCTGATCTAGTTTAGGAGGGAAAGGCTTTTTACCAGAATTCCAGAATTCAAGGAGGGTCTGACTTGAAGGGAAAAAAATCACAGCTAGGACTGGTGTCCAAGAGAAAGCTCTTAGCATCCTAAGGATTTATTCTTTTTTTAATTTCTATAATGAATCATATACCTTTAGGACTATGGAGCCTTACCTTAATTTGATTTTATTAGCATCCTTCATCCCATGCACCAGTTAGTAGAGGGCACTGCTCTCCATGCCACAAAATCCCCTAGTTGAACTCTATTTTATAGCAAAGAAACAGAAGCCCAGAGTTACCCAGCAATGTAGTAATAAAGGCTTAGAACCCAAATCCCTGACTTCAGTCTGTTTCCCTACCATCTGAGCCACACTGCCAAAAGACAATTTTTAAAAGGTCTTCCTAAATCCAGATCACTCCTCCTCTCTTTTACAGGGCCAGCAGGTCACCTCCCTGAGGGTAATTCTGTCCACGAGCTAATTCAGAACAGCCTGAAGCATGTTTTGTCATGAGCTGGTGCTTCAGCCGGGATGAGGAGGGAAGATTCAGCTTTGGTTTTGGGTACTGAACTGAACTGAGGGAAAAGCTCACTTAAACAATCCTGCTGATTCAGAATGACTAGGGAATGAGCTCTCTGAATTAACAAATGCTTCTGCCCATGTTTGTTAAATAAATGAATATATGGAACATTAAAATATAACTACAAGCTGGGCACTGCGGTTCACACCTATAATCCCAGCACTTTGGGAGGATGATGTGGGTAGATCACTTGAGTCCAGGAGTTCAAGACCAGCCTGGGAAACATAGTGAGACCTTGTCTCTGGGAAAAATAGAAAAAAATAGCCGGGCATGGTGGCCCATGAATGTAGTTCCAGCTACTCAGGAGACTGAGGTGGGAGGATCACTTGAGCCTCAGCGGTCGAGGCTGTAGGGAGCCATAATTGCACCACTGCACTCCTGCCCGGGTGATAAAGCAAGACTCTATCTAAAAAAATCATAAAAATATAATAACAACAATTCTGCCGAATTTAATTCAGTCTTTCTTCCCATAGTGTCTCAAGGTCATAACAATGAGTATGGATCGAGCTGGAGAATTCAGTTGATGGAGAACAGGGGCTAGCCAGGCATGGTGGCAAATGCCTGCAGTCCTACCTACTCGGGAGGCTGAGGGAGGAGAATCACTTGACCCCAGGAGGTGGAGGTTGCAATGAGCCCAGATCATACCACTGCACTCCAGCTTGGGCAACAGAGCAACACTCTGTCTCAAATATATATATGCAGGGCAGGCTAGCCCCAAAGTGGGGCTTAGCCCACAAAGGTTCTTGGCTTCACCCAGGAAAGAATTCAATGACGAGCCAATGGAAGGGTAGAAGGAAACAGCCTTATCGAAGCAGCAGTGTTACAGCTGTGGCAGTGTTACAGCTCTGTGACTGCTCCTGCAGAGCAGGACTACCCCACAGGCAGTGTGCTGGGAGTAGCAGCTCAGGGCGGTTCTGCAGTCATATTTATACCTACTTCTCATTACATGGCGATTAAGGGATGGTTTATGCAGAAATTACTAAGAAAAGGGTGGTAACTTTTGGGTCCTGCATCATTGCTATGGAAAAGGGTAGTAACTCTTGGAGGTTAGCATGGCAATTGGAAACCGACATGGCACACTGGTGGGTGTGTCTTATAGAAAGCTGCTTCTGGCCCGACATGGTGGCTCACGCCTGTAATCCCAGCACTTTGGGCAAGAGGGGTGGGCAGATCACCTGAGGTCAGGTGTTCGAGAGCAGCATGGCCAACACAGTGAAACCCCATCTCTACTAAATATACAAAAATTAGCCGGGCATGGTGGTGCATGCTTGTAGTTCCAGCTACTTGGGAGGGAGGCTGAGGCAGGAGAATCGCTTGAACTCGGGAGGTGGAGGATGCAGTGAGGCAGGGTCACGCCACTGGACTCCAGCGTGGGTGACAGAGCGAGACTTTCTTTCTTTGTCAAAGAAAGAAAAGAAAAGAAAAGAAAAGAAAAGAAAAGAAAAGAAAAGAAAGAAAGAAAGAAAGGGAAAGGGAGAAAGGGAGAAGAAAGGAAGGAAGGAAAGAAAGAGGGAAAGAGAGAAGGAAAGAAAAAGAAAGAGAAAGAAAGAAAGAAAGAGAAAGAAAGAAAGAAAGAGAAAGAAAGAAAGAAAAAGAAAGAAAGAAAGAAAGAAAGAAAGAAAGAAAGAAAGAAAGAAAGAAAGAAAGAAAGAGAAAAAGAAAGAAAGAGGAACGTGGAGAGAAGGAGGGAAGAAAAAGGGAAGGAAGTAAGCAAGCTGCTTTTGCCTGGCCCATTTTAGCTAGTGCTCAAATTGATCCAGTGGCCACTCCCTGCCTCTGGAGTTGAGTCCCACCTCCTACCTCAATATGGAAAAGATATTGGGATCAAAACCCAGAGTCCCAAGTTTTTCTTGCTATATTACATCTTCCTTAGGTATTTTTTTTTTCTCAAACTCCCTGAGTCCCAATTCCTTTGTCAGTAAAATAATGATTGTAGGCTGGGCACAGTTGCTCAGTCCCGTAATCCTAGCACTTTGGGAAGCCGAAACAGGCGGATCATAAGGTGAAAAGACAGAGACCATCCTGGCCAACATGGTGAAACCCATCTCTACTAAAAACACAAAAATTAGCCGGGCATGGTGGTGTGCACCTGTAGTCCCAGCTACTTGGGAGGCTGAGGCAGGAGAATCACCTGAACTTGGGAGGTGGAGGTTGCAGTAATCTGAGATTGCCCCACTGCACTCCAGCCTGGTGACAGAGTGAGGCTTTGTCTCAAAAAAAGAAAAAGAAAAGATTGCAGCGTCTGTCTCCCAGAGTAATACTATTATTTGAGAATAACATTTTATTATCATAATGGTGCATTTATGATAGGAGAGAAGGACCAAAACCCAGGATTGACGGTCATATCAGTATAGCTGCATATACAACTACATTTGTGTTTGTTTGTTTGATTTTTTTGTATGTCAAACAAAACTTTATAATAATGTCTTTCAAGTCTTTCAGAAGCCATTTCTTCACTCTGAATAAATGTTCTTAAAATTCAAGCTTAATTTTTCTCTGTACCGTAAATATTTCTCCAAATGGGTTTAAAAGGGGACACAAAAGTATCAGTTCCATGAAGAAGGCGAAAATATTTTACCAGATGCCATGCCAAATTGGATAGCACTCTCAAAGCAGATTCAAGTTGTTTCAAATGCTTCAAAGAGGAAGAAAAATCTAATCCCCCAAGACTTCCTTTAAATCCATATTCCTTAATTTCAGAAAATTTCCCAAGTCTTTTAAAAGGCCCAAATATCATTTTACAATTTGGAAGGAGTCATGGAGAACATTTTCAATTTTTGAGAACATTCTTCCTTCCTTAAAAAAGGGCTCAGTGAAGTTGAGTCTCCTTTATAAAGAAGCCTGCCCAGTGGACCATGGCCCCTTGTTTTAGGAGTAGCGTGGGACAGCCAGCCTCAGGCCCTGCGTCTGGAGTTCGTGGCTAATGACTACCTGGAGAATTCCTTAAAGAAGTAGTCAGGAATTCTCCCTGTGATTTCTGGGTGTGATCTGCATGTTCGTCATTGTGTGGAAGAACGCCCAGTACCTCCACTTTGTAACACCAATGGAAAGAAAGTTTCCAAATGAGAAGAAAGACAAGGCTGCGTGTAATAGAGACAAGTGAGACCATTCTCACAGCGTCAGGAAACAGCTCTTCTGAAGCCACCGTCACCTGCTCAGAGAGGCAAACTCTTTCCCCAACTCTTCTCTTGCTGCCGTATCCACACAGCAGTTATAACAGCACCTATTATAATAAGGAATATTTGTGGAGACTACCAATGTGCTCACACTGTGCCAAAGGTCTTACATGAGGTGTCTCTTTAACTCCTCGTAGTAACCTGGAGGCAGATACACTTCCTAGCCCTGTTTTAAAATTATTATTATTATTATTATTATTTTTCTGGGGTACATGTGCAGATCATGCAGGATTGTTACATAGGTATACACATGCCATGGTGGTTTACTGCATCCATCCCCTGTCATCTACGTTAGGTATTTCTCCTAATGTTATCCCTCCCCAATCTTCCCACCTCTTGCTATTCCTCCCATAGCCCCCACCCCCCAACAGACCCCAGTGTGTGATGTTCCCCTCCCTGTGTCCATGTGTTCTCATTGTTCAACAGCCACTTATGAGCGAGAACATGTGGTGTTTGGTTTTCTGTTCTTGTGTCAGTTTGCTGCGAAAGATGGTTTCCAGATTCATCCATGTCCCTGCAAAGGACATGAACTCATCCTTTTTTATGGCTGCATAGTATTCCATAGTGTATATGTGCCACATTTTCCTTACCCAGTCTATCATTGATGGGCATTCAAATGCCTAGCCCTATTTTACAGATGAGGAAGTTGAGGTTGTAGATGGCTCAAAGTTCTCAGGGTCATAGCTACTTAGTGGTTGTGTGAGACTCAAACTCAGATCTTCCTGACTCTGATGCACCATCTGAAAACAGTTGTGTGGCAGTGCAGGGATGGGTCCATGCTGAACACTTCTTTTGTGCCCCCGCTCTGGAATTTTGCTGTAATTAACAATAGCTACCTGTGCCCCAGCTAAGTGTGCTGAGTGGTTTACAAGCATGGTCTCCAGCATAAACCACCCTGACCCTGGAAACACTTTCTGCCTCTTCTGTCAGACTGTTTTCTCCTTTCTCTCCTATTTCCTTCCCTCTCCCCCTGCAGCTCAGAGACACTGGGTACATTCTGGTTGCCATTTTACCTTGCCTCCAACCTGGCCTAAAATGCAAACTCTGTTGTCAATGAAAACAGGTATATCTTTTCTGCTATTTTCTGTTTTAGTTTGAGAAGAAGTGTTACAAGTGTCCCTCTCTGCTCTCCGTATTCAAGACATCTCCCTGTGGACACAGTACCAGAACAGTGACCTCAGACCACTGCTTGGACGCTGATTACAAGTAATCCAGCTCCAGAGGTGATAGACTGTCCTTTCTTTAAAAAGGAGATAAAAATAGCGAAGAAACAACACTTTCCTTAGTTCTCTGAAAGGTTGGCATTCTTCCAGAATAGACTTATGTACTTTTTGTACTTGGAGGAAAAAAAGAGATGGGATCTGGTCCAAGAATAGTCCTACAAACGGGAGAAATATGGAGCAGGCAGCTGGAGCTGAGCATCCAAGTGGTACCACCAGCTGCAGGCCCATTAATTAACGATCCCTGGTATGTAGCGGTTCCCGTGACCTTGATTCTTGTTGAATTCACAGAGATAATTTTTACAGAGTCTCTACTTTTCTCACTGCAGTATATTTATTCAAGGAGTACCTTGCATATTTTCCCCCATCTCTCCAAGCAGTAAATTTATTCTAATTGCAAAGAGATATAGTGAAAGCCTGATCGAATACTTGGCAGTTTATAGAGATTTATTTCGGGAGCTTAAGGGGGTTTTTAGAGTGTGTGACTAGAGCAGGGTTGAGGGGAGCTGGGGAAAGGAGCCCAGGAGAAAATGTAGATTTAATGGATCTATAAAATGACCCTGCTGTAGATAAATGCTTGTTCCAAAGAAGTTTAAACAGCCTGACCCAAACCAGGGTCTGTGACAGCCAGTTCAACATGAGGTATCTGTAGCATTGCATATTTCTCCTCGGGTTCACAGGTTTCCTTATGAAATTTGTTATTCTTCAGACAGAGCTGAGTGGGGTGGGGAGGGGGGGACGAGTAGAATCTGTTTCCCAGAGGGAAGAAAGCATGTTGAATCACACATTTTCTAGTACTAAAAGCTATGAAAAGAGGCAAAAGTAAACCTCCATCACCTGCCCTTAAAATCACTCTGCCTTTTCTATAACTCATTGGAAGCCAAATCCTGAATTTTAAGCCTAGGATCTTGGAAGGCAGATCATAAGAGTGAGAGCCTGCTCTTTATACCAGAAATTTTGAAGAAGAATGGGGGGAGCCTTGCAAAGTTCACTGATCCCAGGCACTTCCAGCTGATAATGAGATCGTCGGACACTCTATCCCCTAACAGGCCTTCTGCTAAGAACAGGCTTTGCATGTACACACTACTGAACCCTTCCCTGAAAACCTTCTAGGCTTTTGATCCCATGAGTGGCATTCATCTTTCTTGCAGCTGCCTCGAAAGTTCTGCTGAGGATGAATTTTAGGCTTTCAACTGTTAAATTGGTTATATTGTAAATCTAATCACCGTACTAAAATGAAGACGTTTGTTCTGCAGGGAGAGGCAAAACAGAAAAAAGTCTTAAGTGGACACTCTTAGGGAGGAAGAAGGAATGCAGAGGCCTCTTTGGGCAGAGGCTGGTTAGGGTCAGCCGTCAGTGGGCTTCCCTGTGCTTCTGCTTTCTTTGGGAATTGGCATAAGGAGACCTTGGGGGGAAATTTTAAACTTTTCGATTGTGAGGTATAACCTTCATACACAAAACTTCAGTTTAACAAGTTGCTATAAAGTCATGTCAACAAGTATAATATGGCTGACCCTCCCTCAAAGCTTCTCCCATGCTCCTGGAGATAACCATTATTGTGGCTTTTACGGGAATCACATCTTTGCTTTTGAAAACAGTAATTTAGCACCAAAGTGTGCATCTAGATAGAATCTGGTTTTGAGCTTTATGTAAATGGAATGAATGCATTGTTCTTCTGTATCTGGCTTCTTTTGCTCAACTTTGCATTTGTGAGAACCATCCACCTTGTACATAATTGCAATTTAGACTTATTGCAGGATAGTATTTTTTTTTTTAATTTTTCCATGTACTGCTGATAGACATTTTGATTATTTCTAGCTTGGGGATATTACTAATAAGCCTGCTGGGAACATTCCTGTGCATGTATGCTGATGCACATGGACATTTGCTCAGCCTCCCTTGTTGAGACCAAACAATCCTATTAGAAAACAGCTTGTGCCAGCCACAGTGGTTCACACCTATAATCCCAGCATTTTGGGAGGCCATGGCGGGCAGATCACTTGAGGTCAGGAGTTCGAGACCAGCCTGGCCAACATGGTGAAACACTGTTTCTACTAAAACTACAAAAATTAGCCAGGCGTGGTGGCTGTAATCTCAGCTACTCAGGAGGCTGAGGTAGGAGAATTACTTGAACCCAGGAGGCAGAGGTTGCAGTAAGCTAAGATCGTACCACTGCACTCCAGCCTAGGTGACAGAGCAAGACTCCATCTCAAAAAAANAAAAAAAAAAAAAAAAAAAAAAAAAAAAAAAAAAAAAAAAAAAAAAGATATGTGTATAGGAAATTTGTTTGGGAGGTGGTCCCAGGAACCAAAAAGTAGAAAGAGCAAAAGACAAAAGCCATTAAAAGGTGCATTAACAAGCAGGTACAGCCTTGGGAAATGATGGCTTCATCCCTCTTGAGACCCTCTGAGAAGGCATGCGGGGCACACCTCAGAATTGTCCCACCAGGGAACAGAAAGACTGGGGCAGTTATCCAATGACCCCCATCCGCCACTGGTTGTGGCTGCAGCCCAGCAAACTCCAATGGCCCAGGAGAAAGCTCGCAGAGAAGCAGAGCAACGTGGATGCTTGGGTTGGAATTCCAGCACATTATCCGTTTTACTTCTTTGCAATAGGTCCAGTATTCTCATCCATATCCCTTAGGCAGTTAGTTTGGGTCAAAACTGTTTGCCAGGACACAAAAGTGATGGCACAAAGGGAGGCCAGGGAAGAAGGGGAGGCCAGAGCAGAGTAAACATAAACCACCTGAGACACATTCAGTTCCCACGGTGTAGCTCAGCTCATTGGCTGGAGGCAGTGGCAGTTCTGTTTCTTAATGGTTCTGTAAACCACATGGGACACATTCAATTCCCATGGTCTAGCTCAGCTCATCAGCTAGAGGCAGGGGCAGTCCTGTTCCTTAATGCTCACCTGAGAACAGGATCATTCCTTTGCTCTAACTCCCACTGGCTGAGAACAAATGACACTCAGAAACTGGGGAGAAACTGTAAGGACACATAGAGGCTTTTTATTTTGAAAAATATTTCAGACACAAATGATGCTATAATGAATTGGGATTGAGGTTAATATTGAATATTAAAAGTATTTTTTGCCAGGCATGGTGGCTCATGCCTATAATCCCAGTACTTAGGACGCTGGGGTCGGAGGATTGCTTGAGGCCAGGAGTTCGAGGCTGCCGTGGCTATGTTTGTGCCACTGCACTCCAGGCTCAGCCACAGTGTGAGACCTTGGTCTAAAAAAACCAAAACAAACAAACATGCATTTATTTTAAAAGTATCCCCTTTACTTAAATTAGCTTGAGAGGTTTTCTGTTTCTTTACTATCAAACAATCTTTTGCAAATAGGATGCCACCTGTATTCGTCAGGGTTCATCAAAGAAACAGAATCAATAAGATGCACGGATGTGCGCGTGCGCACGCATGTGTGTGTGTGTTTGGGGGGAGGGTTGTGTACATGTTTATATGTGTATGTATACATGTGGAGAGAGATTTTAAGCAATTGGGTCACATAATTGTGGAGGCCATTAAGTCCAGAATTTGCACAGCAGACTGTAGGCTGGAGATCCAGGGAAGGGGTGCAGTTTGAGTTCAAAGGCAGTCTACTGGCAGAATTCTTTTTTCCTCAGGGGAGGTCAATCTTTTTTTTTTTTGAGACAGATTCTTGCTTTGTCACCTCAGCTGGAGTGCAGTGGCACAATTTCAGCTGACTGCATCCTCTGCCTCCCAAGCTCAAGTGATTCTCCCACCTCAGCCTCCTGATATGGCTGGGATTATAGCCACCATGCCCGGCTAATTTTTGTATTTTTAGTAGAAACAGGGTTTCACCACGTTGGCCAGGGTGATCTCAAACTCCTGACCTCAAGTGATCTGCCTGCCTTGGCTTCCCAAAACACTAGGACTACAGGTGTGAGCCACTGTGCCCGGCCCCAAACTAATAGGATTGTTCTAATAGGATTGTTGGTTTCAACCAGGGAGGCTGAGCAAGTGTTCATTTCTAACACACCTGACTTAGAGAGCCTGGGGTTACGCTGGGAAGTGGGGCACACAGAGAACCAAACCCAGTTCCTGCCCTTCAGGAGTTCTGATAAGAAATAGACTTACAAATGTTTATATTTCAAAATAATAAGTTCATTTTGTGAAAGTATTATGGAAGCAGAATAACCATAGGTTGGTATGTTGAGGGTTCGTTAGAAGCCCACCGGGGGAAAGACTGCAGAGGACTTTCCAGATGGAGAAAATGCTGCTCCTTGGCTGCCTGGCTCTGTCTCAGCTCAGCATTTTCTCTTTGTGTTTGGCTTTCTCCCAAAGAGGAATAGTGAGGCACCAAGAGAGACCCTCAGAAACTCCGGGTTCAAGCCTTCTATTCTTCTTTTTCACCTTGATGGGGAACGTGTCCATGTGTTTTGAAGCCAGAAAAAAATATTTACAGTAAAGGGAGAAAAGGCTTAGAAGGGGTTAGAAAATGGAAAATTTGGGCGCAGAGCCAGTGAGAAGTCAGTTTTATATTGCACATAGCGATTGCTCCTGGAGTCATCACAATAGTGTTTATAATCAGAATAAATCAACGCTTGTAATGAATTCCTCTGATTCTTTTGTTTCTGAAAACCACATTACCTCTGTCTTCTGAAGACCTGCAAGGGATTTGTCCTCACATGGAAGAGACCTGAGAGTAGGGCTGATATGCAAAATATTTAACCACCGTACCATACATACCTGACCAATCAGAAACCAGACAGTCTGGAGACACTGGGGGCAGCCAGGCCGAGTATGTACAGGCTGAATCCCAAACCTGTCTTCAGACCATCATATTCAGCCCTTTGTTTTGCAGAAGAGATCCCATCTCTTTTGCAGAAAAGATCCAAATGGGATTATCAACTAGCCCTGTCCACTGCAACCCATAGCCTCAAAGTCCATGTAAGACCAGTCCATGTAAGACCCCAAAGTCCATGTAAGACCAATTAGGTCTACCCCAGACTTGACTCACATGCAAGGCTACCCATGGGGAGGATGTTTTATTTTTTAATTGTTTATTTAAAAAAAAAATTTAGAGACAACGTCTCACTCTGTCTCCCAGGCTGTAGTGCAGTGGTACAATCATAGTTCAATATAACCTCGAACTCTTGGGCTCAAGTGAGCCTCCTGCCTCAGCCTCCTGAGTAGCTGGGACTATGGGTGGGGGCTATCGTTCTTGGCTTTTTCTTTTTCTTTTTGTACAGACAGGGTCTCACTATGTTGCCCAGGCTGGTCTCGAACTCCTGGATTCCAGTGATCCTCCCTCTCAGCCTCCCAAAGCATTGGGACTACAGGTGTGAGCCACTGCACCCAGCCAGTGTCTCACTCCTCACGTGTCTCTGGATTCTTTGCTGCTCATAAGTTAGTGTGTAAAATCCTTTTTCACTGGTAAATAAGTCTGCTATTTGTTTGCAAGACTGAGTTATAGAACATGTTATGAAGGATGCAAGGGAATAGTCAGTTTTTTAAAAAGGCTCAAGGCAGGCATGGTGGCTCATGCCTGTAACGCCAGCACTTTGGGAAGCTGAGGTGGGCGGATCATGAGGTCAGGAGTTCAAGAGAAACCCTGTCTCTACTACTAATAACAATAATAAAAAATTACTGGGTGTGTTGGTGCACCTGTAATCCCAGCTACTCAGGAGGCTGAGGCAGGAGAATTGCTTGAACCTGGGAGGCAGAGGCTGCAGTGAGCCAAGATGTCGCACAATCGCACTCTAGCCTGGGCAACAGAGTGAGACTCCATCTCAAGAAAAAAAAAAGGGAAGGAAGAAAAGGCTCTCAGGTGTGCAAGAAAGGCCATTTTTTCATTTTTATTTTTAGAGACAGGGTGTCATTCTGTCACACAGGCTGGAGTGCAGTGGCACAATCATAGCTCACTGCAGCCTCCAACTCTGAAAGACCATTATTATGTTACACAACTCAACCTAAGTCTGACTCCAAATCCTCATCCTTCCACGCTCTTGAGAAAGTAAACCATCCACCTCCCTTCTCCCCAGTCCAGAGGCTAGTGCAGCAGTCCAGAGGTTTTATACAACATAAGGCCCTGCTTTGCCATCATCATTCATTTAACTAACAAATATGTATTGAAGTCTTACCACACATCAGGCCCTGCTCTAGGAGCTGATTAATAGCAATGTACAAAAAGAGGTCAAATCTGTGCCTCTGCTCCAAGCTGAGCAGGCACACCCGTACCTCACCTAGGGCCAAGGAAGGACTCTTTGGGGAGGCTGGCATTAGGCCTCTGTGGGAGCACACGCGGCCTCTCCCCACTAGGTGCTGCCCATCCAGTCACTGCTCAGACACAGGGGCAGATCCCATCCAGAGGAATCTGCACTCTTCCCTGACCAGGGATCGCTGCTACTAAACTCGTCTCTTCTCAAAACCATCCTCCCTTGGCCCTCCCTCTCCAGAACACCCTTCATGGTGCCTCAACATGGAAAACTATTTTCTTATGACAGTAAATGCTATGTCTATTTCTTGTTATAGTGCATATATCAGAATACTCAGAACAAAATCGTTTGGTATTGTATTCAAAATTTTATATTACAGTAAAATATACACAACATAAAATGTATCCTCTGAACCACTGTTGGGTGTTCAGTGACATTAAATACCGAAGGACAAAACTTCCTTTTCTTTTTTTAAGAGATAGGCTCTCACCATGTTGGCCAGGCTGGTCTTGAGCTCCTGGGCTCAAGCGATCCACCCACCTCAGCCTCCCAAAGTGTTGGGATTACAGGCGTGAACCACCTTGCCCGGCCCCAGCCTGTTTTCCAGGAAGACATGACAAAACCTTCCTGTCTGTCTGAAATGGAGAGAAAGATAACCAATGTAATATTTCAGTCAACTGTCCTCCACATGAACATCCTAAATGTCCAACCAAGTAAAAGTGCAGAACTGTTTATTCCAAATTCCCTCTCCACACATTTGATAAAGACATCACTGTGTGCACCTTCTATGGCGGGGCCTCAGGAGACCCTTGAAGCCTCCAGTGGTTGATCTGGTCCTTGACCACCTTCTGTTCAGAGTCCGGTACCCTTTTTCTGATCTCCTGAATAGCCCTCAAGCCCCAACACACCCAAGCCTGATCGCTATGCTGGGTACCACCTCATCCAGCTAAAGAGGATGCTCCCTAATAAGCCTATATTGGGTAAGGCATCGTTGATCAGGGCCTAAGGATTATTTGGGAGTTTCTATACTGTAACTGGAGACACTGAGGACTAAAAAACCTCCCAGACATAGGGGAATGGATCTGTAAGGATGACATTTCATTTATTGTGACAGGATAGGAGTTTTGGATAGAAGAGTAGTTTTGTGTTTCACTCTTTTATCCTGTAATAAGTCCTGTGATTTCCTTCCTTCCTTCCTTCTTTCCTTCCTTCCTTCCTTCCTTCTTCTTCTTTCTTTCTTCCTTCCTTCCTTTCTTTCTCTCTCTCTCTTTCTTTCTTTCTTTCTTTCTCTCTCTTTTTTTTGAGATGGAGTCTCGCTTTGTCACCTAGGCTAGAGTGCAGTGGCACAATCTCAGCTCACTGCAACCTCCGCCTCCCAGGTGGAAGCAATTCTCCTGCCTCAGCCTCCCAAGTGGCTGGGACTACAGGCCCATGCCACCATGCCCAGCTAATTTTCATATTTTTAGTAGATACGGGGTTTTATCATGTTGGCCAGGCTGGTCTCAAATGCCTGACCTCAAGTGATCCACCTGCCTCGGCCTCCCAAAATGCTAGGATTACAGGCGTGAGCCACCATGCTGGCCTCATGTGATTTCATATATTCATCATGCAATATTTTTCTTTTCTTTTTTGCTTTTTGAGACAGGGTCTCACTCTGTAGCCCAGGTGTGAGTGCAGTGGCTGATCATGGCTCAGTGCAGCCTGCACCACTTGATCCTGGGCTCAAGTGATCTTGCTGCCTCAGCCTTAATCTCCCTATTAGCTAGGACTGCAGGTGCATGCCATCACGCCCAGCTAATTTCTTCTTTCTCCCCCACTTTTTTTTTTTAAGAGACAGGGGTCTCTCTTTGTTGCCCAGGCTGGTCTTGAACTCCTGACCTCAGCCTCCCAAAGTGCTAGGATTACAGGCTTGAACCACTGCACCCAGTTGGTTCATCCTGCAATTTAAAAAAAAAAATGACTTTGTAGCTCCCTCTGCAATCTTATCTTCTGTAAATGGTGTAAACAGTTACTGCTGTGCAAGGACTCTGATTTCTGACTTCTCCCATGGGTTCTGTTTTCATATATCCAACTTGCTGCCGGATATTTCCATCAGGTATACAGTCAGCTCTCTGTATCCCTGGGTTTTGCATTTCTGGATTAAACCATCTGCTGATCAAAGATATTTGGAAAAAAATAACAATATGACAATTTAAAATAAATTTTTAAATTTTTAAATTTATTTATTTTAAATTTATTAAATTTAAAAATTTAAATTTAAATTTTTTGAATTTTTAAAAATACAATGTAACAATTATTTATATAGCATTTACATTGTATTCATTGTATTAGGTATTGTAAGTAATCTAGAGATGATTTAAAGTATATGGGAGGCTGTGCCTAGATTATATGCAAATAAGATGGCATTTTTTATATAAGGGATTTTGATAAACAAGGAATTTTGATATCTGCAGTGGTTCCTGGAATCAATCTCCTATGGATACCAAAGGACAACTGTACTCATGAAATCTCAAATTCAACATGTATACAACCAAAAAGATCATCTTTTCCCCCAAACCAAGGGCTCTTTCTGATATTTCTGTTAATGGCACCGTTCTCCTTGGCCTTCATGTTTATAACCTTCATATGATTCCTCGGTCTTTCCTTTCCCTTGCTTCCCGTATCTGGATAATTGGAACATTCTATAGATGCAACTTCCATAAGACCTCTCAATCCACTCCTTCCTTTTCATCTCTACTATTAGTCATCTGGCTCTGGCCCTCCTCAGCTCCCACCTGGACTATTATAGTAGCCTTCAAGTTGGTTTCTTCACATTGGTGCCTGGTCTATAGTCTAGATCAATCTTCCTAGGTACATTTTCAATTATGCTACTAAATTGTAAGCTGTTTGAAGACTAAATTGTAAGCTATGTGAGCAGTATTTTATTCACTTTTGTACTAATTTTATATCATATATATCTCCCTAATGACTAACATAGTACCTGGTATGTGGTAGATATTCAGTAAAGGCTGGATTGAATTTATGTTACCTTCCAGCTGAAAAATTTTCAGTGGCCTTGTAGTCACTACTGAATGAAGCTTCCCCTGGCATTTAGAGCCCTCCATGGTATAGTTGCCGTTTAACTTTCTGTTCTCCTTTACCATTAATACTCAGCCTCCCAAGTAACTGGGATTACAGGCACCTGCCACCCTGTCCAGATAATTTTTGTATTTTTACATTTGTGGGATAGTCAAGATTCTGAGACTTCTTCATTAAGCCAGGACACTCCAAAAGAGCTAAAGGGTCTCAGGTTGGTTAACTCCCCCGCCTCTCAACAGAAGCAGACACAAATGCTCACAGTGGAAAGCCATCAAGGTCCACTGAGTTTAGGTTCAAATTAAAAAATCACTAAATATAGAAGGAGGCAAGCCACAGAGAGAATGAGTCCACAGAAAGACAAATATCCAGTTTAGACCATAAGAACGTTAGACATCAAAATTCTCGGCTACAGAATATGTTTTAACTTAGAAAATTGTGTAGAGCATTTATTATGTGCTAGGCACCATTATAAAGATTTTTCTCCAGCTTTAACTTATTTAATTCTCATCATGACTCAACAAAGCAAGTATTATCCTCGTTTTATAAGCAAAAAAAACTTAAGCACAAAGAAATTAAGTAATTTGTCTTAGGTGAAATTCTGTTACATGGTAGAGGTACTACCTGGGTTCGGGCAGTTTGGCTCTAGATCTTGCGTCCTTCACCACTGCATTTTGCTGCCTTTCTAACAAAGAATGGCTACGGATGAAACTTTCAAGAAGTAAGGAGTGGGATCCCAAAGACAAGCAAGCAGCAAAAGGCCTTCAGGAATAATTTTGAAAAAGAATGTTTAATATGCCTAAAAATAAAATTATAGCAAGTGAACTCTTTTTTTTTTTTTTTTTTTTTTTTTTTTTTTTTTTTTTTTTTTTTTTTTTTTTTTTTTTTTTTTTTTTTTTTTTTTTTTTTTTGTTTTTTTTTTTTTTTTTTTTTTTTTTTTTTTTTTTAACCAAGTCTCACTCTGCCACCCAGGCAGGAGTGCAGTGGTGCAACTTGGCTCACTGTAACGTCTGCCTCCTGGGTTCAAACAATTATCCTGTCTCAGCTCCCAAGTAGCTGGGATTACAGGCACCCACCACCACACTCAGCTAATTTTGTATTTTTAGTAGAGACGGGGTTTCGCCATGTTGGTCAGGCTGGTCTTGAACCCTGACCTCAGGTGATCCATCCACCTCAGCCTCTCAAAGTGCTGGGATTACAGGTGTGAGCCACCATGCCCAGCCTGAAAGCGAACATTTAACACACATGTTAGATATCTGAAGAGATAATTTGTGAACCGAAGAAATATCTGAAGCAAAGATCCAGAATGTAGAACAGGAAAAAAAAAAGAAAACAGAAAATATGAAAGAGAAGGTTAAAAATATGGAAGATAGAATGAGAAGTTCTCATACACATTTAGTTGGAATTTTGGAAGGAGAAGATTGAGAGAATGGAGGAGACATAATATTTGAAGCAATGGTAGCTAATAATTTTTCAGAATTGCTGAAAAGACCAAAGACCCAACTCCATAGATTTAAGAAGTACAAGATATTCCTAGCCAGCTAAATAAAAGGAAGTTTATGCCTTGCAAATGTTATAGAGAAAACGGAGAACACCAAAGACAATGATTTAATCTTACAGACACCCTGAGAGAAGAGAAAAACCAACGATGAGGGACCAACAATCAGACTATCAGAAGACTTCTCAACAGTAGAGGGGACAAAGGAGATAGAGGGGGTATTAATCTGTTCTCACATGCTAGTAAAGACATACCTGAGACTGGCTTATCTATAAAGAAAAAGAGGTTAAATGGACTCACAGTTCCATATGGCTGGGGAGCCTCACAGCAATGGGGGAAGGTGAAGGAGGAACAAAGGTACATTGTACATGGCGGCAGGCAAGAGAGCATGTGCAGGGGAACTGTCCTTTATAAAACCATCAGATCTCATGAGACTTATTCACTATCATGAGAACAGCACGGGAAAAGCCCACCCCCATGATTCAGTTACCTCCCTCCAGGTCCCTCATATGATACTTGGGGATTATGGGAGCTACAATTCAAGATGAGATTTGGGTGGGGACACAGCCAAACTATGTCAGAGAAACAATATATGCAAGGTGTTGAGAAAAAATTGTCAATTGCATATCCAAAAAAGTTATATTTCATAAATGGGAGTAAAATAAAGACATTTTCAAATAAACAAAAATTAGCAGACCTTCACTAATGGAACCTTCAGAATTCATCTCAATGCTATTTCTTCCATGGAACTCTGGCCAGATCCCCCTCTTTGGACCCCCAATAGCATTTTATTTAACCTTTCTCATGACACTTACCAATTCAGACATAAACTGAAGTTATCTGTGTGTTTTCTTAACGCCCTCCCCGCTCCACCTGCTCTTACCTCCCTTTCTTTAAAGGCCCAGGAACATTTTGATGTCTAACTTACCTTAGCTTTTTGTGCAGTCCCTATCATAATACTTGCATGTAGTAGGTGCTTAATAAATATTTGTTGAAGCCAGCTGGTCCGTTTTCTCCCATGTGTCTCATTGATTATCAGTCCCAAAAGATGCTCCCTTTAAAAGGAATTTTATGTCAAATCCTATTCAGAAATGCTGCATATGGCACTATAACTTCCTCTTGGAGAGCGACTGTTTAAAACTCAGCATTTCCCAAAATTATTTGACCATATAGAACAACTCCTTCCACCCATCACTCACTGAATATCCCAAGAGACTGGGGTATTCACTGAGTGATGAATATCACTCAATGAATGAGTGATGAATAGCATTTTTGAAAAATACTATGGAGGGCAATGACTTATTGGAAAGTGTCCAAGGCTGGGTGTCAACACTTTGGATCCTGGTTCTGTTACCAGCTAACCACATAATTAGTTTTAAGTCATTTATTCTCATGTGTGATGTCAGCAGCAGGCAGCCCTTCCAACTCTGAAACTCTATGAATTAAAGGCCCTTGCCTCTTAACATTAAGTCATTCAGTCACTTTACACATATTAAATTCCTACTATGTGACAGTGAAAAAAATGCTGGGCATATAATGTTGAGCAAGCTTCGCATAGTTACTGCTTCATGGAGCTGCCATTTAAGAATAATTTTTTACAGCCCACAATTAGAACATCGTTGAGTTCCAGAATCAAATTTCTTCTAGTAAAAATTGGTAATTTGCCACCTCATTCATCATGTGTTTCAAGTTGTGAAATGAACCTTTAGAATGTAAAGTTAGAGGCTATCTAGGCTTATGATTCTATTTCACCGGAGAGTTCCATTGTAAGAATAAAAACTGTAACATGATCACTTAGGTGCATCGGGTTTTTAAATTTCATCTTTAACTTTCTTCGTAAAGCTTCAGCCCTCTATAGTTTAAAAAGCAAATTGTAATGATATGGCATCAACTGAGAGCTACTGTGGGCAGGCTCTGTTCTAAGCATTTTGCATGTAATATTACCTCATTTAATCCTTAGAATAACCACAAGAGCCGAGTGATACTACCATTTCCACTTTGTAGAAGTTAAATAACTTGCCCAAAGTCACACAGCTGGTGAAGTTGGGCTTTGACCGTATGGCTCCCAAGTGTGTGTGCTCTGAGCTCCAATATTAAACTACTACTGTTGTTAATAATTAATTAAATATTCTCTAGTAGATTTTCTGCTGGAAATATAAGGGTTAACAGCTCTGAAGAACTGAACAATCATATGGGATTTTTAAATGTCTCTAGCTCCAGCCAGGTAGTGTACAAAGGAGGTAATGAAAAATTAAAAGCTTTTATTTTTTTGGCTGAGCACTAATCTTCATCATTATGGATATATCTATATGCCAGAGAATATTGCACTTTAGATAATAAGTAACTATAAAATTGGTGGTACTGTTTTAAACCCGACAGCTCCATATGTCTGATGTGTTTTCTGAAAGTATTTCAAAGATAAGATTTTACTCTCAAATCTGAAAAGGTTCTTTAAAGGTTTCCAACACTGTACAGTATTTATGTAATTGGATAAAATATATGGGGGAAAACTATAGTACTAAGAGTAGAAGAGTATTTTAATCACAAAAATATCTTCTTGTCAAAGAGAAACAAAATATAGTCAAAGAAATGCAAACTGCACCGCGTCAGTGAGAATTCTTGGCATTTCATTTTAGAAGCCATTTTGCATGGAAATGAATAAAATATAAACACAGTGCTTTATCTTGGATATGACAAGAAACTTCAAGATTGTAATGTGCATTAAGATAACATTCCAAACCTATCCTTTCAAGTTCCCAGCCAAGAATTTGTTTTTATAATTTCTTTGCAGTTGGCAAACAGCTAACCTCTACTTGAGATATCAATTTTCATGCTTATGATCCCAATCCCATTGTGTGTAACTATTAACTTGCTGTGTGACCTTGACTAAATCACTCCTTTCCACCCTGATTCAAATGAAGGGGTTAGGGCTCTCAGTCTCCTTCCAGTCTTAAAATTTTGTGATTCTTGTCTATAGATGATGACATATACCATAAAAAATACTATAGAGATTGAATTTTTAAAACGGGCTATTTAAGTGTTTTGTAAATGACCAATCATCAGCTATAAAGAGAATATAAACTGTGGCATCCAGGCTCTGCTGGTGATTTACTTGGCTTTGGTGTTGGTTAGCAGCTGCTGTGGCTGTTTCAAGCCAAGCACTTTCTGTACTTCACAGAAACAGTAGTCCTTCTCTATGCTTCCTAGAGTGCCTGACACAAGTGGGGTCTGAGAGATTCAGGACAAAAAGAGCAGTGATCACACCGTCCATGGTCTGTGAGATGACTTTGAACACCTTCCTCCTAAGCTGCAGGGGGATGAGGACCCTGTGATACGCTGGTGATGTACATTCCCCTGTGAGACTGAAGTGCTGTGCCTGCAGCTGCTGGCAGCCTTGGCAGTTAAGACCCCAGCTGGAGCTAGCCCTTGGCTGAAAGGAGTTGCTTTGCCCAAAGCCACATACTTACCCTTCTGGGGCAGCCTACCTCTAAAGACGGAATATTCAGTGGAAGGGTTAGTTAACCGCTGGCTTCTTGTCCCAATGGGTCCAACTCTGAAGGGTCCCGCCGGTGCCAGAGCTGCTGCAAAGTGGGCTGAGGACTTTGTTGCAGCCACTCCTACCACATGGCACTCAGCGTCTCCCTTGGCTCACAGGTGTTGCCCGGAGCACTCCCCACTAAACTCCCTGCACGGAGATCTCTGTCTCACAATCTGTTTCCTGGGGATCCAGACCTGCCACAGAGACGTGCAGACCTGAGTTCCAAATTAACCTCTGCTTGTTTCTAGCTGTGAGGCCTGAAGTAAATTCCTCCTTCAATAAAATGGGAATAACAATCACTACCTCATAGAGTTGTTTATTATAAGGCAATTGCTCCAAAGCAGGTAGAAGATGATTCATAACAATAACTTAGTGCTAGCACATAGTAGATGAATTGTAACAATAAGTTAACATGCGTGGAGGCATACTTCACGTTTATCGTGTGTCAGGCACTGTTTTAAGTACTTTACCACACAAGAAGTAAAGAAGCGTGAAGAAGATAGTATCCCTATTTTGCAGATGAGAAAACAGGTAGAGAGAAGTTAAGTAGCTTCCCCAAGGTACCACAGCCAATCAGACAGGAATTCAAACCCAGGCAGCCAGACTGCAGAACCAGTGTTTGTAGCTAAAATTCTACTGCAACTCATTGGTGAAGAAAAATTTTTTAAAATACTTGGATGATGCTAAACAAAAGTCCAATAATGTCACCTTATTACAGAAGTAGCTTTAAAACAAGGCAGGTATAAGATGGTTCATGCCTGTAATCCTAGCATGTTGGGAGTCCAAGGCGGGCAGACTGCCTGAGCTCAGGAGTTCAAGACCAGCCTGGACAACATGGTGAAACCCCATCTCTACTAAAATGCAAAAAATTAGCCGGGGGTGGTGCGAGCGCCTGTAGACCCAGCTACTCCGGAGGCTGAGACTGGAGAATTGCTTGAACATGGGAGGCAGAGGTTACAATGAGCCAAGATCGCACCACTGCATTCCAGCCTGGGTGGCAGGGCGGGACTCTGTCTCCAAAAACAACGCGGGTATAAAAGAAAAATTCACAAAGAATTTCTATGTTCCCATAGTTGATATTTTTGTATTGCTATAGGTTATGCTTATTTTTTGCCACAAATCAATCCTTTTTCATCAAGAGGGTGAGTGAAGGCCGGGCACAGTGGCTCATGCCTATAATCCCAGCACATTGGGAGGCCAAGGCAGGCAGATTACTTGAGGTCAGGAGTTCAAGAGCAGCCTGACTAATAAGGTGAAACCCCATCTCTACTAAAAATATTAAAGAGCCGGGAGTGGTGGTGTGCGCCTATAGTCCCAGCTATTTGGGAGGCTGAGGCAGGATAATCGCTTGAAACTGGGGGCAGAGGTTGTAGTGAGCAGAGATTGCGCCACTGCACTCCAGCTTGGGCAACAAAGCTAGAATCCAACAAAAAAAAAAAAAAAAAAGGTGGAGTGAAATAGTGGAAGCTTGAGTCCCTAATCTCACGCTGTAGTGGTCAGTCATTCCACAAGATCATTTGTTTCTGTTGTTTGTTCCTATTTTAATGAAACATATACTGAGTTTCTTTTTTAATGAAATGCACTGAATGTGAGGTCAATAAGCAAAACGGTGATATATTTCACTGTTAGGTGGTAACTTTGTGTACTAACAGGGTTTAAGTTATATTAGGTTAGTGCAAATGTAATTCCGGTTTTTGCCATTACTTTCAATGGCAAAAAATTGCAACTGCTTTTGCATCAAAACTTTCTATAGTTTTAAACTCCTCCCTCCTCTGGGCCACTGGAAAGTACATGGTAATAATGGGGTCCCTGCTGTGCCCCCCATTTCTCATTTACAATATGCCTTGTGTGCTCTTTAAACTGGTTGTCCGTTGGCAGCCGATAGAAGGTGTTCGTTTCCCACTCCCCTTCTAGCCCAGCCAGGTTTATATCACAATTTTTCTCACAGAGAAAAAATCTGTTAACAATACTGGTTTGGACCCCTGTTATGCTTTTAAGGTCAGAGAGATCTCTTTTACTGCTTAAGGCACAAGTCTGTTAAGGTTTTTATGATTTGTAAATGAAATGGTTTTTTATCTTTTGCTATTAGACAGCTAAGTTATAAGAGACTGCCTTCTACACCAAATAAATTAGGCATTTAAATAATTTACAGCTCCAGGTATGTTTGCCAGACTAGCATAACTGAATAAAGTCAACAGATTAAATGTTCCCTTGGCAATTGGCAAGGGTCTGAGACACAGCACCTGAGCTGCACCACTGGGCCTCTCATTAAATCATAGGCAAGAGCTCAGAATCCCGGGGTCCCAGGTGACGGACAGGAGCTGATTTGAGAGGATAGAGCTTTTCTTCCCTTCTAGGTGTCATGGCAGTCATTACCCTTGATTCTAGGCAGTGAGAAACTCTCAGAATAATAGAGAGAGGAAAAGAAAAGAGAGGAGAGAAGGAAGGAAAGAGAGGTGGAGGTGGAGGTGAGTCCTCTTTCTTTCGTTCTCTTTTTTTCTTTCTCTCTCTCTCTCTTTCTTTCTTTCTTTCTTCCTTTCTCTTTCTTTTTTTCTTTCTTTCTTTCTTTTTGAGATGAAGTCTTGCTCTGTCACCCAGGTTGTAGTGCAATGGTGTGATCTCAGCTGCAATCTCTGCCTCCTGGGTTCAAGCGATTCTCATGCCTCAGTCTCCTGAGTAGCTGGGATTACAGGCATGCGCCATCACATCTGGCTAATTTTTTCTATTTTTAGTAGAGATAGGGTTTCAACATGTTAGCCAAGCTGGTCTCGAACTCTTGACCTCAGGTGATCCGCCTGCCTCAGCTTTCCAAAGTGCTGGGATTACAGGTGTGAGCCACTGCTTTCAGCCATGAGTCTTCTTTCAGTATGAAAAGACTTTATTTGTGTCACTAAATTCAGAATTCATCAATATAATAGTGTCTATTTGTACAATCTCAGGATAAAAGTCAAAAAAAATTAGGAAAGATTTTGTATACAGAATCACTATTTATCACTGTCATGGTCAGAACAAGAACTAGGCAGAAAAATAAAGAATATTTCCCTCTCTCCAGTTTCTAGGTTTTGATCAGAACCTGCTTGTACCTAGGAAGAAAATTGTGGTCTACAAAACTGATAACAACGGCAGAAAAACATCAGAGGGCAGGATCCAGGGACCTATACATAATACCCAGTTCTCTTCTTGGAAGGTTTTAAGTGTCAGAAACTGGTCATTTGATCTGTAAGAAATCGAATTTTTACATCAAAATATGGTTTTAAATTTGCCCATTTAATGATGGGAGGGTTCAGATGACCCATGAGAAGTTGGGGCAGGGAGGCAGCAGATATGTGTGTTTAGCTAGGGGAAATTCCACTTTGAGATCACATTCATTGCACCCAGTAGACAACACAAGGCCCTCTCTCGAGGTCTCATAGGAAGCTAAATGCTATAGGGAACATACAAAAGGCAGTATTGTGCTTATACTTCTTAACCATGTTGGCACAGCTTCTCTGGAGAGTGGGAAAATAAAGGAAAAAGGCATCCTAGGTGTATGCTACACTGATACTTCTAGTGATTACTAGACCTGGCCCTCTGATTGTCCCTTTAGGGAGGAGATGAGAACTGGGGGGAGGGAAGGTAAGAATGATGGTGATGATTTAGCTGACTTGTAAAACATCTGAATTTAAGGTAAAACCATTACATTGGATTCGTTGCTGAATTCTCACTGGACACACAAACTTTGTCATTTTCCTTTAGAAAGAAAAGGTAGAAGAGAAGCTTCCCATGCCTGGTTTATGAATATGGCCTTGAAAATGTCAGCAGACCTATTGTCTTGTTGAGTCTGCAGCCAGGAAGGCAGAAATCAACTGCAGCAAAGCAGGTGTGAATGTTCCCTGACTTCAGAGGCAGTTCACTTTGAAGCTGGAAAATCAAGGACACTGGTACCTTCAAGGAAACAAGGATATAATTATCACAACACCCAATTTGCCAGTGACCTTCCATTCCTCAGGCCTGCCCTACTCCCTTCGCTGGCACCAACCCAGGTCCTCACAGACTGAACTCTGTGTCCCAGCCTGCTCCGATGGAGGAGCAACCCACTCAAGCACCCTTTGAAAGAGTTCTTAATCTCTTTCTACTACACTGCTTTCGCTGACATAAATCCGCCAGCCCAAGGGGCCTCAGACCCCTCCACGGAGGGAGGCCCATTCAGGCCAACTGGAGTCGGAACGGCTGAGCTGTAGAATTTATGCTTCCTCTCACCTGTGCCGTCTGTCTGTGGCCTCAGCCCCGGTCTGTTTTTGAAGGTTTGAGCATAACCTCACAGCCCCTTGCCAAGCCAGCCATCATCACCTCTGTCATAGAAGCAGATTTTGCAAGGCCATGGGAAGCTAGTAACAGTGACGCTTTAACTTCATGATTGTATTTGAAACGTTGAAAGCAGAAGCCTAATAAAAAGGAGTTCAGGAAAAAAAGAAGAGCTATAAATTATCATTCGAAAGGCGCAGCTAAAGAATTCATCTACTCAAAATACCTAGGGGCTAGTTCTCAGTTACGGCAATAATCTAATATTTGGTTTCCTTTCCTTCACAGTGCAAAAAAACCCTTTCTCTTAGCACGTACTCTTTTCTGCTTCTACAAGTCAAGTGTCCAGAGTCAAGAGGTACTAACACTCCCTACCCAACTTCCCCATGCACACAAATGAACACACACACGAACACACACACGTGTGCACACACACAGCCTTGGTCTCAAAGGATCCACTAAATTGTACCCATTCTTTTAGACCACCAGGAACTTATCCTGCATTGTCACCAATCAATCCATGTTGCAGTTTAACATTTTATTTGTTTTAAAGTAAGCGTAAAATTCTATTTCCTTGATTTTACAAAGACTGCCTGTGCTAATGTGGTATATTTAATGGAAAAACCCTGGAAGCATTTATTCCCTGTAAAATACAAAACAAGGTATGGATGGCCACATCATTATTATTATTATATAGGGTTTTGAAAAGTGCAGATTAGGCCAGACATGGTGGCTCATGCCTGTAATCCCAGCACTTTGGGAGGCCAAGGAGGATGGATCACTTGAAGTCAGGAGTTCAGGACCAGCCTGACCAATATGGTAAAACCCTGTCTCTACTAAAAATAAAAAAATTAGCTGGGCACGGTAGCAGGTGCCTGTAATCTCAGCTACTCAGGAGGCTGAGCAGGAGAATCACTGGAATTCAGGAGGCAGAAGTTGGAGTGAGCTGAGATCGGGCCACTGCAGTCCAGCCTGGGCAACAAGAGTGAAACTCCATCTCAAAAAAAAAAAAGTTAGAAAATAACTGATTTTCATTGTCATTAATTGCAAATCACATGCATCACCTAGAAAAAAATCAAAACCATTAAATAAATATTATTAAAATCCATAAAAATAGTAAATAAGGTTGCTAAATAAGATGTTTTGGATTATGTGACAGATGATGAGTCTTTAATTTTCCTATGAGTTTAGCTACTGTACAAAAGTTTTCTGAGAATAAAAGGAATAGTTTTACAAAAGAATACTTAGGAGGTTATAAGATTATAATTTTTATAAAGTTATAAGTTATAGTCATATGAAATTTTAAGGTTATAAACATTATAATGCATTACAAAGCCATAAAAATAATTTAGAAATTTTAATGACCTAGAGCAGGGGTCCTTAAGCCCAGGGCCATGGACTGGTACCCATCTGTGGCCTGTTAGGAACCTGGCCGCACAGCAGGAGGCGAGTGGTGGGCAAACAAGCATTACTGCCTGAGCTCCACCTCCTTTCAGATCAGCAGCAGCAGGAGACTCTAAAATCTTATAGGAGCAGAAACTCTACTGTAAGCTGCATGTGTGAGGGATCTAGGTTGCACACTCTTTATGATAATCTAACTGATGATCTGCCCGATGATCTGAGGTGGAACAGTTTCATCATGAAACCATCCCATCCCCCACCCCACCCCTGGTGTGTGGGAAAATTGTCTTCCACAAAACTGATCCCTGGTGCCAAAAAGGTTGGAGACTGCTGACCTAAAGTACAACACTGGAATACAAAACATTATAGGAAACCCAATTAGACATACCTTTCCAAACCATCAGTTGGATTTGAGGAATTTTTTAAAAAGGTTGTTTAGGTCCAGAACGGTGGCTCATGTCTGTAATCCCAGCACTTTGGGAGGCTAAGGCAGGCAGATCACCTGAGGTCAAGAGATCAAGACCAGCCTAGCCAACATGGTGAAACCCCATGTCTACTAAAAGTACAAAAATTAGCCAGGCATGGTGGCATGCACCTTTAGTCCCAGCTACTTAGGAGGCTGAGACAGGAGAATCACTTGAACCCAGGAGGCGGAGGTTGCAGTGAGCCAAGATCATACCACTGCACTCCAGCCTGGGTGGCAGAGCAAGACTCTGTCTCAAAAAAAAAAAAAAAAAATTGTACAAGGTAGCGAATGTGCACGTATGTGTGTGTATATATATGTATACGTATATGTATATGTATATACATATACGTATACAAATATACATATATACACAAATACATGCATATCTACACATATATACATATAAATATATAAATACACACATATAGTATACACATATGTAAACATGTAAACACCTCTTTTAGAAGAGAATCATTTCCCCAGTGTTTTTGAATAAGGGTAGTATTCCAATGCATTGTTGGAAATCGAGAGATAGTCTAGGCCAGGCACGGTGGCTCATGCCTGTAATCCCAGCACTTTGGGAGACTGAGGTGGGCAGATCATGAAGTTAGGAGATCGAGATCATCCTGGCCAACATGGTGAAACCCCATCTCTACTAAAAATACAAGAATTAGCTGGATGTGTTGGCATGCGCCTGTAGTCCAGTTACTTGGGAGGCTGAGACAGGAGAATAGCTTGAATCTGGGAGGGGAGGTTGCAGTAAGCTGAGATCGTGCCACTGCACTCCAGCCAGGCAACAGAGCAAGACTCCATCTCAAAAAAAAAAAAAAAAGAGAGAGAGAGAGAGAGCCTACAACAATAGATAATTATGATCCAGTAGACATAAACTTTTTGAGGGGAAAGCCCGTACTTTATTCATCTTTCTGTCTCCATAATCGACACATACTAGGAACCCAGTAAATGTTCAGAAATCAGTGCAAGAAAGGAGTTCTCAATACAGAGATGGAGAGGTCCAAGATGCACATTAGACATCCAGGGGAGTGGAGCAGGCCAGGCTGCAGGGATCAGTAGGCCTCAAGGCCTAGGCTCTAGCTAATACCTTCAGAACTTGAAATTTGGGAATTTGCACCTGTTTACAGGGGTGGAAGGTATAGATTTCCAGAAGTAACAAGAATGAAAAAGTAATCAGAAAATTCCCAAATCTCAAGCAGGCATGGTGGCTTATGCCTGTAACTGCAGCATTTTGGGAGGCCAAGGCAGGAGGATCACTTGAGGCCAGGAGTTTGAGAGTAGCCTGGGCAACATAGCAAGACCCTATCTCTAAAACAGAAAATTAGCTGGGCGTGGTGGCACACAGTTGGAGTCCCAGCTGCCTGGGAGACTGAGGTGGGAGGATGGTTTGAGCCCCAGGAGCTCGAAGCTGCAGTGCATTGTGATTGCACCACTGCACTCCAGCCTGGGTGACAGAGTAAGACCCTCACCTTGACAAAAAAAAGAAAGAAGAAAGAAAGAGAGAGAGAAAGGGAGAAATGGAAGGGAAGGGAAGAAGGAATGAAGGGAGGAAAGGAGGGAAGAAACAAGGAGGAAGGAAGGTGGGGGAATGGGGGAGGGAGGGGAAGAAAGAAAAGAGAAAGAAAGGAGAAAATCTCAAAATCTCATCTGAGTTATGACTTTAAAACTTTTGATCTTCCCAAGCTTTTCCTGATTATCTAGGCTTTTTTCCTACCCTAATTGCTACCCCCTCCCACCTCAAATAAAATCTATATATGTTCAAGTTCAAGTTGGTTTCAGCACGGTAACAACAGAGCCATCACTGCCAGCAGGACTGAATGCACCTTTTACAGTACACTCCAGAAACCAGTGGTTCTCTGTTTGCTGACACTTTCTTAGGACCAACATGAACTCAGGCACTCCTTCAACGCTTCAGTTTGTTGGGCTACTGGCTGCCTGGGACCTCTTAGTCATTTCAGATTTTTTCTAGGTTGGCAAAGAAGGAAGATTGAGGGTCAGTCTTATCATTCAAACAACCCTGCAGTGTGTCAGAAAATTCATCAGTGTCCTTATCACTTATGTTTTCTTATCTTGGTTAAAAGTCAGGGTCACTGTGATTTTTTTTAGACAGCGTATGAAAGGGGAGAGGCAATAGATCATTACAGAAATAAAAGACTCAGCTACCCCTAAAAGCAGATGTCTTTTTTCACGAATGTAGGAGATTTATGTGCCCAATTCCTCACTATTCATTGCTTGGGAGGTGGGTAAGAGATTTGGCTTCAATATTTATTGACCTTTATGGCATAGGGTAAGTACTCTTGCTTATGTTAATTTCAATTAATCCTCAAAGCCACACTGAGAGGTGGTGGTATTATTATCTCATATGACGGTAGGAGAAAATGAGGCCCTGAGTGTGAGCAACTTACCCAAAGCCAAGCCACCTGCGTGTGGCAAGAGCCAGCCTTCAACCCCAGGCATTTAGGGGCTCTTACTCCCATGTCATATTTTAGGCTCATAATATGAGCAAATTATGAAATATCTCAGTGCAAAACAGATAGCTCCTAAGCCCAGTGCTAGCCAAAAATGACCTGTCTTCTCCGTTAAAAGGAAATATCTATGCAGGAACAATTTCACTTTTGAATGTGAAGATTACACTCTTCGTTACCAGGAGAAAGTGGGTAAACACTTTATTAAATGCCTGAAAAATGTGATAATGAAGACAGGGATTTTCCTTTTTCTATTTGCTCAAAAGCATGTCCAAATTCACACCCATAAGACACAGACACACACACACACACACACAGAGAGAGAGAGAGAGAAAGAACTAAAGAATTAATATTCACTAACTGCATACTCAGGGAAGATATCATATTAAGTGCTTTTCATGCACCAATTTTTGCATCAATCCTGTGAGGCAAATACTATTATCTCCCCTGTCTTACAGATGAGGAAACTGAATCCTTAAGGTCAAGTATCTTACTGGTAGTACCCAAAGCTTATGAGGCCAGACTTGAGATTCCAACCCAAGTGGGCCTAAGTCACATCTCATTTCCTCTGCAGCCCATTGCCCACCATTTGAAAACAAAACTCCTGTTGAAATGGCCGCTCTCAAACTTCACCCATGGTGTGAAAGTTGGTAACTTTTAGGCTGACTTCTAACAGGCTTACTCTCACTCTTTTGGCCCAGAAATTTTATTTCTAGGAGTTTTTCCTAAGGGAATAATCAGATACATAAATGCAAATGTTATACAAGTAAGTTCTATACATTGTTACTTAAGTTATTTATTATTGAGTAATTTATATGGTTATATAGTTACTAAGCTATTATTTAAGTATTAGACTCAAATGTCTAATAAGAGATAGGCTAAATCCATTATGGTACATTCATACTGAAAATTTTATGAAGTCATTAAAAGTCCTTCTGTAGATGACTATTCAGTGATATGTTACACTCCTGTAACACATTAAATATATAAGCAGATGTCATCCCAATTGTATAATATTCATACAGGGTATATAATTTGAATTTTAAAATACATATATGCATATATATACTTGAAATGGGGTCTTGTTCTGTTGCCCAGGCTAAAGTGCAGTGGTGCAATCTTGGCTCACTGCAGCCTTGATGTCCTGGGTTTAAGTGATCTTCCATGTCAGCCTCCTTTGCAGCTGGGACTACAGGCGCACATCTCTATGCCTGGGTAACAGTGTTATTTTTTTGTGGAGATGGAGTCTCCCTGTATTGCCCAAGCTAGTCTCAAACCCCTGGCCTCAAGAGATCCTCCTACCTCAGCCTCCCAAAGTACTCAGATTACATGTGTGAGCCACTGTGCCTGGCCTTGAAAGAAATATTGATAGAGATACACTATACTTTGTCAAAACATATGACTGTGTTTAATTTGGCTCAAGGCTGACAACAGGCCTTCTTTAGTCAGAGGTTGGATGCAGGGTTTTTATGAGGTTCTATAATGGTCAGCATGTCTCCCCACTACACATGGGAACAAAGTCCAGACTGCTTAATATATGATGCAAAGCCTTAAATGGATCTGGCCTTCTGACCACCTGTGCACTTTTGCATTGCTCTTGATGCCTCCACCACACAGGCCATTTGGAGCTCCTGGGTTACACCTGCTCAACCCTACTCCTCTGCAGGGCCTTTGCACATGCTGTCCCTTCTGCCTGGGGTGCGTTCCCCCATTCTCCTCATGGCTGCCTTATTTCTTCAGGTCTCAGGGGGCACCTCCTCAGGGGGTCCTTCCCTGATTACCTACTCTAGTGTAGGCTTCCCATTTTATTTTCTCACACAGCATCCTGTTCCTTTTGTTTTCTAGCACAAACAAAATCTTTTCATGTGTTTACTTATTCAATGCCTACTTTTGTGTAGAATCTAAGCTCACTGAGGGTAAGAGCCATGCCTTTTTTTTCCAGGTGCCTACTAAGAGGTTATTAAATGGTAGGCACTCAAATATTTGTGAAATGAATGTATGAAATTACTATGAAGTCATTAAGCACTGACTCATGGAAGGTTTAGAAGCTTGTTGGAAAAAAGGCCAGGTACGGTGGCTCACGCCTGTAATCCCAACACTTTGGGAGGCCGAGGCAGGTACATCACCTGAGATCAGGAGTTTGAGACCATCCTGGCCAACCATGGTGAAACCCCATCTCTACTAAAAATACAAAAATTAGCTGGGCGTGGTGGTGTGCGCCTGTAGTCCCAGCTACTTAAGAGGCTGAGACAGGAGAATCACGGGAACCCCGGAGGCGGAGGTTGCAGTGACCCAAGATGGCACTACTGCACGCCACACTCCAGCCTGGTGACAGAGTGAGACTCCATCTCAAAAAAGAAAAAAAAAAAAAAGCAGCAGCTTATTGGACAAGAAAGACAGGGACTAGACGGCAGATGGGTGTATAATCAGAATAACACACAGGCTGCAACCATCCCCACAAGGAAATGCTTCATTTATTTCTAAACCATTCTCCAAAAATGGCTCATTGGGTCTGAACTGTCTTACATCCTACAAGTAATATGAACTGAAGAGAAATATCACGGAGCACAGGCCTCCCATTCTTCTCAAGTATCTAGGGCCAGGTACAGACATGATGCGGAACCAGCCTGTGCTGCTCTCAAGGGCTCACAGCTCCTTTTGTCCCACGCAGTCCCTCTAAAGCTGACTCCCTTCTTTCAGCAAGGAGAGAGAAACTGCTAGACTATAGTCCAAGGGCTCCTCCAAAAGCCCTTGAGAACCACTGCGCTTCTCTAGGGCAGCGGTTCTCAAGTACCGTAGACATCTTGAGGTGGAAGAGCCACATGGAAAGCTAAAATGGTGGGAAAAGAAAAAAAACAAATCCCCTGGGCCGGGCGCGGCGGCTCACGCCTATAATCCCAGCACTTTGGGAGGCTGACAGGTGGATCATTTGAGGTCAGGGGTTCAAAACCAGCCTGGCCAACATGGTGAAACCCCGTCTCTACTAAAAATACAAAAATTAGCTGGGCGTGGTGACGGGCGCCTGTAATCCCAGCTATTCGGGAGGTTGAGGCAGGAGAATCACTTGAACCTGAGAGGCGGAGGTTGCAGTGAATAGAGATCGCCCCACTGCACTCCAGCCTGGCCGACAGAGCCAGACTATCTCAAAACAACAACAAACATCCCTTTTGTGCTGAAAGAAAAAACTTCACATGTAAAATCCTACAGCAGCTTTAAGGACAGTTATGGGAAGAAATAGAACAGATAAAGCTAAACATTAACTTAATATTTTCTCTCCTGCAGATTGGAAAATGGCAACCAGTATCTGACTCCAGAAGCTGAACATGTTGGAGCAACTAAGGCCCATCACTGTTCCTGGGGAATTTGTCCCTGGACTAGAAACTGGATGTGTGGGGTGGGGGCTGGGGGTAACGTTCATATTTTCCAAGCCCCATTCAAACAGCAACTTCTATCTCCTACTGTGTACTCTACGCTGCTATCCATTTTTCCAGCAGTTGATGGCAAATTCACCTCATAAATCAATGTATACAAGAGGTCAGAGGCCAACCACAGCCAATTAAAACCTCTCTGCAATAATCCATCCAAGATCTGAGTAAGGATTTTTTTTTCAAGTCCTAGGAGGCTGTTGTTTATTCTAATCAGATCAGTAGAGGAAGGACTAAATTCTAATCAGAATCAGGAGGGCAGGACTCACATTTTTCTCTTATCCCAGAGCACAGTCAGATATTTTATAAGAGAAGGAAGAGGAAAAGGAGAAAGATATGAGGAAAGAGTGGGCTGAAAAATAGAGGCACTTTCTCTGCATTAAGAGAAAGCTCTACCCCAAGTTGGATCTGCTTCTAGCAGCTTTATCCCGGAGAGGTTCTATTCCAGCCTGCTGGAACTCTTGAGTCTTGTCACTGTTCTGTTCCACGAACACAACAAACTGCTATTTAGCGAGTACCTGCAACATGGAAAGCACCCTGGAAGATGAGAGTCCAGTAGGTTTGTTGCTTTTTAGGAAACTTCAGACGAGGAGGTTACCTAGGTGTGAGAAAGTACTGGAAAACTAGGAGGCTACATGGCATATACTATAAGTATATAAATATATAACTGCACACACACACACACACACACACACACACACACACACACAAAATAATGATAGGATCATAGCTATATTTTCACCTGGACAAATTGCTTAGCTTTTGAAACTTAAGTTTCTCATCTGTAAGATGGGCAGTAATAACAGTACAAACCTATAGGCAAGTGGTAGGGTAGATTAATGAGATGTTTGCAAAGCCCTAGCATCTTCTCCACCCCCACAGTGCCCACTAAATGCTGGCTACACCTTAAAACAACTTAGACTCTAGGCCCTGCTGCAGCCTCCGCCCGCCCCCCGCCCCCGCTCCCCCCCGCCCAACCCCCGGCCCCGGGTTATCAGCTCATTCGTTTTCGAGGTCCTCCCTCCAGCTCCAGGTCCAGCCTGCCTCTTGACTGAGCTCTCCTGGTACTTGCAATGATCTCTGCTGGAGGTTGGGGCTGAGAAACTGCAGGCTCCTGCAGACAAATTGCCAACAGCCAGGCTCAGCCACCTCCCCGTGGCAGAGCAGCCCAATGGACAGTCCAGCACATTTCCATGTGCTTTGCAAGGCTCTGATTTAATCCGCCTCCCAGATAGCCTCAGGCATATAAGCAGACTTTCTAGCTACTTTTGAAAACAAAATGCCTTATTTTTATTTTCTAAATGTATTTTTTTTTTTTTTTGAGATGGAGTCTCACTCTGTCGCCAGGCTGTAGTACAGTGGTACGCTCTTGGCTCACAGCAACCTCTGCCTCCCAGGTTCAAGCGACTCTCCTGCCTCAGCCTCCCAAGTAGCTGGGACTACAGACACGTGCCACCATGCCCAGCTAATTTTTGTATTTTTAGTAGAGATGGGGTTTCACCATGTTGGCCAGCATGGTCTCAATCTCTTGAACTCATGATCTGCCCACCTTGGCCTCCCAAACTGCTAGGATTACAGGCATGAGGCACCACACCCAGCTGTATTTTTTAAAATTACTTATCATAACAATTTGCACAGATTTGAGGTGTATAATTAAAAAAATTAAGTTTCTCTATCTCCACCCCTTTTATGTTACCTCCCGTTCCATTACCCCCATCCTGTGAACCAGTGGTAATGGTTTTGTGAATATCCTTCCATGACTTGTAAGCACTTTTAAAATACTTCTAAAATGTTGATACATGCACATGCAATCATGTAGATGTATGATAAATATTGTTCTGTAACTTGCTTTCTTTCTCCCCACTGGCCAAAGTATCACGGACATCTTTTCCAGCTATTATCTAGAAACTCCAGGCAAGGCTGTGAGGTCTTTACCAAGTTCCACAAGAGGCTCAACAAAGCAAATCGAAACATTCATTTTCTTCATTGTTACTGTCTTTTCAATTTCATCCAAGGAGGTCCAAGGCATTAGGTTCCAAAACCTAGTTTGGGATGAGGAATTATGTCAAAGGAGTCATAACTGTTACGTTTCTCTGTAAAACTATAGAAGCTATGACTATTCATGATCTGTCTCTTTTTCCTGGGAAATACTCTTTGACATCAGCTTTTCTCTAGATTTTGAGACATACGCAAGGGAAAGCTGACAGCAAGAGACACTGTCTTCCTCTCAGAGGTCCCTCTGCAACTCCCAACACCACATGGCCTGTCTGAGGATGAAGAAGCGGTGTGTGTGCTTGTGCCAACAAGTTTCACCCACTCTGGGGTTGCCATGGACAGGATGGCCAGGACCTGAACCACATCAGTCAAGAACTCAGCGCCCTTGGAAAGCACATCACAATAAAGAGTACAGTCAAGACTTTAATGTTGGAATAGCTAGCATTTTAATGACACTGGCTGGAGGGAGTCCAAGAGTAGACAAAAGTCATCTTTCTCTTCAAGTCATAGGCAATTCCTGAAAAAACAAACACGAGGTGGAATCCTATCCCACACCCAGAACTCGAGAGACAGAGGGGTGGGGGGAGGTTCACAGTGGTTGTGCCAACCCAACTGTTCTCTTCTCTTACTCTGTATCAAGTCGACCCCATCAGCAGGGAAAGATCCATCTAGAAGGATAAGGATGTTCTTGAGATGAGGAACTTGGGTGTCTCTCAACTCTGCCAGGAAGACAAGATACCAACACACCCTCACATCCACCTTGTTGTGTCAGTACAGGAGAATATGTACAGAGACACAATTGAAGGTCAGGCGTGGTGGCTCACGCCTATAATCCTAGCACTCTGAGAGGCCGAGGAGGGTGAATCACTAAGGTCAGTTCAAGACCAGACTGGTTAACATACTGAAACCTTGTCTCTACAAAAAATACGAAAATTAGCTGGGAATGGTGGTGCATGCCTGTAGTCCCTGCTACTTAGGAGGCTGAGGCAGGAGAATCGCTTGAACCAGGAAGCAGAGGTTGCAGTGCATCAAGATCGCACCACTGCACTCCATCTTAGGTAACAGAGTGAAGCTTCCTCTCAAAAAAAGAAAA